>NC_042987.1:15484673-15818423 GCF_901001165.1 Salmo trutta | reverse complement strand
GGGAATCCTGGAATGACATTGACCTCATCCCGTCAGTAGATGATGCCTGGCTATTCTTTAAAAGTGCCTTCATCACCATCTTAAATAAGCATGCCCCACTCAAAAAATGTAGAACTAGGAATTGATATAGTCCTTGGTTCACTCCAGACCTGTCTGGACCAGCACAAAAACATCCTGTGGCGTTCTGCATTAGCATCGAATAGCCCCCGTGATATGCAACTTTTCAGGGAAGTTAAGAACAAATATACACAGGCAGTTAGAAAAGCTAAGGCTAGCTTTTTCAAGCAGAAATTTGCATCCTGTAGTACTAACTCAAAAAAGTTCTGGGACACTGTAAAGTCCATGGAGAATAAGAGCACCTCCTCCCACCTGCCCACTGCTCTGAGGCTAGGAAACACTGTTACCACCGATAAATCCACTATAATTGAGAATTTCAATAATCATTTCTCTACGGCTGGCCATGCTTTCCGCCTGGCTACCCCTACTCCGGTCAAACTGCCCAGCACCTCCACAGCAACCCGCCAATGCCCCCACCATTTTTCCTTCACCCAAATCCAGATAGCTGATGTTCTGAAAGAGCCGTACAAATCAGCCGGGCTAGACAATCTGGACCCTCTCTTTCTAAAATTATTTGCCGAAATTGTTGCAACCCCTATTACTAGCCTGTTCAACCTCTCTTTCGTATCGTCTGCGATTCCCAAAGATTGGAAAGCTGCCGCAGTCATCCCCCTCTTCAAAGGGGGTGACACTCTAGATCCAAACTGCTACAGACCTATATCTATCCTACCCTGTCTTTCTAAGGTCTTCGAAAGCCAAGTTAACAAACAGATTACCGACCATTTCGAATCCCACCGTGCCTTCTCCGCTATGCAATCTGGTTTCAGAGCTGGACATGGGCGCACCTCAGCCACGCTCAAGGTCCTAAACGACATCATAACCGCCATCGATAAGAGACAGAACTGTGCAGCCGTATTCATCGACCTGGCCAAGGCTTTCGACTCTGTCAATCACCACATTCTTATTGGCAGACTCGGCAGCCTTGGTTTCTCAAATGATCGCCTCGCCTGGTTTACCAACTACTTCTCTGATAGAGTTCAGTGTGTCAAATCGGAGGGCCTGTTGCCCGGACCTCTGGCAGTCTCTATGGGTGTGCCACAGGGTTCAATTCTCGGGTCGACTCTCTTCTCTGTATACATCAATGATGTCGCTCTTGCTGCTGGTGATTTTCTGATCCACCTCTATGCAGACGACACCATTCTGTATACTTCTGGCCCCTCTTTGGACACTGTGTTAACTAACCTCCAGACGATCTTCAATGTCATACAACTCTCCTTCCGTGGCCTCCAACTGCTCTTAAACGCAAGTAAAACTAAATGTATGCTATTCAGTCGATCACTGCCCGCACCTGCTCGCACTTCCAGCATCACTACTCTGGACGGCTCTGACTTAGAATACGTGGACAACTACAAATACCTGGGTGTCTGGTTAGACTGTAAACTCTCCTTCCAGACTCACATTAAGCATCTCCAATCCAAATTAAATTAAATCTAGAATCGGCTTCCTATATCGCAACAAAGCATCCTTCACTCATGCTGCCAAACATACCCTCGTAAAACTGACCATCCGACCGATCCTCGAATTCGGTGATGTCATCTATAAAATAGCCTCCAACACTCTACTCAACAAACTGGATGCAGTCTATCACAGTGCCATCCATTTTGTCACCAAAGCCCCATACACTACCCACCATTGCGACCTGTACGCTCTCATTGGTTGGCCCTTGCTTCAAACCCACTGGCTACAGGTTATCTACAAGTCTCTGCTAGGTAAAGCCCCGCCTTATCTCAGCTCACTGGTCACCATAGCAGCACCCACTCGTAGCACGCGCTCCAGCAGTTATATCTCACTGGTCACCCCCAAAGCCAATTCCTCCTTTGGTCGTCTTTCCTTCCAGTTCTCTGCTGCCAATGACTGGAACGAACTGCAAAAATCTCTGAAGCTGAAGACTCATATCTCCCTCACTAGCTTTAAGCACCAGCTGTCAGAGCAGCTCACAGATCACTGCACCTGTACATAGCCCATCTGTAAACAGCCCATCTATCTACCTACCTCATCCCTATACTGTATTTATTTATTTATCTTGCTCCTTTGCACCCCAGTATCTCTACTTGCACATTCATCTTCTGCACATCAACCATCAACCAATTGCTATGCTTTATCTTGGCCAGGTCGCAGTTGCAAATGAGAACTGGTTCTCAACTAGCCTACCTGGTTAAATAAAGGTGAAATAAAAATAAAAAAAATAAAATAAAAATGAACCTAGAGTGTGAGATCTGGCTGTGTGTAGGCGGCATGGCGGAATGTCTTATGTCTTTCTTCTCAGAATGCTCTTTGAACGCAGCAGCAAACACGTGTTGTGGAAGTGTAGGAAACAGGTGCTTTGTGGTTCAGGCAGGCTGCTCTCTCTGTTTGATATCCTTTATAAGAAACAGACGGTAAGAACCGGGCTGGGTGTGTCCATAAACCGCATGGGCTAGAGCCAAAGCCAGCAGGGGACTACAGCCTGTCTGTCAATCACATATAAGACCGTTAGACACGGAGAGGGGTTTTCAATTGAATACAACGTTTTATTATACAATATAAAATATAACTGGTATCTTTTTTATTTTACCTTTATTTAACTAGGCAAGTCAGTTAAGAACAAATTCTTATTTTCAATGACAGCCTAGGAACAGTGGGTTAACTGCCTTGTTCAGGGGCAGAACGACAGATTTGTACCTCATCAGCTCGGGGATTCGAACTTGCAACCTTTCGGTTACTAGCCCAACGCTCTAAACACTAGGCTACCCTGCCGCCCCAAATCTATGCCTACATCGTATCTATGCCTACATCACTAATCAAAACTGATGTGAGCAACGCTGCTACATATGTTTGGCCAAGCTAAAAGCAATTCTATTTTCTGCTCTTCACACTGCTTGGTAGAGATCAGGTGAGTTCAGTTGACCCCAGTTGGCATGGGTTGAAGTATTATCATTTCCAGGTAGTTCATTCAAGCCCACAAAAGTCGGCCCTAACCTGAGGTACTGTACGTTAGGAATAGCTACACTACCCGGGTCTGAGACCTTCCATGTTCCTAGGAGCTACTGTAATGTACATGGCCCCAGTCACAGTCACTATAATATCAGTCTACAAAGAGAAACTCGCTCAGAGACAGATTCATCTCAGCTCAACTAGCTCCTCAAGCTCTCCCCAAAGAGAGGGTGAGGCCCAGCAACATGGTCAACCTTGGCCCAAACGGAACGATGCAGACACAATACAAATAAATCGGTTCATGATGATGTGTTAATCCGCTTTGACAAAGCGTCTAGGGTCCGAATTAAGATGTCATTTTTTATCACCAGACTGACACTTGTTTATAATAGCAGGTCTGGAGTGACTTATGGCTCTGTTATTTTAGCCTGGCTGCAGTCGGAATGTGGATTCATGGACGGAAAAGTGACGGAATCTAGGCTTGTATGTGCCGCCCTGTATTTGACCATCATTTAAAGTATGTTTGAAATGAGCTGGAAGAGTAGTACTTTGAAAGTATGGATTTAGATAGATTGTTGATTTATTTCACAGCAAGTTGGTGTACAAGTGCTAATATCCCAGTTGTTTTATTAAGAAAGACCTTGGTTTTTACACAAACAAAACTTCACAGTAAATTCAAATGATTGTAAACTATGAGACATAAAATAAATTCCCAGTAATGTGTACTATGAACTGCTCTGTGTTCCATTTACTTTGTATAAATTCTAGCTCCTAGCCTAGAATGATCAGAATCAGCTCAGTTCTGCTTCTGTCAGACTAAACTGTGGAAATGCAGATGTGAGCCAAGATGTCCGCCGTTCAGCCTAATCAGATTGATTAAGGGATGTAATCTGGCGGGACTGGCACTGCAGCGGCTCAGGGCTCTATATCAGGATGTGCGGTGAGAACTCACAACATGGCTGTGCTTTACACAGTCCAGAGCAGCTTAGGCCTCCACTCCCAAAGCAATGGCATGTGAGAGGTTAGGTGGAAAGACTCGGAGTTCGATATTTTGATAGGGTCTGCTTTAAATCAAAACCACTGCAATCCTAAAGGACCCATGCACTCGCCTGGGCAGCTTCAGACCTAGACCAACCATATTGTTATCCTGTTTTTGATCTACTATTAAAATAATTATTTGCCTTTTCAACTTAGACTTCCTTCCATCGGATGAAACTTCTCCTAAAAACTTCAAATCAAAGCGGTCAGAATGGAAGGAGTGGAGACAAGCATTCAAAAAGGACAGCAACAGGAGGTCCTATTCAAGCCAGGCATAGATTTCAGATGTTTGAATCCAACCTATTGAAATGATTTAAGCGGGATGTGGGAACTGAGATAGTGGAGCCTGGGTGAAGGAAACCCAACATCAGAGAGGAAATGCTGTTCTCAATGACCTTACTGTTACCCGTAACAACCCTGTATAAAGTCTCTCTCTTCCCGATACCGGTCTGATCTGGGTCTGAAACATCCAATTCAGCTCCCGTCCCAGGAACTAAACTTCTTCTCATTTCCTGTCTGCGCTGCAGCCGTCGCCTGTTTAAATTACGCCTCATCGTCCCACCTCTCCACCGCCTTCTCCTCGCTCCCCTACGAGCAGAGCCGCTCTGTTCCATCCCCAGTCCAGTCCCCATTGGCTGGGTCCAGCCGGCTCCTAATACACACACACACACACACACACACACACACACACACACACACACACACACACACACACACACACACACACACACACACACTTCCCTGGAAGGTAGTGGAGCTGGAGAGGGGTAGATCGCTGACTGATGCCTGCCTCACAAGCTTTGCAGCTCAGCCGATAAAGAATTCACACAGAACAATTGTGGCAGAGCTGTTCAGATTGTGGCTCACAATTGAAATATAACGCAATATAAAAAATGGTATTCATGAATAATATGCAGATTACTAATGTTGCACATTTGTAAAAGTGTGGTTTTGGAGTCATTGAGAAACCTTTCCTTTTCCTGCTCAACTTATTCCTGGGGCACCCAAAAGAGCTCTTGTTCCATTGTATGAAAGAAACTCACAAACTCTGTGGCCTAACATGTAAATCCAAAACAATCAACAAGGTACATCGGCAGAAAGGTAAAAGCACAGTTTGGAGAAGTGTGAAGAGAGACTGGTGAAAAGCTGATACACTTACCCCCATGTACTCCACTCCCCCTGCTATACACCGTTCCATGTCCGAGCACACAGATGGTACCACACAATAGTAGCACACATGCCCCGGCCCTTACATGAGATGGACATTGTTACTTTAACGAGAAATAATGTGGGTTTTTAATGAAAGCATGAGAGTTCCTTAGGTCCAGACTACGTGGCTGAATCCCAGGACGGCAGTTAAAAATGAATTTATTGTGGCTTGTTTTCATTTCAATGCATGTTCCAGAGAAATCAGGGAATTATAAGCCATGGTCTACTTTTCTGCTCTCTCTGAGTATGCATAAATGTTGAGCAAAACGCAGCCAGTGTTTTACATGTCCCCCAGTACTCTATGACTGCACTCTCCGGACACTCTGAGAGAGTAGGGCGTTCTGCTTCATAAGCCAGAGTCTGTCGACATAATATCTGGTCTCCACATTAACCGCACTCAATACACTCACTACTAACCACAATACATTCAAATATACACAATACTGGATCTGTGGATTTAGAAAGACGTTAACATGTCCTCGTGACCTCTTTAAAGGTAACCCTCACAAAATTATAATGTTGCAGCATCTCTCACCAATGGGTCCTGTTTTGTAGCTGTTGTGTGGCGTCTGTCTGCCTCTGTGTGTCTCTGTCTATGTGTGTCAGCGTGTGTATTTTGGCTGGGACAGGCGGCTGTTTGGTGTACATGGACTCCGTGGGCTGAGCCCAGGGCCCAGGGCGGCTGGCTAGGTCTCCAGTGTGGGCTGTCCCTACACAGAGTCAAACTGGGAACTGCGCTCCTGTCTGTCTGTCTGTCTGTCTGTCTGTCTGTCTGTCTGTCTGTCTGTCTGTCTGTCTGTCTGTCTGTCTGTCTGTCTGTCTGTCTGTCTGTCTGTCTGTCTGTCTGTCTGTCTGTCTTCACATAGAACCACTCCATTACTCAGGCTGGAGATGGCCGTTTTTCCCCTCATAGCAGCGTTCGTCAGATTCACTCCCGGTCAAGCCGAGTTCGTCTGTCCCCTCGCTCAACAAACCACCCACTGGCTCCAACTCCAGTCCAAGCTCCAGCCCACTCAATAGGTCGAATAGAGAGAGCGTCGTAGTAGAACTTCCGAAGCCAGCACTGGCTTCAACCAGACCAATTAAAATAGTTTTGATGGTTTATATTGTTACATTCTCTCGTGTTCATTATGTGTGGTGGATATGAGCGCGTACTGTACGGAGGGAGCATTGCTGTTTTGTGTTACAAACGGTAACATAAAACAGTGACACAACAATTGAACTATATCTAAGAGACTTGAATAACTGTGTTATTTATGTAATTGGCCAATCACATTCTACATAACAGTAGGTTATAATTATACAGTTTATGCAGTATCATTATGGTAAGATTGTAGTCAGATGTACAGTATATTGCTCCAATATTTTCTCAGTAAATACAGCTTACGTTTAATCACCCCACCTAAACATGACATTCTGTTGTTCTGCCGGCTTTCAAAAATACAAACTACTAATAAAGCCACTACAAACCCTTTATTAACACTTTATAAAGGGTACCTTAAAAGTATTACCCATATATTTCTGCTAACAATCCGTCAGTGAACACATCATTTTTCTCGAGAACAAGGCCAGACTGAGATGGTGGCCAATAAAATCAATCGAGCCATAGACCCCTGGTAAGTTTGACGATCACAGCTGACATCAAACGCTGACGTTCCGGTTCAGTGGTCGGTGTGATACTAGTCCACAGGACTTCTCTGACCAGCCCCTCTCATCTCTCTTGCTGCTTCACCATAAGCACCCCTATTCATCACAACGTCTCTGTGTGGGCTGCTAGGACATGATGTTGTTTCTGTCAGGAGAAAAAAAAAGAAAGCTTCAAGCTGTAATACCGCTGGAGGTCCTTTTAACAATGCTCCCCAGCCTCGGTAGAGCAAAAGGGGAAAAATCGGGAGTGGGCTTTTTTTCTTATTTTTTTGAGGAGAAGAGAAAATGTTGTTGACTTTGGATTCTCACTTGTTGCTCTTCATCACAGGAGTGAAGGGTTGACTGATTTTTATGGGCCATGCGGCTGACATTTTGATTTCGGCAAGCACTGCTTTTCAACTTTGATGTCAACCCCTGCAATTTTCCAAAAAAGGTGGTATGTGGTATGTGTCCGGGTGTTATGGGCAATATTTACTGTATTTTTCCCTGGCTGTTATTTTTTATATATCGTCAGGGGAGACCACAAAAGTGTCAAACAGAACAGAAATGACATAATATCTAAGCCTAAAATCTTGACGGGAGAAAATAGAGGGCAGCGTTCAGCAATTTGAAATGAGAGCAAAACAAAAAAGATGATGTTAGTACCTCCCAGGGACTTTATAAATGTAATAAATGAAAACAAAAAGTCAAGATATATGCACTCAAAGATGTAGCGGATAAAATAAGATACATTGCGCACACGCACACACACACACATGCGCACACACATAATCTTCCACTCCTTCAACTCCCTACTTTGACCTGTGCAATCTCTAGTCCACAAGGAGCTCTGAAGCACCGTGGCGGTTTCAGAAACATAAGACTTGTTTGGCCTGCAGTTAGACTCTGGAATCGAGCCTAACAAAGCACATGGGGAATTCCCAGCATGCATTGTGAGAGTATGCTTTAGCACCAAAATGGTTATGTATCACCAAAACAGGAAACAAGCATGAATTCTGCCCTCGGAACACGAACTTAAAAGCCAGACTCAGTAGTTCTTACAGTGGAAATCTTATATTGTAATATGTGGCAACAGACAAAAACGCTCTCAAGTTACTAATTTCAGTCCTAGGCTAATTCAAATTTGACGTGACTTATTTTGGTGTCAAAAATTCTGTAACCAACCACGTAATACATTTTTCCTTCTCTTTTACTGTGCATGTGAAAGTCCATTTGGAAGCAATTTTAAACTTTGTTAATATGAGTATCATTTTAATTGTGATAATTATGGGTTAAACTGTTAGACCACTGACAAGGTGCTCTCAGGCTTCTAACAGGAAGACAGCCACACTCCTCCCTAGTCATTTGCCTTCTCCCGCTTTTTCTTTCCTTCTGTTCTCTCCCTTCCTTTCACTCCCTGGAACACAGATCAAATCAAATCAAAGTGTATTGGTTGTGTACAAAGTTTTGCAGATGTTATCGCAGGTACAGCAAAAGGCTTAAGTTTCTAGCAAATTGACCACAAGAAGCCCAAACAGATATCATATTTGACTAAAATATAATAATTTCAAACCTTGCTTACAGTTGTATACGATCACATTATTGGTGGACATAAAAGACGGTAAAAATACCAGCAAATTTCACAATCCAATTCACAAAAATCACAATCCAAGTGATTTTAATTTTAGAAATCTGTTCCAAACTATTCCCACGCATAATAGAGAGATATTGTATACAGTCTGATGGCCTGGAGAAGCTGTTTATCAGTCTCTCGGTCCCAGCTTTGATGCACCTGTACTGGCTCTGCCATCTAGACGGTAGCGGGGTGAACAGCCCATGGCTCGGGTGGCTGAGGGGGCTAAGCCACATTTCTTCAAGCTACTGAGGTTGAAGAGACGCTGTTACGCCTTCTTCACCATGCTGTCAGGCGAAGAGACCATTTCAGGTCGTTAGTGATGTGCACCCAGAGGAACTTGAAGCTTTTGACCCCTCTCCACTGCGGTCCCGCCGATATGGATGGGACATGCTCTTGCTGCTGTCTCCTGTAGTCCACGATCAGCTCCGTTGTTTTGTTGACGTTGAGGGAGAGGTTATCTTCCTGGCATCACTCTGCCAGGGCTCTCACCTACTTCCTGTGTCATTGTTGTTGGTAATAAGGCCTACCACTGTTGTTGTTAGCATACTTGATGATTGAGTTCCATACATACTGTATAGAGGCCTACACATGCATCTCTGGCTGTCATACAAAAAAAAAATTAGGCCCTGTAGAAATATGTAACATACTCATAAATTAAGCACAATAATATATATTTCATATAGCAACTTGTTGTGTCGCACTGCTTTGGTTTATCTTGGCCAGGTCACAGTTGTGAATGAGAACTTGTTCTCAACTGGCTTACCTGGTTAAATAAAGGTGAAATAAAAAAATATATTCATGTAGATTGTTAGCCACAGCATGTACTATGACGAATCAGTAAAGGATTTCTTATTTTAATAGAGGAAACTACGTTTCAGGGCTACAAAAGTTTGCTGGCTAACCTCTTTGCGGTTTCCCCTTTTCCTGACCCCCGAATCACAATAGAGACATAGTAAGGCAGGCCAGGGTCTGGTACGATTTAACCTTCAACAGACCTTGGAGGTGGGTGGTACATCATTCGTTTTATATACCTGTGTGAAGACTCGTTAAAGGTCAATTAGCCACATGCATAGTAGCTACATATGAAATCATAGAAAACAATAACTCCAAATGCATTTCATTGTCCATATACATAAAAAACCTTAAACAGGACATCTTTTTTTGGGGATCCCTCGCTATCCGAGTGCTGAGAGAAAGAAAAAGACCACTGAAGCAAATTGTTTATCGGCTAGAGCCGGCCCTGAAGGCCTGTAAAGCCTTTTAAACAGGGATTTTCGAGAGAACAGTTCATGTAAACTGTATTAGGGTTTTTTGGGAGAAAGTGAAAGTGGTAATTGTCCACATTCCAACAGTTTCAATACATAAACTTTGAGACCATCAGCCGTGAACAACCCAGCTGTTAGCAATTTCTGTAGCAGATAATAATCAGGCTACATGCAAAGCAGCGTTCCCTCTGACAGGCATTAGGCTATGGCCCATGCTATAAGGGATTTGAGACGTTTAAAAGAATGGTTGGTTTAGTTTAAATAACCTTGGGAGAGAGGGAAAAACTAGACCTCCACTCGCCCACATTAACCTTCTCACTCCAAGTGCAATCCAGATCACATTTCATGATGACCTGGGACGCAGGCACACATATAATGTACACAAAACACCCACGCATTTGAATTCATACTTCAATTTCCCCCCTAAGTATTTCAAGCATCAAAGTGAGTACAACCCAGTGTGGACTAAATGCTAATAATACAATAACCTAAATAGTCATAAGATTACGTACAGATATATTAAAAAAACATAGTATCTTTAAGAAAAGGCATGTTTTTTTCAATTGTCTTTTTTCATCAAATGATGATTAACTCTAAAATTTTGGGATGATTTCATATTAAAATTCCAAGGTGGTACAAGGGAAACTGTAGTCTGTGAGACGGTGACTTGGCAGCGAGCAGATACATTACAAACCCATGTGTGAACGGAATAATAATACATACACACCCGATGACAAGTTTTCAGAAGTAGCTATGGCAGACACCTCAACGTCGTTCCCCACTCTAAACCACAGACATCAGAAGCAACTCCAAATTCCCTCTTGATGATTTACTAGGCTGGTCCCCATCTCCCTCGGCAACAGCTTCGCTGTCAAAGCAACAGCTGAGCACATGATATTTGATTGGCCGTCAAGCAGGCAGGCGCTGGTTGAGTTGACTGTATTGTATGTCTTTTCATTGGTGCTCTATTCTTACATGGCCAATCTGGTTTCATTTGAGTTTGGAAGGCTCCCTCAGCATTGCCGAGCAGCAACTGGAAAACTATTGGATTTCCATATAACTCAAGAAATTCATTCTGATGAAATATAGGTTCGGTGCGCAGTTTCTACTTGAAGGTACGCATATGTTCATTACTGTTACACACAGATTAACACAATCTTTTTGAATAATTGTGAATAACACATTTATTTTTTAGTAATAGTTCCCAAAATCACGATGCCTATGAGCATAAAATATCTAGCAAAAATGCACAGTGGCTGCACTGAGCAACATCAAATCTGAACATACAGTAAATAAACTAATGAAACAGATATGCACCGAGATACCCAAACTTTCCATATAGGTGTCACTGATTCAAGGTACATCTAACTTTACACACACAACACAAGTGTTCCTCCTTATGTCTTCGTATACGTATCTGTTCTGATTGACAGCTGAACTGGTGAGTGGCAGTGGTGGCCATCCGATCCTGTGGGTCAGGGAGTATCAGGTCACTGGGGAGCTTTCAGTGATCAGAATGGATTCCCGTCCTCGTTCCAGTATCATCCCAACAGGTGCTGCTCGCTCCACGCGAGGAGGATTAGAACTATCAGTGTCCTTAGCTTCTCCCTCTCTTTTCGAATGCCCCCCCCTACAATGAGGAGGACACCCGTTCCGTGGCTCCTAGGTGGGGGGTCAGGTGAGATAGGTGATAAGGGTGAGGAAGGATTGAGGGTGAGTAGGGTAAGGGGTGAGGGCAAATTGGGTAAGGGGTTGGCTGAAGAAGGGTCTAGAAAAGGTATAGGGTCATGCTCTCAGGCCTTCTTTTAAAAAGGTGAATGATGCCAAGTCTAAGGTGGGTTTAGGAGGACAATAGAGAGTGAAGGATGGCTGTCAGAGGGATAAAGTGATGGTGTAGTCATTATAGTAAAGGGTCAATGAGGGGGGTGTCTGTGTGTGAGCCTGCATGAGACATGGATCAAGCTGTGGGTCTAACGGGAGGTCACACAGGCTTTGTGTCCCCCTGGGAGTCGTGCCGTGTGGGGCTAGACAGACAGAGGACAGAGAGTGGTGCCTGGTGCCTGGCCTGTGTTGGAGACTGGAGGTGCATCTTCAGGGCGCCACGCAGCTGAGCTCATGAAAAGCTATGCCTTCCCCCTGGCCTGGGGTGGGTGTGGGGGGCGAGAGAAGAGGGCACCTCGGCCATCAATCACCCAGGGAGGGGCTGGGACCGAAGCCCCACATATCCGCTCAACAGGCAGAAAGAACCAGGGAGAACAGGGGCCAAGGCCACATGAAAGGCATCGAGTGTCCCCCCTCAGCATGGCGGGGTGAAGGGGCAGGGGAGAGGAGGAGAGGGGATAACAACCAGGAGGTATGGTGCCACGTAACTGGAGAGATGAAGGCAAGCATAGAGAAAAAGTAGCGGAGAGAACACGTGACAGGGGAGGGCAGGGAAGGGACACGACAGAGGGGTGTGAGGCCTATGAAACATGAGGCTAAGCTGGACATCAGAGAGAGAGAGAGACAGAGACAGAGAGAGAGAGCGAGAGAGTGAGAGAGAGACAGAGAGAGAGAGCGCGAGAGAGCGAGAGCGAGAGAGAGGGAGAGAGAGAGAGAGCCACCGAGACACAGAGAGACCCCCAGTATCGTGTCGTGCTAGGGCCTTGCACACGTCACCACAGGTTACGTGTAATTACAGACAGCCCTCCTGGACAACAGCACTATATTCCATGTGTCTTAAATGTTTCCATGATTTCTCCCAGCCAAGCGTCGGTCAGAAGCAATTTCAGGTCTCCGCTATGGCTCTAGTATTCTGGGCAGGAGAAGTGTGATCCGCCCAGGGAAGGCTGCATGCGTGTTGGCAGGAGGTATAGACTGGCTGAGACGACGGGCCACTGTGCGGCACTCAGACACACACTAAGCTCAGACTGTCTGGTGATGACAGACAGGCAGCAGACGCACCAGGTACCAGTCAAACTCCATCAGGATTCAACCCCTGAAACACACACTCACTCAAACACAAACACTCTGTATTGTGATACTGTATTGGTTGTTAATACGTAAATCAGTAGCATTACAGACCCACTACACAAAAATTTCATTCATTTGTATCAATGTAACAATTGCAAAGGTTTTTGCCGCCATTGACGTGCGGTGAGTTCGGTGACTGGATCACTGGCTATTACCAAAGGCAGATTTACTCACAAATAAAGCAAGCCCAACTAGACCATACAACAGATAGCTCCAACAACCAGAGTGACACAGGCTATTAACCGAAACGTAAATATTAATACCTCTGATGGTGGCACATTTCATATCATCCGACAAAATGACACTGCCCAACTCAGCTCAGACCGATAGCATCCACTGTTTCAACTGATAGGTGGCACTAAAATACTATTATAGTGACAGATTTCATCAGAATAATTCCCAATGCAGACTGCATAGTGTGCGGCGCAAGCAAACTCATATACACACACACATTATGAGAAATAATATTATACACACACACGTTATAAATAAGGTTCTAACAAAATTTCCATTTCAACAATCCAAATGATTGAAAATTGCAATTCAAAAAATGTAAAAAGTGTCTGATCAAAACTAATTTCTAGCTTGATAAATCAAATGCATTCAAAGGCAGGTTGTCTATTCTCATGATTCAACATCAGCCTAATCCACAATTTGCAAAGGAAAATGCATTTAGACCTAGCTTTACTTGTAAATTAAGTCCATTCATCTGTCCTTCCCTCTTACAGTACATGCTGACCAAACCTGATGAGCGCACGTTCGCGCGCACCTTGATTTTGTTCACCCACACGAGCAGCGATCAGGACACGCAGATTGAAATATCAAAACAAACTCTGAACCAATTATATTAATTTGGGGACAGGTCGAAAAGCATTAAACATTTATGGCAATTTAGCTAGTTAGCTTGCTGTTGCTAGCTAATTTGTCCTGGCATTTAAACTTTGGGTTGTTATTTTACCTGAAATGCACAAGTTCCTCAAGTCTGACAAGTAATCCAAAGATAAAACGGAAACCAATTTGTTTGTCATCTCTCCTTCCTTCAGGCTTCTTTTTCTTCTTTGGACTTTATATGGCGGTTGGCAAACAACTTTACGGCATTACTACAACTGACCGGAGTGTGGACCTAAGTTCATCTTTCAATCACCCACGTAGGTGTTTGTATTTATTATGGATCCCCATAATCCCCTACCCTTCCTGGCGTCCAGCAAAATTAAGGCAGTTATATGCTCCTAAAAACCAATGAGGAGATGGCATGTGGGTATATGCTCCTAAAAAACAATGAGGAGATGGCATGTGGGTATATGTTCCTAAAAACCAATGAGGAGATGGCATGTGGGTATATGCTCCTAAAAAACAATGAGGAGATGGCATGTGGGTATATGTTCCTAAAAACCAATGAGGAGATGGCATGTGGGTATATGCTCCTAAAAACCAATGAGGAGATGGCATGTGGGTATATGCTCCTATAAACCAATGAGGAGATGGCATGTGGGTATATGCTCCTAAAAACCAATGAGGAGATGGCATGTGGGTATATGCTCCTAAAAACCAATGAGGAGATGGCATGTGGGTATATGCTCCTATAAACCAATGAGGAGATGGCATGTGGGTATATGCCCCTAAAAACCAATGAGGAGATGGCATGTGGGTATATGCTCCTATAAACCAATGAGGAGATGGCATGTGGGTATATGCTCCTAAAAAACAATGAGGAGATGGCATGTGGGTATATGCTCCTAAAAACCAATGAGGAGATGGCATGTGGGTATATGCTCCTAAAAACCAATGAGGAGATGGCATGTGGGTATATGCTCCTATAAACCAATGAGGAGATGGCATGTGGGTATATGCTCCTAAAAACCAATGAGGAGATGGGAGAGGACAGACTTGCAGCGCGATGAGCATCACAAATAGAACCAATTTCTATTTTAGCGCCTGGCCACGCAGACGCTCGCGAGCAATGATTGAATAACATGTACGTGTACATTTATTTTGCAACGCTCGCGCACGCAACGTGTCCGGTCTGGTCAGCATTTAAGTGACAGCATTGTAGAAGTCACAGCAGAACCCCATGTCCATCCACGACTACGGTCGTGTGGGAGACGCATCCCAAGGCCACCCTTGGTTCCATTTTCAGACACAAAAAGTCATTCCCATTCACATCACGTCCACAAAGCAAAGTAAATGTCCAAGATGTGTAAAAGTCTGAGTGAAAAGTATTAATTGGTAATGATGTTTCAGACAAGTGGACAGTCCAGTACTCACTGTTTGCCTGCCCAACAGTTAGCAGTGTGGGAGATGGTGGTTGCCTGTCATATCACGTCTTGTATGCTGCCTCTGTCTAGTATTAACTTTCATTATACTGTAGTTGACATTCCACTCTTCGAACCCTCCAAACGGCGCAATACAGTTTTTGCTAGCTAGCTAGCTAACTTTGAATTTGTTCAGTTCAAGGGATGCGAGTGCCAAATTATGTAGACACGCCTAAATGTGCAGAGCTTACCTGGCAATAACCACACAGCATATTTAGGCAATGCCTATGCTGACCCAGTCCATTAACATTGACTGGAGTCAGAAACGGCTGGAGTCAGAAACGACATTTGAATGGCTGGAAAAGAAGGCATGAATAATAATACCCTGGGGCCTTTCCTGAGGTTTTGATGCTGATACATTTTTTTTTGAGATTTTGAGTATAGAAACCAGCAGAATCATTGAGAAAAACATTAGACAACAAAATGAATTACAATTTTGGCTATACAATTAAAAAACAGATTTGATTATGTCCGGGTAAGCTCTGCCTACCCTGCCTACCTTGACTGCACGTCACTGCTTGCTAGACACTGCACAGCTAGACATAAACAAACAGAAATGCATTTCATGAGTCATTAGAAGTTTTACCAAGAGTGAAATCTGAAGCAATGGAAATGTGGGGCTTGGGTGAATTGCCTGGCTATGCCCCTTTTCACCCCACCTCCTTCCGCAGTCCAAGTGCAACCTCCTCGGGGTAGCTAAAACCAGACAGATCTCCAAAGAGAACGAGCCTGGTACAGTGCATGAGGGCCTTGCACCACTGCCCCTGACATTAGACTGACTCGGCTCCATTTGTAATAGACAGAATTGCTGTATAAATTCTGTCTATAGTGACTGTTTTTATTTGAGTTTCAGCCTATTTTAAGGATGTTTTAGTGAGATACTGTTAACCTGATCTGGTGTAATTGTCATGTACAATATACAGTGTGACATCAATTATGTTTTTAGACGTAAAACGACACTGTTTTGTTCGTTGAAATATTTACCATGTACTCAGGTGAAACATGAGACTTGTTAATTCTGTGCATGAACTGATATTTATGCTTTTACACACAAAACAATGTAAATTGCATACCATGCACATTCTGAAAGTCTCAGCCACAATGAGATTCCTTCAAATCTGAATTACTTCAGATTTACAGCAAACCTGTTTTGTATGAAGAAAATCAAAACTCTCACAACTTAAATCAGATGCATATTTTTCATATCCTACACAAAATTCTGGAATCAAAATTATGTGTTGCAATTTTTGGGTAACCAGACAGTATTTAAAAAATCTATTTTAGTCACAAATCTCTCATATTTGCACACTTTTTAAAGTGTGACACATACACTACCGTTCAAAAGTTTGGGGTTACTTAGAAATATCCTTGTTTTGAAAGAAAAACACCAACATCAACGGTGAAGAGGCGACTCCGGGATGCTGGCCTTCAAGGCAGAGTTCCTCTGTCCAGTGTCTGTGTTCTTTTGCCCATCTTAATCTTTTATTTTTATTGGCCAGCCTAAGATATGGATTTTTCTTTGCAACTCTGCCTAGAAGGCCAGCAACCCGGAGTCACCTCTTCACTGTAGACGTTGAGACTGGTGTTATGGGGGTACTATTTGAAGAAGCTGCCAATTGAGGACTTGTGAGGCGTCTGTTTCTCAAACTAGACACTTTAATGTACTTGTCCTCTTGCTCAGTTGTGCATCAGGGCCTCCCACTCCTCTTTCTATTCTGGTTAGAGACCGTTTGCACTGTTCTGTGAAGGGAGTAGTACACAGCGTTGTACCAGATCTTTAGTTTCTTGGCAAGTTCTCGTATGGAATAGCCTTCATTTCTCAGAACAAGAATCGACTGACGAGTTTCAGAAGAAAGTACTTTGTTTCTGGCCATTTTGAACCTGTAATCGAAACCTCAAATGCTGATTCTCCAGATTCTCAACTTGTCTAAAGAAGGCCAGTTTTATTGCTTCTTTAATCAGAACAATAGTTTTCAGCTGTGCTAACATAATTGAAAAATAGTTTTCTAATGATCAATTAGACTTTTAAAATTATAAACTTGGATTAGCTAACACAACGTGCCATTGGGACAAAGGAGTGATGGTTGATGATAATGGGCCTCTGTACGCCTATGTAGATATTCCACAAAGAATCTGCCGTTTCCAGCTACAATAGTCATTTACAACATTAACAATGTCTACACTGTATTTCTGATCAATTTGATGCTATTTTAGTGGACCAAAAATTTGCTTTTCTTTCAAAAACAAGGACATTTCTAAGTGACCACAAACTAATGAGCGGTTGTATAAATCAGTAACAAACTCCCATCCCAGTATGTTACATTTCTAATAAGCATCACCGAGCAGGGAGGGGGGTAAGTGAAAAAGAATGGCTACTGTATGGGTCTGTAATCAGAGCCAGCTGTGGCCGGTCATATGGGCTCTATTCTGCTCTACTCTGCTTCGGGAGTAGAGCATGTTACTGGAAGATTTGCGCCTGGGAAAAGCTGGCAGGCAGATCATAAATCCAGCTCATTGGGTTAGGTTGCGTTTGGAGGAAGCCCGAAACAAGCATTTTGATTAGTGAACCCCCCCAGCGCACGGGACTCATTAGATGGGACTCGTTGGGCTTTGTTTTTTTGATGCTGCACACCAGCCGTCTCCGCCGAACAGAGCAGAAGCAGAAGGCTCCTGTCTAGCCTGCCCTGCCACCAATCACACACTTCCCAGGATGCTTAGAGGCTCAACACCATGTGACATGATGTAGTTTAAAGAGAAATGAATGGGAATGAATACAACATCAAAACAAAATATTCGATTGCTGGTCCAACTCAAGGTGCAATAAAGAAAAATGCACCTCTCCCGTTAAAAATATGTTCACTTGACCCTTCTCTTTTACTGTCACTTTTTTTTAATCACAGTTTGGATTAATTGATTAATTATATTTGTCAGAAAATATACATACATAACAAGTGCATTCAGAACTTATTCAGACCACTTGACTTTTTCCACGTTGTTACATTACAGCCTTATTCTAAAAAGTATTAAATAGTTTCCTAACATATCTACACACAATACCCACAAAGCAAAACTGATATCACATTTCTATAAGTATTCAGACCCTTTACTTAGAACTTTGTTGAAGCACTTTTGCCAGTTATTACAGCCTCAAGTCTTCTTGGGTATGATGCTACAAGCTTGGCACACTTGTATTTGCCAAGACAACAGATATATTCCAAGATGGCGTAGCAGTGGGATGTCTGTTAAAATTGCCTTGTCCCATCCCTTGTATATATCGTTTTTCTTCATATATTTTTTATATTTTTTATCTAATTTTCAATCTACGGACTGAACATACTCTCCTGCAACCCGCCTCAACCAATGTGGTATGGATCTGCTATTTTTTATACTTTAGAACCAGAAACCCTTCCAGGAGCTAGCCAGCTAACTAGCTACTAGCTAGTAGTCAGTTAGCCACTGCTAGAGGTCATCACCATTAACTCGGACATGTGCCAACCTCAGCCCGGTCAACTCCTGCCAGCCTGCACAGCGCAATATCAAACCCAGAGCATATCGGACTGCTTTTCTCTACCACATCTCCGGATTCCTACCGCAAGCTCTGAACCTTTACTTCGGATCATCGCAGCTAGCTAGCTGCTATCCGAGTGGCTACTCCTGGCTAACGTCTCTGTCCTGAAGCAAGCGCCAGTTAGCCTGGAGCTAGCCTGGAGCTAGGCCCATCTCCCGGCTAGCCGAAGAAATCCATCAGATAATTCCTGGGCTTCAATACCTCTTTTGCCAATTGGCTGGGACCCTTTGCTGCTGACACGGAGCCCCGCCAATCCATCACGACTGGCCTGCCGACGTAACCGTCCGAGGGGGTTTCAACAGGCTCTCCCGTTGCGACGTCCCCCTGAGGCCCATCTACTAGCCAGCTGCTACCCTGCTATCTGTCTGAATCGCCGTGACTCCAGCTCGCCTAGCTACTAACTGGACCCTATGATCACTCAGCTACACATGCCTCTCCCTAATGTCAATATGCGTTGTCTATTGCTGTTTGGTTAGTAATTGTTGTCTTTTTTCACTGTTGAGCCTCCAGCCCTGCTCAATATGCCTGAGCTAGCCCTAATGTTCCACCCACCACACATGCGGTAACCGCACCTGTCTTAAATGGTGCCGCTAGAGACAAAACCTCTCTCATCATCAATCAATGCCTAGACATACCTCCACTGTACTCACATCCTACCATACCCTTGTATGTACATTATGCCTTCAATCTATACTTCCATGCCCAGAAACCTGCTCCTTTTACTCTCTGTTCCAAACGCACTAGTTCTTTTAGCCTTTAGCCGTACTCTAATCCTACTCCTCCTCTGTTCCTCTGGTGATGTAGAGGTTATCTCAGGCCTTGCAGCCCCCAGCATCACTCCCATTCCCCAGGTGCTCTCATTTGTTGACTTCTGTAACTGTAAAAGCATTGGTTTAGAAGCCTCCTCCCTAAGTTTGTTTTATTCACTGCTTTAGCACACTCTGCCAACCGGGATGTCTTAGCCATGTCTGAATCCTGGCTTAGGAAGGCCACCAAAAATCCTGAAATTTCCATCCCTAACTATAACATTTTCCAACAAGATAGAACTTTCAAAGGGGGCGGAGTTGCAATCTACTGCAAAGATAGCCTGCAGAGTTCTGTCATACTATCCAGGTCTGTGCCCAAACAATTCGAGCTTCTACTTGTAATAATCCATCTTTCCAGAAACAAGTCTCTCGTTGCCGCTTGTTATAGACCCCCTTCAGCCCCCTGCTGTGCCCTGGACACCATATGTGAATTGATCGCCTCCCATCTATGGTCAGAGTTCGTACTGTTAGGTGACCTAAACTGGTACATGCTTAACCTGTTTAGGATAGGGGGCAGTATTTTCACGGCCGGATAAAAAACGTACCCGATTTAATCTGGTTATTACTACTGCCCAGAAATGAGAATATGCATATAATTATTGGCATAATTATATTATGAATGGTTTGTCCTCTGACAAATCAATTGTACATTTCGGTGTTCCTCAAGGTTCCATTTTAGGACCACTATTGTTTTCACTATATATTTTACCTCTTGGGGATGTCATTCGAAAACATAATGTTAAATTTCACTGCTATGCGGACGACACACAGCTGTACATTTCAATGAAACATGGTGAAGACCCAAAATTGCCCTCGCAAGAAGCCTGTGTTTCAGACATAAGGAAGTGGATGGCTGCAAACTTTCTACTTTTAAACTCGGACAAAACAGAGATGCTTGTTCTAGGTCCCAAGAAACAAAGAGATCTTCTGTTGAATCTGACAATTAATCTGGATGGTTGTACAGTCGTCTCAAATAAAACTGTGAAGGACCTCGGCGTTACTCTGGACCCTGATCTCTCTTTTGAAGAACATATCAAGACTGTTTCAAGGACAGCTTTTTTCCATCTACGTAACATTGCAAAAATCAGAAACTTTCTGTCCAAAAATGACGCAGAAAAATTCATCCATGCTTTTGTTACTTCTAGGCTGGACTACTGCAATGCTCTACTTTCCGGCTACCCGGATAAAGCACTAAACAAACTTCAGTTAGTGCTAAATACGGCTGCTAGAATCCTGACTAGAACCAAAAAATTGTATCATATTACTCCAGTGCTAGCCTCCCTACACTGGCTTCCTGTTAAGGCAAGGGCTGATTTCAAGGTTTTACTGCTAACCTACAAAGCATTATATGGGCTTGCTCCTACCTATCTTTCCGATTTGGTCCTGCCGTACATACCTACACGTACGCTACGGTCACAAGATGCAGGCCTCCTAATTGTCTCTAGAATTTCTAAGCAAACTGCTGGAGGTAGGGCTTTCTCCTATAGAGCTCCATTTTTATGGAATGGTCTGCCTACCCATGTGAGAGACGCAGACTCAGTCTCAACCTTTAAGTCTTTACTGAAGACTTATCTCTTCAGTAGGTGCTATGATTAAGTATAGTCTGGCCCAGGAGTGTGAAGGTGAACGGAAAGGCTGGAGCAACGAACCGCCCTTGCTGTCTCTGCCTTGCCGGTTCCCCTCTTTCCACTGGGATTCTCTGCCTCTAACCCTATTACAGGGGCGAAGTCACTGGCTTACTGGTGTTCTTCCATGCCGTCCATGGGAGGGGTGCGTCACTTGAGTGGGTTGAGTCACTGACGTGGTCTTCCTGTCTGGGTTGGCGCCCCCCCCTTGGGTTGTGCCATGGCGGAGATCTTTGTGGGCTATACTCGGCCTTGTCTTCGGACGGTAAGCTGGTGGTTGTAGACATCCCTCTAGTGGTGTGGGGGCTGTGCTTTGGCAAAGTGGGTGGGGTTATATCCTGCCTGTTTGGCCCTGTCCGGGGGTATCATCGGATGGGGCCACAGTGTCTTCTGATCCCTCCTGTCTCAGCCTCCAGTATTTATGCTGCAGTAGTTTATGTGTCGGGGGGCTAGGGTCAGTCTGTTACATCTGGAGTATTTTTCTTGTCTTATCCGGTGTCCTGTGTGAATTTAAATATGCTCTGTCTAATTCTCTTTCTCTCTTTCTTTCTTTCTCTCGGAGGACCTGAGCCCTAGGACCATGCCTCAGGACTACCTGGCATGATGACTCCTTGCTGTCCCCAGTCCACCTGGCCATGCTGCTGCTCCAGTTTCAACTGTTCTGCCTGCGGCTACAGAACCCTGACCTGTTCACCGGACGTGCTTGTTGCACCCTCGACAACTACTATGATTATTATTATTTGACCATGCTGGTCATTTATGAACATTTTAACATCTTGACCATGTTCTGTTATAATATCCACCCGGCACAGCCAGAAGAGGACTGGCCACCCCTCATAGCCTGGTTCCTCTCTAGGTTTCTTCCGAGGTTTTTGGCCTTTCTAGGGAGTTTTTCCTAGGGAGTTTTTCCTAGCTACCGTGCTTCTTTCACATGCATTGCTTGCTGTTTGGGGTTTTAGGCTGGGTTTCTGTACAGCACTTTGAGATTTCAGCTGATGTACGAAGGGCTATATAAATAAATTTGATTTGATTTGATATTGCACTGGTTATCCCCAAAGCCAACACTTCCTTTGGCCACCTTTTCTTCCAGTTCTCTGCTGCCAATGACTGGAACGAATTGCAAAAATCTCTGCTGGAGTCTTATATCTTCCTCTCTAACTTTAAGCATCAGCTCTCAGAGCAGCTTACCGATCACTGTACCTGTACACAGGCACTCAGTAAATAGCACACCCGACTACTTCATCCCCATATTATTACTTACCCTCTTGCTCTTTTGCACCCCAGTATCTCTACTTGCACATCATCATCTGCACATCTCTCACCCCAGTATTAATGCTAAATTCATTTTTTTCCGCCTCTATGACCTATTTATTGCCTACCTCCTTACTCTTCTACATTTGCACACACTGTACATAGAGTTTTCTATTTTTCATTTATTTTGTGTTATTGACTGTACGTTTGTGTTGTTGTTTTTGTCACACTGCTTTGCTTTATCTTGGCCAGGTCGCAGTTGTAAATGAGAACTTGTTCTCAACTGGCCTACCTGGTTAAATAAAGGTGAAATAAAGGTGTTGTTCTGTTAAATGGTGTACCTTCACCCAGTCTGAAGTCCTGAGTGCTCTTGAGCAGGTTTTCATCAATGACTTCTCTGTTCTTTGTTCCATTCATCTTTCCCTCAACCCTGACTAGTCTTCAAGTCCCTGCCTCTGACAAACATCACCACAGCATGATGCTGCCATCACCATGCTTCACAGGGATGGTGCCTGGTTTCCTCCAGATGTGACGCTTGGCATTCAAGAGTTCAATCTTGGTTTCATCAGACGAGAGAATATTGTTTCTCATGGTCTGAGAGTTTTAAGGAGCCTTTTGGCAAACTCCAAGTTCATGTTAGAGTTCTGGCCACTCTGGCATGATTGGTGGAGTGTTGCAGAGATGGTTGTCCTTCTGGAAGGTTCTCCCATCTCCACAGATGAGCTCTGGAGCTCTGTCAGAGTGACCATCGGGTTCTTGGTCACCTCCCTGACCAAGGCCCTTCTCCCCCAATTCCTCAGTGTGGCCAGGCGACCAGCTCTAGGAAGAGTCTTGGTGGTTCCAAAGCTTTCCCATTTAAGAATGATGGAGGCCACTTTGTTCTTGGGGACCTTCAATGCTGTAGAAATGTTTTGGTACCCATCCCCAGATCTCTGAGCTCTACGGACAATTCGTTCAACCTCATGGCTTGGTTTTTGCTCTGACATGTACTGTCAACTGTGGGACCTTATATAGACAGGAGTGTGCCTTTAACACAGGTGTACTCTAACCAAGTTGTAGAAACATCTCAAGGATTATCAATGGAAACAGGAAGCACCTGAACTCAAATTTGAGTCTCATAGCAAAGGGCCTGAATACTTATGTAAATAAAGTATTTCTGTAAACCTGTTTTCATTTGTCGTTATGGGGTATTGTGTGTAGATTGATGAGGAAAATAATTAATTTAATCAATTTTAGAATAAGACTAACGTAATAAAATGTGGAAGAAGTCAAGGCAACTTTGAAGAATCTCAAATAGAAAATATATTTTGATATTTTCATCATATTTTTGGTTACTACTTGATTCCATATGTGTTATTTCATAGTTCTGATGGATTCACTATTGTTCTACAATGTAGAAAATATGAAAAATTAAGAAAAACCCTTGAATGAGTAGGTGTGTCCAAACTTTTGACTGGTACTGTATATATATTTATACTATATATATATATTAGTATAAAGATTTGTTTAAAGGGATTGGGATTGCGCAATAAAGTAGGGGACTTATTTTCATTGTGGTCTCTATTTTTTCTTAAATATATATAGACCTTTTTAACGGCTTTTTGAGGAGGAGCGGAAGTGAACCCTAGAACCTCACAGCTGTCTGTAAACTACAGCTGTTCTGTCGTGGCTGTAAACAGCTAGCTACCTAATTATTTCTTGGTGTTTTCTCAAAATTAGCATTTTGACCATAATATTCATAGGTGGGATGGTCCTTACGTCCATGGACGAAATTTAAGTTAATAGATTTCTCAATGAAACATCACAGTGGGCTGCATTTCCTGCATGGATAGTAACGTTAGCAGCAGGAGGTGGCGGCACCAGGATGATATGTATTATACGGGTAAGTTGTTTTTAAGATAACCATCTATTCTAGGTATTGCATATAAATATGATAGATAGCCATGCAATATTTGTTTAGTTTTTAAGCTAGCTAGCTAGCTAATGAACAGATTTCCAGTTCCAAAGAGATCTTTGGCAATAGAAAAACGCAAGGTCCCAAAGAAAGTCCCAAGTCCTGGAGAGACTATGAATTATGGCATTATAGATGGCATCATGAGGGAGGAAAATGATGGGGATATATTGAAGCAACATCTCAAGACATCAGTCAGGAAGTTAAAGCTTGGTCGCAAATGGGTCTTCCAAATGGACAATGACCCCAAGCATACTTCCAAAGTTGTGGCAAAATGGCTTAAGGACAACAAAGTCAATGTATTGGAGTAGCCATCACAAAGCCTGACCCCCATCCTATAGAAAATGTCTGGGCAGAACTGAAAAAATGTGTGCGAGCAAGGAGGCCAACAAACCTGACTCAATTACACCAGCTCTATCAGGAGGAATGGGCCAAAATTCACCCAACTTATTGTGGGAAGCATATGGAAGGCTACCCGAAACGTTTGACCCAAGTTAAACAATTGAAAGGAAATGCTACCAAATACTAATTGAGTGTATGTAAACTTCTGACCCACTGGGAATGTGATGAAAGAAATAAAAGCTGAAATAAATAATTCTCTAGTATTATTCTGACATTTCACATTCTAAAAATAAAGTGGTGATCCTAACTGACCTAAAACAGGGAATTTTTACTTGGATTAAATGTCAGGAATTGTGAAAAACTGAGTTTAAATGTATTTGGCAAAGGTGTATGTAAACTTCCGACTTCAACTGTACATGAAGGTAGAGTTATTAAAGTGACTATGCATAGATGATGACAACAGAGAGTAGCAGCAGTGTAAAGGGGGGGGGGGCAATGCAAATAGTCTGGGTAGCCATTTGATTAGATATTCAGGAGTCTTATGGCTTGAGGGTAGAAGCTGTTTAGAAGCCTCTTTGACCTAGACTTGGAGCTCCGGTACCGCTTGCCGTGCAGTAGCAGAGAGAACAGTCTATGACTGGGTGGCAGGAGTCTTTGACAATTTCTAGGGCCTTCCTCTGACACCGCCTGGTATAGAGGTCATGGATAGCAGAAAGGTTGGCCCTAGTGCTGTACTGGGCCGTTCGCACTACCTTCTGTAGTGCCTTGTGGTATGAGGCCGCGCAGTTGCCATACCAGGCAGTGATGCAACCAGTCAGGATGCTCTCAATGGTGCAGTTGTAGAACCTTTTGATGATCTGAGGACCCATGCCAAATCTTTTCAATCTCCTGAGGGGGAATAGGTTTTGTCGTGCCCTCTTCATGACTGTCTTGGTGTGCTTGGACCATGTTAGTTTGTTGGTGATGTGGACACCAAGGAACTTGAAGCTCTCAACCTGCTCCAGTGCAGCCCCATCAATGACAATGGGGGCATGCTCCGTCCTCTTTTTCCTGTAGTCCACAATCATCTCATTTGTTTTGATCACGTTGAGGGTTGTTGTCCTGGCACTACCCGGCCAGGTCTCTGACCTCTTCCCTATAGGCTGTCTTGTCATTGTCAGTGATCAGGCCTACCACTGTTGTGTCATCAAACTTAATGATGGTGTTGGAGTCATGCCTGGCCATGCAGTCATGAGTGACCAGGGAGTACAGGAGGGGACTGAGCACGCACCCCTGAGGGGCCCTTTTGTTGAGGATCAGCGTGTTGAGGATCAGCGTGTTGTTACCAACTCTTACCACCTGTGGGTGGCCCGTCAGGAAATCTAGGATCCAGTTGCAGAGGGAGGTGTTTAGTACCAGGGTCTTTAACTTGGTGATGAGCTTTGAAGGCACTATGGTGTTGAACGCTGAGCTGTAGTCAATGAATAGCATTCTCACATAGGTGTTCCTTTTGTCCTGGTGGGAAATGGCTTTGTGGAGTGCAATAGAGATTGCATCATTTGTGGATCTGTTGGGGCGGTATGCAAATTGGAGTGGGTCTAGGGTTTCTGTGATAATGGTGTTGATGTGAGCCATGACCAGCCTTTCAAAGCACGTCATGGCTACAGACGTGAGTGCTACGGGTCAGTAGTCATTTAGGCAGGTTACCTTAGTGTTCTTGGGCACAGGCACAAAGATGGTCTGCTTAAAACATGTTGGTATTACAGACTCGGACAGGGAGAGGTTAAAAATGTCAGTGAAGACACTTGCCAGTTGGTCAGCACATGCTCGCAGTACACGTCCTGGTAGTCCGTCTGGCCCTGCGGCCTTGTGAATGTTAACCTGTTTAAAGGTCTTACTCACATCGGCTGCAGAGAGAGCAATCACACAGTCTTCCAGAACAGCTGGTGCTCACATGCATGTTTCAATATTATTTGCCTCGAAGCGAGCACAGAAGTAGTTTAGCTCATCTGGTAGGCTCGTGCCACTGGGCAGCTCTCGGCTGTAGTCTTTGTAGTCTGTAATGGTTTGCAAGCCCTGCCACATCCGACGAGCATCAGAGCCGGTGTAGTACGATTCGATCTTAGTCCTGTACTGACGCTTTGCTTGTTTGATGGTTCCTCGGAGGGCATAGCGGGATTTCTTATAAGCTTCCAGGTTAGAGTCCCACTCCTTGAAAGTGGCAGCTCTAGCCTTTAGCTCAGTGCGGATGTTGCCTGTAATCCATGGCTTCTGGTGGGGTATGTACGTACGGTCACTGTGGGGACGACGTCATCGATGCACTTATTGATGAGGCCAATGACTGATGTGGTGTACACCTCAATGCCATCGGAGGAATCCCAGAACATATTCCAGTCTCTGCTAGCAAAACAGTACTGTAGCTTAGCATCTGCTTCATCTGACCCCTTTTTTATTGATCTAGTCACTGGTGCGTCCTGCTTTAATGTTTGCTTGTAAGCAGGAATCAGCAGGATAGAATTATGGTCAGATTTGCCAAATGGAGGGTGAGGGAGAGCTTTGTATGTTTCTCTGTGTGTGGAGTAAAGGTGGTCCTTTTAAAGGAGTTTTTTCCCTCTGGTTGCATATTTAACATGCTGATAGAAATGTGGCTTAATAAGTTAAAGTTAAGTTCACGGCTACTAGGAGCGCAGCCTCTGGGTGAGCATTTTCTTCTTTGCTTATGGCGGAATACAGCTCATTCAATGCTTTCTTAGCGCCAGCCTCTGTGGTGGTATGTAAACAGCTACGAAAAATACAGATGAAAACTTTCTTGGTACTGTAGATAGTGTGGTCTACAGCTTATCATGAGATACTCTACCTCAGGCGAGCAATAGCTTGAGATTTCCTTAGATATCGTGCAACAGCTGTATTTACAAAAATACATAGTCCACCTCCCCTTGTCTTACCAGACTCCGCTGTTCTATCCTGCCGGTACAGTGTATAACTAGCCAGCTGTATGTTGATAGTGTCATCATTCAGCCACGACTCCGTGAAGCACAAGATATTACAGTTCTGAATGTCCTGTTGGTAGGTTAATCTTCCGCATAGGTCATCGAATTTATTCTCCAAAGAGTGCACGTTTGCTAGCAGAATGGAAGGAAGTGGGGGTTTATTCGATCGCCTACAAATTCTCAGAAGGCAGCCCGCCCTCTGGCCCCTTATTATCCACCTTCTCTTCACGCACATCATGGGGATCTGGGCCTGTTCCCAAGAAAGCAGTATATCATTCGCATCGGGCTCGTCAGACTCGATAAATGAAAGTCCGTGGTGAGTAATCGCAGTCCTGATGTCCAGAAGTTATTTTCGGTCATAGGAGACGGTAGCGGCAACATTATGTGCAAAGTAAGCAAAACAATAAGTTACAAACAACGCAAATAAACAAACAAAAAAAACAACCGGTTGGGGACACGTAAAATGTCACCCTTCTTCTACGGCGCCATTGTCTGACGCAGCCATCACTATGCTTGATAAAATGGAGAGTGGTACTCAGTAATGTGTTGTTTTGGATTTGCCCCAAACATAACACTTTGTATTCAGGACAAAAAGTTAATTGCTTTGCTACATTTTTTGCAGTACTCCTTTAGTGCCTTATTGCAAACAGGATACATCTTTTGGAATATTTTTTATTCTGTACAGGTTTCCTTCTTTTGACTCTGTCATTTAGGTTAGCATTGTGGAGTTATTACAATGTTATTTATCCATCCTCAGCTTTCTCCTATCACAGCCATTAAATGTTTTAAAAAGTCACCATTGGCCTCGTGGAAATTCCTGAGTGGTTTCCTTCCTCTCCGGCAAACTGAATTAGGAAGGATGCCTGTATCTTTGTAGTGGCTGGGTGTGCTGATAAACCACCCAAAGTGTAATTAGTAACTTCACTATGCTCAAAGGGATATTCAATGTCTACTTTTTTTTACCCACCTACCAAAAGGTGCCCTTTGCAAGGCATTGAAAAACCTCCCTGGTCTTTTTAGTTGAATCTTTGTTTGAAATTCACTGCTCGACTGAGGGACCTTACATATAATTGTATGTGTGGGGTACAGAGATGAGGTAGTCATAAAAAACATTATGTTAAACACTATTATTGCACACAAAGTGAGTCCATGCAACTTATTATGTGACTTGTTAAGCACATTTTTACTCCTGAACTTATTTAGGCTTGCCATAACGAAGGGAATATGTATTGACTCAAGATATTTCAGCTTTTTCTTTTTAATTAATTTGTAAAAATATCAAAAAGCATAACTCCACTTTGAAATTATGGAGTATAGTGTGTAGGCCAGTGATACAAAATCTACATTTTATCCATTTTAAATTCAGGCTCTAACACAAGAAATAGTGTAAGCATCTCCTCCTGCAATTTTGCCCCAAATTAGCTTGGTTCTGCTACACTTACTGTCCTCTGCTACACTTACTGGTTGGCATGCTAGCTACAAGTGCCATTTAATTAGGGTTTGCGTCCCGGCCCGGTCAGCCATACCGGGGATGGAATTCGTACATTACATGGCTACTTTTCAGCGCATGAATAAGTGACTCTTCACTGTGGTCATTCTCCAGGGTATTTTTCTCTTGCATCCGCTATCTGTGCACTTGTACATATACATGTGGCTTGTCATTTCTATACTGAAACAGGATTAGCATATCCTCCCACATTTGTTGACACGCTTGTTGAGATGTTTTCTCCATTTGAAATGATACTATTAGAAATAGGAAAAGCACTCAAACATCTGAGTTAATGTATGTGTGGGAATGGTGCTAATAACTTGAAATAAAAAAAAGGCTGATTGATACTGGCAAGATCAGTGTGTGGGTTTTTCTTTATCATTTGACAATTAATGAGTCTACCCGTGTTGAAGGAGAGCTGACTTGACTTCTACAGCACATGCCATCATGAAATGGATTAGTGCTAGCGCTACCCTTGTAATCAAGGTAGGCATTATAGATGACATGCTCAGGAGAGAGATATTATTAGCAAATATCACTATCATGATGGTGTGCAGAAAGGAATATTTTAAGGTTCATTTTATTTAAATTGCATTTTCAAAACTAGGACTACTGATGGTTTTGTTACAAAAAATGTTGCGTTGGTATGGCGAATGTGCCCCCTCTGGCATTGGCACCTTTGCTCTAGCCAACAGCTTGCAGATACATTGTCGGTATCTGCACCTTTCAGGGGGCAGGTGCTCAAAATGAAAAAGGGTAACCCCACCGCTTGAAAAAAAAAAAGTGTACTTTCAGAATTCATATATAAATGAATTCTAAATTCATATACCAAATGCCTCTGTAGAGCAGAGACACTTATATCTGCAACAAAACGCTCACTCATCATCACACATAAGCAAGATACAGCAAGCTACACTGTAAGCAAGCTACAGTGCCTCCTAAAGACATGGTTGACATTGGGAAAAAAGGGTGGGCTATCAGCTGATCATTGATGTTGATCATTGATGTAATCTATTAGTTAGCTAGCTCGATTTATTTGACTGATTGTGATTTACCTCTCTATGTCTTTCTGCCTCTCTGATGCACGTATCAGCCAACCAGAATGAATATATACTGTATGATGATAGGCTAAATCAAGTGTTATTCAAATGTTATGCTGCTGTAGCAGTAATGTTTAACTTTATTTAAACTAGGTAGCTAGCTACACACACTCTACCAGTGACCACATCTCTCAAGCCATGCAGAGCAATCTACTACAGGCAGGTAGACTGGGGAAAAAGGCACAACCGGGAACCTGCAAGCTCCTTACAGGGCAGATTATCAGGTGCAACCAACAAACGGGGTGGGGGGTGGGGAACTAGACAACGACTTGAGGACATGGGGTTCCAAACAACAATGACTAAAAATGTATACAAAAAAAACAAACTCCCAATGGGGAACTTATACCACCACCCAAAAGGGCACTTTGGAGACTAGAAGGGCAAAGGGGCATGTGCTCTGCACAGGTAGAGCCCTATCTGTGCACTTGCCTGGGATATAGCCTACATTATGAGATTATTATGGACACAAATGCCAGATTATATTTATTAAATGGCAGGCAAGCATCGATCATCCGTCGATGTTTATTGAAAGGGGCATCAAGCTCATCACCATGCACTTTCACCACCCTGTGAAGTTAATCATAAAATATTTAATCTGTAGCCTAATAAACTGCATGCTTTCCCATGATGTAATCACCTTTTTTATCTGACATGTACTTTACTCGCATAAAACGGTTGGATGGAAACCTGGTCAGTGTCAAGCCATTTTGAGGATCATGAAATTATATTTTGGATGAATGTGCGAATGCATACAGTAGATATATTTTACTTAAACCCTCACTGAACGCTTGATAAAAACAAGTGACCCTCCCCTACACCAAAAAGAATAGTTAAAACAGTGGATAGCAGAGAACATTTACCCTCTCTGCTTGGACAGACCAGAGCTTTGGATATGTAGTTTAAGAAACTGTTCTCCTGTTCGCATTACATGGCAAGTCAGGAATTTTGATAACGCACAGGGCTGCGGGCCAGAAGGTTCTTGGTTCGCAGACCACCATAGACAAGAGTAGGGGTGGAAAGATATCCATTATAGTAAAAACATTCCATGAATCTATCATCGTATTTGCAGGTCTGAGAAAAATTGCCTTTTATAAACTTCATGCAATTCTAAGTGATTTTACATATTAGCAGAATCTTTTTAAATACTACACAAATTACCTAAATGACAGGCTAAGAATGGACAGAGAGAAAGGTCTACGTGGTCATCTTATCATGTTTCTCCAATGACCAATCACTGTGTCTTGGTTGCGACGAAACTGTCCCTGTTTGCAAATAATTCAATCTGAGACGTCATTAGGAATCTGAGAATGGTACTTTCAAAAGTTAGGCCAAAATTTCCACCCCAGTCAGAGTAGGTCTACCGACGCAGAAAAATGTTCGCTTTAACTGCTGGCTACGTTTCTTCTGTGGCTTAATCCAAAGAGAGAAGGTCACAAGTGTTTCACTAAATGCTGTCTGGGACTTTAAACATCTTCTATTGTACAGCAAGTGAATAGCTTAATCAATTGATAGCGACAGAATTCAATTATTTCCCAAGCAAAGTACATTTTTGGTCTCCTTGGCTATAGAAGGTTGTCGCTCAGCCGATGAATGTCAAAGAAACTAATGATATCCCTGTATGCATTGGAGTCACATCTTTCCCAGGTAGTGTACAGCTTGTTTCTAACATAAAGCCTTGCGGACCAAAGCGCTGTTATAGGTCACTTTATATAATCAGATCCATTTTATTTTGTTCAAAATCTTAAGCTAACAAGAAGTAGGCCTTCACTTTTTGTCATTTTCTTTAATAAAAGGTAGGCCTATGGCATACCCTCTCATATCACCTCAATTAGAGTATTGGTTTTAACTTAACAGCCCGTCACTGACACAGAGGTAGGTTATTTAAAGTAGGGTTTCCCAATCTCGATCCTAATCAAAGCTTGATGATGAGTTGGTTATTTGAATCAGCTGTGTAGTGCTAGGGCAAAAAACTAAACGTGCACCCAGAGGGGGCCCCAGGACCGAGTTTGGGAAGCCCTGATTTAAATAGTACATGGTGGGTGGAGTAATTGACCGTCAAATCTATGGATATAGCAGCCTAATGTTGTCTGTCAAGGCAGGTAGGCCCACCTCTTATTTCTTAAATAGCCGTCTTGTTATTAGTAATGTCTAATTAAAATGAAGACGGTTTAAATTAATTACGCCTACTCTAATTGGCCTATTTTCAGCAACATGAGCTGTCTACTTCCGATTGATTGTGCTGTGGCTGCTGCCAAATGTACAGTAAATTACGCAAATCTGTCTTATTGTGAGGTCAATAACTCTGATGAGCAAGAAACATATTGATTTTAATCAGATCAATTATAGTAGTAGCAAGCTATCAAAGTTGACCTCCGGTCCTCCTTCTCTTCTTCGCTCTCTCCTTCTCAAACTGAATAGAACATAGGTTATAGGCTAGTCTGCGAAAGATAGTAAAGATTTTGGACTAGGCCTAATCAACAACAAAAAATCCGGAAGAAGCCTTTTAATCTCCTCCTGAACTTTTACCATAGACCTACACAGCACAGCCATTGGTTAGGCAGCATACAAAAAAAGTGTTTTATCAGCAAGAGCAGAGCAGGCCGGGGCTCAGGGTTGGAATAGCCATTGCAGTGTGCAATGCAGCCTCGTTTTATTTACACCATCCCAGAAGCTATCTTAGAAATATAACTTTGCTCTGTGCTTCTCCGAGCATGCAGTTCTTAGCTTATAGGCTATGGATCACTTGATTGAGACCACACTAAATACATATGGGCGCACTTGATATTGCACGCCCAGCAGAGAATCAGAGATGAGGGACGGCATCGGGCAGACATCGATATATAGCCTAATAAGCAACTAATTCTAAAACACTGAGAAATATTAAAATGTCATCAATTACAAAGTACATGATCTTCTCCTGGACTAGATTTAAAAGATACCAAACCCCCCCCCCTGATGGAAATTGGAAATAAATAATGACCCGAACCCCAATTTCCTCCAGATAACCATTCTGTAAATTTCGATCCATCCCTAATCAGATTAAAATATTGTGACTGGTTGTGTTTATGCCACATATTAAAAAGGTAATACATTTTAAAACGTACATTTTTAAAACGTTCTAGGTGCGTCAGAAATAGCCCCTCAGATTAGAGAGGAGGCAGAGCACAGGTAAAACTTTCTTGAATAACTGGGCCTGCCAGGAGCATATATTATTCATTGCATTTTAGTGTTATAGGCTAGTCTAGGTAGGATAATAGTATTGTCCCTAAAGAAGATCAATAGCAGCTATGAAAGCTTTAATGTGTGGTATGATTGCTAGTTAGCCTATTGCAGATCTGGATATGTAAGGGTGCGTGCTGGTGGCAGGGAAGTCAGGTGCAGGAGATCGAACTTGGTATAAAACGGAGCAGTTTAATAAGTGCTCAAAAACTCAGAAAACCAAAATAATTAAATTGGGTACAAAACCCGTCGCACACCAGAACATATCTTGCACATAGCTTACAAACAAACAATCACCGACAAGGACAATGAGGGGAACAGAGGGTTAAATACACAACATGTAATGAATGGGATTGGAACCAGGTGTGATACAAGACAAGACAAAACCAAAGGAAAATTAAAAGAGGATCAGCGATGGCTAGACGGTCGGCGACTTCGACCGCCGAACGCGGCCCGAACAAGGAGAGGGACCAACTTCTGCGGAAGTCGTGACAGGATAAACAATCCATCTACCACTATTATCACTATGAATGGTGGATAGAGGGCAGGATAGACAGTTAGACTGCTAGACTGTATTGACCTGTGGTATAGTAAAAGTAAGCTGGCGGAAAAGAGCAGAGCAGTGGTCAGCAACCTTTTCTGAGTCAAGATCACTGTCAAAAAGCAAGCCGAGATCTACGGCTCAGATTCTTTTTAAACATGACTTAAAAAATGCAAAGTTATCCTTACAAAATCCGTTCTGTAGGAAGGATGATTGGGCAGTAGGCCTAATACGTTATCACAGCATACTGGCTATATGCCAGGCCTGCCAATATTGTTATTATTAACATTTCAAAACTAAAGCTTTGATAATGAAACAAATCAGATGGTGTAGCACTTGTGAGGCACTGCGGACCATAAATAGAAATAATTAACTTTTTTAGTTTACTCGATTGATGGTACCTGCATCTGATGGTCATGGTACTTTCAAGTCAACTGGGAACTCGAAAAAACGAGGTCAAAACATGACATCAGTGATCTTCCAGTCGGAGCTCTAGAAAGTTGCCAGAGTTTCCGACTTGGAATTCATAGTTGGACGACCGTTCAAAACTGCTTTTCCCAGTCGGATCTCGTTTTACTCAGAGTTCCCAGTTGTCTTGAACACACTGAAGTCGGAAGTTGGAGATTTTTGAGTTCCCAGTTGAACACCGCATTAGTCTCAGCACATGAGTCTCAGCACATTAGTCTCAGAGGGTCTGCCTCTTATGGTCCCTGTTCCTTCCAGAGAGGGGACACCTCTTCCACCTGATGGTGAAACTCAAGTTGCACCGCATCTGCCTCAGTCAAGTGAAGTATCCCTCTATATTAAAGTAGACATGACGAGCTGATAATAATTCTAAAATACGCAAGGCTATCGATAAACTTGGCTACTTATTCATTGCAGTGCGAGTGAAAGTACGGAGAAGCACATTTTACGTTTTGTAATAGTGCTGAATAAAAACGTAAACATTTTCTCTGTGGTCATGGTTTTAAAAGTGATTCAATCTTAAGTAGGCTAGTAACAAACTTTGCTGTGGCTGAGGTTGTGGAACTCTGTAGGCACGGTGATTTGAGCTATCCGATTGGCCAGTGCAGTAGGCGCACTTTAGCACTTTAGATTTAGCTCTGATCGAACAGAGCAACTCAAATTAAAAAAAAGGAGCGCAAGCCTTTCTTGTTGGCTTTTCTACACTGGCATAGTGCATAAGGGAAGTATCAAAACACCTTGATGTAGGGAAGGCGCATGTAAGCAGATTAGGAAATTTGGCTAGGGTGGAAAAAATTATACTAAACAAAAATATAAACCCAACATGCAAAGTGTTGGTCCTATGTTTCATGAGCTGAAATAAAATATCCTAGAAATTTTACATACGCAAAAAAAAGCTAATTTCTCTCAAATGTGCACAAATTTGTTTACATCCCTGTTGGTGAGCATTTCTCCTTTGCCAAGATAATCCATCCACCTGACAGGTGTGGCATATCAAGAAGCTGATTAAACAGCATGATCATTACACAGATGCACTTTGTGCTGGGGACAATAAAAGGCCACTTTAGAATGTGCAGTTTTGTCACACAACACAATGCCACAGATGTCCCAGGTTTTGAGGGAGCATGCAATTGGTATACTGACTGCAGGAATTTCCACCAGGCGTGTTACCTTGCCAGCCCAGAACCACATCCAGCTTCTTTACCTGCGGGATCGTCTGAGACCAGCCACCCGGACAGCTGATGAAACTGGGGAGTATTGGTCTGTAATAAAGCCCTTTTGTTGCGAAAAACTAATTCTAATTGGCTGGGCCTGGCTCCCCAGTGGGTGGACCTATGCCCTCGCAAGCCCACCTATGGCTGCACCCCTGCCCAGTCATCTGAAATCCATAGATTAGGGCCTAATGAATTTATTTCAATTGACTGATTTCCTTATATGAACTGTAACATTGAAATTGTTGCATGTTGCATTTATGTTATTGTTCAGTATGTATTGTCAAACCTGCAAAGAGTGAATGTAAACCAGGGACAAAATGCACTACCCTCCACTGTGCCCAATAAAAAACCACACAACCCTCCCCAAAGCAAAAAAAATAATTAGACAACCCTCCCCTATTTGACCCCCCTACCCCAGTAAATGTCGAACTGTCCCCTAACGAAGCTAGCCTTGAGGCACAAAATAAAACATAAAATATACACTACATGATTTCTACTTTTCTCGCCACACAGCACCACATGCAAACATGTGAAACTATGTGGAGGCATAAAATAGAAAAGGAAAAAAATAATCCTGTCCGAGCTATCGCTGTAAGCACTACATCATGTTTATTAACACTCCTAAATCACAGCCTATCATAGCCTGTGGATGTGTGGTAGATGAAGAGACTGGGGCCGATAGGAACACTCCTCCTGGGGAGCTAGCATACTGCAGAATGACCCGTCATGGGTGAGCTCATCTCAGAATTTCACAATGGTCGTGGGTGACGGGAGAGCAGAGAGGTTAAAACTCACAGAGCGTTTTAACTCCTTTTTTTGTCCTTTTTCCTTCTCTTTCCTTTTCCACAGTCTGCTCCCCCTTTCCCCTGCTGACCATGTATGCAGACCCTAAAACATGTTCATTTTAGAAGCTTCCTCTGAGTGGGAGGGCCGGGAAGCTTGAAGGTGGAACTGTATTAATAGCCATGGAGTCTTTCTCTCTTTCCTTCTCTTTCTCCCTCATTTCTCTTTCCCACTGAGTAGGACAGGAACACATTTTTGTGACAGCACAGGATAGTGGTGCATTGACCCCACACAGAGAGAAAAACCAAAGGGGTGAAACTATGCCCTCCACCTCTCCAGCCATCTCTCTCTTTCTCTTTCTCTCACTCACTCTCTCACTCTCTCTTTCCCTATTTCTCTCTCTCTATCTCAATATCCAAAGCCACAGAGCTCCATGCAGCCGTAGCAACTCCAGGGCCCCAGGCAGGGCTCTCTGTGTGGGCCTGAGAATGGGCCCAGGGAGCCAGGAGCAGGGCGGTAAATTCACACACACGCCCCTCCAGCACCACACTTCCTGACACTCTATAACCTCTGTCTGTAATTACGGCAGGTTGACGTTTATTGTCATGAGTCTTGTCCTGGAGGCAGAACTGAGCGATTTTTAGATAGGCCAGACGCAAAGTCAAAATTGGCCATATTGTAAAAATGAATGAATACAAAAATGTGCTTTTTGGTCTTAATTTAAGGTTAGGGTTAGGCATTAGGGTTTGCAGTGTGGTAAAGGCATTGTTGTGTTCGAGCCCACCTAAAGCGAGACCGAGTTAAGACCGAGACGGGGGAGGGGTCCAAGACCGAGTCAAGACCGAGACCAGGAAAATGCGAGCCCAGTTCAAGACCATGATTGTAATTGTGTCAAATCACCACCATATTAAGAGTTCAAAATGTCCAGTATTTCTGGGTTCATATTTCAGAAAAACATATGGGAAACTTTGATGGGGTTAAAATCTGAACTCAACATGAGTGGCCATAGTGGCTCGGGGGTCTGCGTACCCACATCCATACATATCCATGCAGTCAGAGCCTTTTGGGGGCCATTTTCAGGGTAAATAGAGGGCCACTACAAATGATCACTTACCTCAAACAGGTCTATAATAGACAAAATATGTCTCCCCTTACTAATAGTGAGCGTGCAACTTTCAAACAATTCCACCCACTCTTCCCGTCCATCGACTCAAGAAAATTCTGATGAGCCCGACAAAGTTTGAGGATATTTTTAATTGAAAGTAAAGAACAGTGTGAGGACAGATGCTGGAGACGAGAAGCAAGTACAGGTAGTGAAACGTTTCATGAAACACGGACGGGAACAGCATACGGACAGCGTCTGGACAGGGGAATACAAAAACGACAATAATGCTGATACACAGCGATCTAACCGAGGAACAGACAGATATAGGAGGGGCAATCAACAAGGTAATGGAGTCGAGGTGAGGCCAGCGGGCGCTGACGCGTATAATGATGGTGACAGGTGTGCGTAATGATGTGCAGCCTGGCGCCCTCGAGATCCAGAGAGGAGGAGCGGGAGCAGGCGGTACAGACAGTGATGTTACCAGTAAAGTAGGAAGCCTAGGTTTCAATAGGCGATAAGATGTTAATGTGTCATGAAAGCAGTGTTTATATTTGGCCTGGTGAAGCGGTTATATATGCTGACGGAATGGGGAGCTGATCATTCAGATTTGTTTTACTCTGCTGGTCTCAGCTGGTCACCAGAAGAAATTAGGAATCCTCATTGTCCGAGACCGAGTCAAGACTGACAAAAACATGTATCCAACACAGAGACACTGTTACACTGTTACTCTCCATTAAGCTAACGTAGCAGGCTTGAAAGAAACGCCTGAAACTAGATACATATTTGTCTTGACAAAAATACCAAAAAACTGTTGGGGGAGGTTCTCTTCTGCACTGTTCAACCAATCCAGTAAATGTGAACGAGGAGTTAAGATGGAGGGTGACATTGTTAACGCCTAAAAGCGGAAGTCGTACCACAGGTTCTCTTTCCCTTTCCCCTGAAAACCGGGACATCTGGTTGTTGGCAACTCGGCAAAGGCTACTCTCCCCAGCTACAAATTGCTGATGCTGCTTTTTGAAACAGGGCCCTGCACCGCCCCTACTGCTCATTAGGAACACAATTTTACATGTTCATTGGGGTGTTCATAAAGAATATGCATGTACTATATTATGATATTGATTGATTGAAATCTGCCACACAAGTTCTACCTTGCTTTGTCTTTCTTTGCAGCCTATGTATAATAAATGCTTTGGAACCAGTGAATTATTTGTCAAAGGATTTCTAACAATGAAACAAGCACTTAGAAAAATAGACCTGTTTTTATTATTCCGGCTATCTAATGTTGAGAGTGCACCTGTTCATTCTCTGTCTGACACCAAAGGCACTCTACCATATCCTCCAGGCTTGTGGACAGGGTTGTGGAGTTGAGGCTAATGAATGGGTTGGACTCATTGCCCTTCATAACCTGCCTTGGATGGATGACTGGTCTTACGGTGGTCAGGGCGAGAGGTGGTGGGATAGAGGCTGTCCTGGGCTGGGTTGCAACTAGGCTAGGCTGGGCGAGGGTCCTGGCTTGTCAGGCCTCCAACACGGGGACCTTGGGGTGGTGAGTGCTCCTTAGCCGGGCAAAAGTTCACTCCGATCATCTGGGCCAATCTGTTCCAGACGGGGTAAATGACACATTATTGGATCCAGACCTGACATGGCCTTTGTGTATATTAGCTACATTACCAGACACCAGGCTCACTTAAGCTTCATTACCTACCCACCCTTCCCTTCACACACAGCGAGAGAGGGTGGGGGGATAGAGGAGGGGAGAGAGAGGTGGGGGATGGGGGGAGAGACTTGGGGGGGTGAGAAAGAGACAGAGAGAGAAGAGGGAGAGATGGTGAGAAAGAAAGAGAGGGGGAGCGAGAGATGGAGGGGGAGCAAGACAGAGAGAGCAAACGGAGAGCTATTTCCTCGAGCCAGCTCAGCCCTGAGCTGAGCTCCAGTCCGTTCCAGCACCACCACACCGCTATTCTCTTTCCCTCTCTTTCCTCTCTTCCCTCTCTTTTCTTCTCCCATGCAGCCCTTGAGTCCACATTGGGAAACTGTTAAATATAACAGTCCCCCCTGGAACACCCAAGACGTTCCCGCCCGCAGGGATTTTGAGGAAGATATTAGAAACACACGAGAGAGGTTACCCCACCCCACCCCATCCCTCACCCCGCTCCGCTCCCCACTCTGCTCCCACTCATCCCTTGGTGATGAAACCAAAAGCCATAAATGATCAAGGAACAATGACCGTGGAGGGAGAGAAGATAGATGCTTTATATCTGACTAGATATAGGTAGCTACCCGCTGGGCACAGACGTCCGTTCAATGTCATTTCATTGAAATGACATGGAAACAGTGTTAATTCAACCAGTGTGCTCCCAGTGGGTAGCTACTACCTCCCATGAGATGAATTAGAGGAATGAGAAAAAAATATTTGTTTTGTGAACGTCAGTAGGTGACTGAATGAAAAGGATGATAATATACACTATTTTATCAGAAAATGCAAGACATAGGCAAAGTCTGATATTACCTGATAGTACTGCAGTAGACCACTTTTACACACATCTATTAGATATGTGTAAAAAAAAAAAGTTTTACTACATAATATTCAAGTGTAATAACTAAGCCTGCATTATTGGTCTTGGAGTAATATTTAAACTATGAAGTTTCCTGTGGCTTGGAGGCCACATAGTAGGAAGCATTCCAAAAGCAGTCGGAGGATTCATCACTGGCTAAAACCTTGCCTTATTTGGATAACATACACACGCACACTCACGCCGCACATATCTGGCAGCAGCGACAGATCACTTAACTTTCCATCCCTTCCTTAAACTGCAGACAGGTGTGTGTCAGTGTGTGCATGTGCGTTCGGACCGGGAGTGGAGTGCCCGTGTGTGACAATGGTCAGGTGTCCATTCCACTGCTACGCAGTCAGATTCTCAGGCTTGGACCTTATTTGACAAGCCGGCGTCGGGCTACAATCCAAACATGGTCCGTCTCTCAGGCAGGAGGCATCTTACGACTCACAAGAAAATTGTTTTGGTGGCATGAAGCCACACCCGCTGCCTGTTACCTCTGCCGTCGTCAAGGAGATTACCCTGGGTGATTTACAGCCTGCGTCAGCCATATGATCCCCCTCGCGCGCACACACACACACACACACACACACACACACACACACACACACACATACACACACACACACACACACACACACACACACACACACACACACATACACACACACGCACACACACACACACACACACACACACACACACACACACACACACACACACACGCACACACACCATACAACCCCTTTATTCTACAGAGAGACTGACACACCTACTTGACCTCAGCCTATATAGACCGTATATAATCACATAGTTAACAAATGGAGCTATTTTCTGACCCAGCTAGTATTTTAATGACAATGGCAATCCATGGGTCACCTGCCAATGAGCAAGGACAGGGGCCTGGGCCAGCGGGTCATAAACCCCACAAAAACATATGCTATATGTGCCCCCAGGAATGATAATAATAATGTGTGTACGCAAGCATCTGTTAAATGTGCCACCAGGATTACTTTTACAGTAACAGAGTCACAGCTGTAGCTTGTAGCCAGTAGCCAGAGGGAAACTACATACGTGTGGGTCACCACATGTAACGTATGAAATAATAACAGCTGGGGCAGAATATGGGATGGTTTCCTTGACATGAGTGATCTTAAAGTGTGGTCCGTTTGATGGTGATCTACTGTATCAACAGTGATGTGTTTTAAATAGACAATTCATTATAGATATAAACTGTTATAAGATAGACAATAATAGCCATCATACTCACATCGGCATTGTTGTTTGGATAAAACGTGAATGATTACTAATTTCATGTTGATTACTAACAGGCATAACTATCCTGAAATAAACCACGTGTTGCTTCATGTATGAATTATCGGTACCTGATTATTTTTGATATTATCATGTGCAAACCCCTGCTCAAGAGTAGCAGCAATTTTATCAGAGGGAAGTGAAAAAGAATGTCCTCTAAAATTCAATACATTCAACGAGTGACATCACTTTAATATTTTCTTTCTTCGTCCTCTTCGTCGCTCTGCTTTCTTGTTTGTTTATTAATTAAATTGTGTCCATTATAGACCACTGGTTCCAGGAGTCCCTATCATGCCAAGAAGTGAGTAAAACGGTTACTTTGCACTGTTTATTGTTATTGAGGAAAGACATTTGGCAGAAATTCTAGATACAAGATAGAGATGTGATGTTTGCCTTTGACTGGTCTCTCACTTTAAGCAACATCATTTCCCTCTTCTACTGCACTTGTGTGTTCTACTGTACTTTAGCAGTCAATGTTGTTTTACCCATACAGTACAAATTGAAAGCAGGAAATGCTGCCTTGGGAAGAAAATACATCTTCCTACAGTACATTATGACAATTTAAAGAAAAGTTGGATAGTTCAAAATGGAGTGAAAAGGCAATTCTAGATAATCATATAAAATAGGGAATAGCCACAACTGAGATTAATTATCGAATTTCATTGTCACATAAATCTATCAGCATAGTAACGTGACAAGAATGAAGTGATTGTTATTCTGTTGCTCACACGTCTCTCTCTCTCTCTCTGGGCGTCTGTGTCTGTGTGGGTGAGTGAATGATATGATCGTGAGGGGCAGGCAGCCTGACTCTAAGCTCCACTGTTCCAGCTCATTAGCTCTGATTAATCGGCCTGCATGCTTTCCCATGGTCCCCTCTGCCTGTTGGAGAGAGAGAGAGCTCACCTTAGAAGGCACAGGGAGTTTGTCCGCTACTACACACAGCTGGGTTGGGGTCAATTCAACTTGAAGTCAGACGATTCAGGAAGCAAACTGATATTCCAATGCAAGGTAATTTATTATCAATGACTTTACAGTAGAACTGAAAAAGGTGAAGGTACTGTATTTATTTCACACACCCCCCAATTTTTTATTTATTAAAATTGTTCAATTCAAATCACTTCCTGATTAAGACTTCAACTCGCATGTAACAGTTGTCTACTTTGTTGTCGGAACAGTTTCTCTGTAAGAAGACATCTGCACTTGTATGTTATTTAATGATTTATAGAGAGCATCAGCTCATTCAAGAGAGTTATGATGAGGTGGAACATATCAGAATTTAAGTTATTACCAAAATGTATATTGATTGATAAAATAGATAACTTTTCAATTTTACTGTAAGTGTTAGTGCAGTGCTGATACTATCTGAAATGAAATTAACCTGGCTAATCTAATAATATTTATGTAAGCAAAAATTCAAGGATGATTATTACTGTTATGACGTTGATTATGGAGATGGGGCGATTGTTTTGATAAATCAACCCACTCTAATCTCCGCAGATATAATCCTTGATAGAAATGACAAAATAAAAAAGGTCTGAGTGTTCACATGCATAAATATACATTGGTGTAGGTCTCTTCAATTAAGAAATAATAACATTCAGATAGTGCTTTGTTTTCTATCCTTTGTTGAGGCAATGCTTTCTAATCCTTTGATATGGGAACCATCTGTGTAAATGGAGGTCCAGAGAGAGAGAGAGAGAGAGAGAGAGAGAGAGAGAGAGAGAGAGAGAACATGCACACGCACACAATGCCTGCAGAGGACTCTTACTGGAGTGAGGGAATGAGAGAGAGAGAGAGAGAGAGAGAGAGAGAGAGAGAGAGAGAGAGAAAGAGAAAGAGAGAGAGAGAGAGAGAGAGAGAGAGAGAGAGAGAGAGAGAGAGAGACAGAGAGACAGAGAGACAGAGAGAGAGAGAGAGAGAGAGAGAGAGAGGGAGAGAGGGAGAGAGAGAGAGAGAGAGAGAGAGAGAGAGGGAGAGAGAGAGAGAGAGAGAGGGAGAGAGAGAGAGAGACTGCTCCATCAGGGGAAAAAGGTCACGAGTGGCTCAGGATTTGAAAGACTACACAAGACTAAGGAGGATCTCTCTCACACTTTCAAACTCCCATTATTCTCCCCTCTCCATCCCAAACAAATAGGCCTTCTCTCCAGGGATACTAAGCTCCCTAAACACACACAGAAATGGCAGCTAATCCTGCTATAATTCTCACCTGGATGAACAAAGCCAGGCTACTGATATAATCCATGCTAAAGTATCAAGTGGGTTCAGGTGAGGACTAACAATCCATGGCAATTGTTTTACCCACAGTGGTGTGAAGCAATTATAGATTTAAAGTTTGTTCCACCTTACTGATTTTGTATTTATTTTACTTTTTTCTCTGCATTCAATGTTTATTTTTACTTAGATTTGTATTTTAATTTGAGTTTTGTAATTTTCTTTTGAAGATATTAATTTATAAACCATGCATGCTGTTGTCATTTTGTCATCAAATATTGGTGGCAAGATGTTTAATTGAAAAGACTACTAGCCTATTCTCTACATATTTTCAAAGAAGTGTAAAATGATGTAAAAGCAAAAGAAGAGAAACATAAAAACCATTAAGTACCTCATAAAATAATTGATGTGGGGACCATTGTGCTAGGGTTAACCTGCTCTGTCAAATAAGATATATCTGTATTTACATTTTGAACCGACTTTGGCCACACATGTCTAAAGTGAACAGATGCTGAACCTTGTTCCGCTATTGTTTAAATCCACGGCTCCAAGTTAATTTGCACACAAATATGCACAAAGCTGCGGAGGTTTCTTCATTTCCTGTGTGGGCCACACACAACTACAAAGATCCCTTCGGCTCAGAGCTAAGAACTGGAGGACTCTGAACCTGAGAAACTGGAATCTGCAGTCATTATTTTTCACTGTCAAAATATATTTCAACAAAGGACTTTGTCTGACCGGCTCATGAAGTTCTGACCATGTAATATATTCCAAATAATTCATAGCTTAATTCAATATCCGTTTTTTTTTTTTACTTGGCAATTTCCTCATGCAAAATGTAATCTCCTATGGCAGTCATACTGTGTACAGCATGCTGGAACGCATCAAATAAGGTCGTTTTTCTATTGTTTGTTATCAAGCGATCCCGATTTACCTTCAATTTCACATGTGAGATATTAATTGACATTTTATGAACAACTCGAAAAGACTAAAACACTGGCATGTATCTCATTGAGAAATTACAGGCAATCCTAACATCTTCAGCAGCCAACGAAATGCCAAGGAAGACAGGGAAGGAGAGAGAGGAAGAGGAACAAATGGAGAAAGAGAGGTAGAGGGAGAGAGAGAAAGGCCAAGGGAAAAGAGTGACAGCGGGAGCCAGCCAACATAGTTCATTATCTTAAAGGTTCACCTGTGTGTGCAACTGTGCACTCATTTGTTTACCAAATTAGTCAGTGCTCCATCAGTGCACAGGCCCTCCAAGCCAGATCAGCCAGTGAAACCCAACCCATTGGCCCGGCCCACTCGCCCAGGCACCCAAGCCCCAGAAATGCAAAGAACGTGCTGAAAGGAGAAAACCAGACCAGGCAGGGAGGACGAGGCGAATAAAACAGGGCCACCTGATCCATACCAGCAGTAGTAGCGTGGCCGACCCAAACAGAGCGCTCATTGTCTGTGGCAGTTAGACGCCACCGAGAGCTGCTCTCTGTCGACCCCTCCCATCCCACACAGCACTGCACTGAAAAGTCCTCCCACAGCAAGCTAGGTACGTTGCAACCTTACGTTGCCCTGGCTACAAACAAACCAACAATCCATTCAAAATAGATACTTTTCCACATTTAGCTGTCCCTCTCCACCCTATGCTGTCCACACACACGGACGAAAGATATGCACTCACTCACTAACCCCCCCCCCCACACACACACACACTCACGCCGTATCCAGAAGGCAGCAGACAGGAGTTGGGCAGCGGTGGCTGCTGAATAATTCAAAAGTGGAAATGCATGATTCATGTGGGACATTTCATTTCCACACCTCTAAAAGGCCTCTTTCTGCTCATGCACCAAACAGGCCAAGTGGCCTCCGGGGTTCAAAGAGCCGGCCTGGGCCTGGCCTTCCCAGTCAGCCTCCAAAGGACAAGAGTGGCCTTCTTCCGTGGAGGGGGCTGCAGTGGTGGTGGCTAGGCTTCCACACCTGTGTTTGCTCGTTACACATGAATTAAGGAGTTGGATGCTATTTTTGAGCTACCAGCACAAAGTAGCTCACTCATAATAAGGAACAGGGGGTGGATGAAGAATGTTGGCTACCATTTAGATGTGGCTGGAAAACCTGAACGCCCCAGGATTAGTTTTGAAGGGTGTACACACATATTGCATGGCCATGACTTGCCATGTGAGGTTGCTCACAGCAAATATAGATGTCAGATTTTAGGTATTGTTGATGTTGTTGGACCAGATTGTTCTCAAAAATAAAATATTAGATTCCCTACAAAAAGTAGTTTGGCATTCAAAGCATTACATTTTAAATTGGGTACAGAGGTGTTTTTTTCCCGTCCCTATCAAAAAGACAAACGATGCAGAAATATTGAGTGTTTTGCCCACATAGTAAAAACCACAGGGACGCAGGGAACTCACAGATGGGATTAATGCTGACAGAACGAGGGGAGAGAAATAGCATAAGAAGGTGGAAAGGAAAGAAAAAGGAAAACGAGTTGAGCCAATGCACTGTTACAGAGGTAAGTAGGGGTAGCGAAGGGTCACTGTAAGTGCGAGGAAGAACTCAGTCAAAACAAACAGTCACTCTGGCTTCTGATGGGACACTCTGGCTTCTTTTCCCAGAATCCTCCAGCACAGCTTATTTCACTTCAAGTAATGAAAAGTAGGGAGGTCAGAAAATATTATAACCAAATGTTGTAGATGTAATGTTATACCAGAACAATCCATATTCTACTATGTCCCATGCAGTGTCATATAGAATAATTTCAATATAGTTTACGTGATTAATGCCAAATGAATCCATGAAAAAATGTTTAACTTCTTGTTTATTGGGAGTTTTGCTTACTCAATATCTAAACTCTATTAATGTGAACATTTCAAAAGGGAAAAACATTCCTGCCATGACCCTGTTTTTTCAAGCAGGCTTGCCCAGTGTAAGACCTTTAAACATTAGACGCTTGTTATTAACAGTCACTGACACAATCCAAATAGAACTAATCTTTATTGAAAACACAAACTGCGCACATAACGCCTAAACTCTCTCCACACTCTCTCCCGGGTAATTTATTACAGACAGACGGAAATTTTAACAAATCGCCGGGCTCAGCGAATTCAGTCGTGGCAAAGTTCAGCTATTAGGCTCCTATGTAAAGAAGGTCCCTCCGCTGTGAGTGTGCTGGATTTATGGGTGCTCTCAAGCCAGCGGCCCAGTTCAAAGCAGGTGAGTGTGGGGGGAATGAGGATGATGCATGGGGTTTTCACAAATATGGTAGAACACACACATTTTGCTGTAAATCTGACCAGCGCATGAGGGAGTAGTGGCGGGCATGGGAGCTGGTCAGTGAGAGGGATAGTGGTGGGGGTGGGGGTGGGGGGGCAGAGTTTAGCAAAGGCTGGGTTAAATAATAGACTTGGCACTTAACTAAACCAGTTTTTAAATCGGTAGGTTGGTTCTGTAGTAATTTAGTAGACGTATCATTATCCAGCGAATATGAAATTGTGTGTTTTTTTATGGTGAAGAAAGGTATGCAAACAAATATATAGCTAGGTCATCTGCACAGACTTTACCCCACTCACAGGAAAACACACAGATTTTCTTATTAACCTTATTGAATGTTAAATGTCCAGCTCGAGCCAACCAAGCCCTAAGCACTCTGCAAAATATTTTGTTGACATTTAATGGACTCGTTTTCTGCTACTGTCCGACCATGATAACCAATGTGAGGTGGTTGGCTCAATGTCACACTAAATAGATGTGAGAATAGCTGCTCTAACAGGAAGAGAAATCATGAGTTACCTATCTGACCTGTTCAATCATTGCACTATGCATTGGTTATTTACAAACTTACCACTGACTTAGATGCATATCTTCTCTCACTGGTGGGACCATTCTTAGAATTCTAGTACTGTAGTGTTCCAAAAAATCTTGGCCTACTTCAAATTTTCACACGAAAAAATATGTCAGCAAATGATGACATGGGACCATCGCACTTTCACAGAAGTTTGTGTGGTGCATAAAACCTGTTTAATCAGATAAGCAAAAAGGTGTGATCGGTCCGCACTCTAAAAGACCATTAAGTTCAACACCCGTTGAATATGGCCGGTGTCAGTAAACGTCGGCAAAAAAAGCGTAGTTAAATTGTTTCCAACAGCACAGTTACAATCACCAATGCTCTGGATAACATAAAAACAGCCTAACCAGCTTTGCTAGGGTGGGTAAATGTTCAGAGTGAGCTGTTCTCTCATTTGTGTCTTTAAGTAGCTACAGTGGTTCCTCAATTAAAAGTTTTGAGATTATGCTGCGGGACATAGAAGTAATTTGTGGTTAAGTACGGTACCCTGCGTCACTGCTTCATTGCTCCAGACCAGTGCAAGGGGGAGTTAGAGCCCTGAGCGCTAATGTGTCTCTAACTGAAAATGAATGGGTGACATAAACCAAATAGAAACTGATAATTATGCACGACTTCAAAATTGAATTTTAATGAACTGAATGATGAGGATGAAGAAGGTGATTGAATTTAGAACAATAGTGTAAGAATTGCTATTCCTCTGTCCTGCATGCACACCCGAAAAAATACACCTCTTTTTGTGGGCTACACTCGGCCTTGTCTCAGGATGGTTAGTTGGTGGTTGAAGTTATCCCTCTAGTGGTGTGGGGGCTGTGCTTTGGCAAAGTGGGTGGGGTTATATCCTGCCTGTTTGGCCCTGTCCGGGGGTATCATCGGATGGGGCCACAGTGTCTCCTGACCCCTCCTGTCTCAGCCTCCTGTATTTATGCTGCAGTAGTTTATGTGTCGGTGGGCTAGGGTCAGTCTGTTATATCTGGAGTATTTCTCCTGTCTTATCCAGAGTCTTGTGTGAATTTATGTAAGGTCTCTCTAATTCTCTCTCTCTCTTTCTTTCTTTCTCTCTCTCGGGGGACCTGAGCCCTAGGACCATGCCTCAGGACTACCTGGCATGATGACTCCTTGCTGTCCCCAGTCCACCTGGCCGTGCTGCTGCTCCAGTTTCAACTGTTCTGCCTGCCGCTATGGAACCCTGACCTGTTCACCGGACGTGCTACCTGTCCCAGACCTGCTGTTTTCAACTCTCTAGAGACAGCAGGAGCGGTAGAGATACTCTCAATGATCGGCTATGAAAAGCCAACTGACATTTACTCCTGAGGTGCTGACCTGTTGCACCTTCGACAACCACAGGGATTATTATTATTTGACCATGCTGGTCATTTATGAACATTTGAACATCTTGGCCATGTGCTGTTATAATCTCCACCCGGCACAGCCAGAAGAGGACTGGCCACCCCTAGTAGCCTGGTTCCTCTCTAGGTTTCTTCCTAGGTTTTGGCCTTTCTAGGGAGATTTTCCTAGCCACCGTGCTTCTACACCTGCATTGCTTGCTGTTTGGGGTTTTAGGCTGGGTTTCTGTACAGCACTTTGAGATATCAGCTGATGTAAAAGGGCTATATAAATACATTTGATTTGATTTGATTTTGTTTCTACTCATCAGTATTACTTACTAAAACTGTTGTTACACTAAGGTTTTTATTCTAAGAGAAACAAAAATGTTCAATTATATTCCATGATATTCTTAAGATATATGTGTTGACTGAATATAAGCAAGTGATGTCTGCTGAATAATCTAGTTGATGGCGCAGTCACAGTGGCGGAGTTAGGTACAGGCGACATGGGCAGCCGCCCAGGGCGACATCTCGCCTTGGGTGGCACAGGGTGCCGCACCAAAAAAAACGGTAATGGTGACATTTGTGTGATCGGTTTACTATCACTCATTTGCATGTCACGTCAATGATATCATGTCACCGTGTGGGACTGTGGGTCAATTAACCTTGTCGGAGTGGGCGCCCTGATTCTAGTTTGTGAGCTAGGCAGGCTACTGCCTGGGAGGGTCTCCCAATCAGAAGTACGAGATGGGGAGGGGGTGGGGGTAGGTTGACCTCAGATCTCCTCACTGGAAGCCCGAGGTAGGGGGAGTGGGGGAATCTATCAAATAGCGCACCTCTAACTTTGTACAGTACTAATGCAATTAGTAAAATCAGTCACACAACGAAACACTACCAGATAAACCACATTGATAATACTGTAAATATATAATCTTACAGACATATTGCTGCATTTTTTTCTGGTTTGTGCGAAATCGTTAATAATAATATAAAATCAGTCTGCACACCACCAAGGTGAATTGGTTTAGTCTTGACTCTTGGATTGACAGTGTTGGGGGATGGGTAATGTATTGATGGTTGAGTGCCAAATCAACACCCCCCCCCCCCCCAGGTGTCATCCATCCTCCTCATTATCCCCTGGGTATTTATATCTGTGTTCTCTGTTTGTCCGTTGCTAGTTTGTCTTGTTCGTCAAGTCAACCAGCTTTTTTTGTTCTCAGCTCCTGCTTTTCCCAGTCTCTCCTTTTTCTTGTCCTCCTGGTTTTGACCCTTGCCTGTCCTGCCCCTGAGCCTGCCTGCCGACCTGTACCTTTGCCCCACCTCTGGATTGTTGACCTCTGCCTACCCTGAGCCTGCCTGCCGTCCGATACCATTGCCCCACCCCTGGTTTACTGACCCCTGCCTGCCTTGACCTGTCTATTCCCTGCCCCTGTTGGATTATTAAACTATTGTTTATTTGACATGTCTGCATCTGGGTCTTACCTTGATTCCTGATACTATTTGTCTTTGTTACTTCTTTTTGATCATTATGAGTCTTATTTTTGTATTTTTTATATAGTTTGAAATGATATGGTTATTTCTTTGTGTGTTGTTCCAAATGTTTGAATAAAAATGACAGTTAGTGCAGAATGGTGCTTTTTTTATGGCGGGGGGGGGGGGGGGGGGGGGTACACCCAGGCAGCCATACAAGCTAGAACCGCCATTGCACAGTCATATAGCCCCGGCACCTACATAAAGCTGAGTGACTCATTCATGACTTCGGATCAAAACAAATAAGTACCAACATTCTTTCTGATAGTCATTAAACATTTGGATAATAAAGCATTTAAAGCATTTTGAAGATTGGAGCCTCCTTGTTTATTTGTTTATTAGGCTACTGTGCAGTCTAACAAGTAAACATAGCCTACAGTAGATATTGTAGTAACATGGTAAAGTGCCTAATTCCTTATATGTCCAGGCTTTCTCAGTACCTCAAGTACTCATTAACTCTGTCTTTAATGCCTTTTAGGGTTGAATCAGTCATAGACAGAAACTTCGGAGACACAGTATTAATGATGAACACCCGGAGGTTCACTGGTAAGCCACATTTGCCTTGGGATCCATCCCAGTTGGTATTCTGTGTCCACTCGTGGTGCCTCTCTTCGGTTACACATCCTTGGAATAGCAGAACAGCATAACCGTCTGGACGGCTCTTGCTGTGCCTGGTGAGCAGTTGGTCAAGTTCTGTTGTCAGAAGAGGAATGGAAATGTCAGGGTGAACCTGACGAACCCGCCACGTGTGTTGACTCTGCCTGTTGGAGGTGGAGTTCCAGAGCTCACAGGTGTGCCTGGCATGGATTGGGACTCCATGTCATTCCTCGCCCTCTTCAATGGGTCATTCGCCGCCTGAATCTCCGCCAATGTCGCCTGACTCTGTCAACGACGAGTGACTCTCTGCCAATAGCACCTGGCTCTGGACCAATGCATCATCTATCACCGGTGTCTCTGCCCTCAGAGAATGTTTCTCTTTCTGCTGGTCGGCCTTCAATGACTCGATCTCGGTCTTCAAAGTTTGAATCTGATCCATGTGCACCTTCATCAGATGAGCAGAATGGTACCGCCCTGAGCCCCCATCCATTACAGTGGCCTATGATAGAAACGGTAGATAAATTAAGAATTAAAAGTGACTCCAGCACACAAATGCTGCATACATATTTTAAGAATCTAGAAAAACTAACCGCTTTCTTGGCAACCATACTTTTTTTTCGGGTGGAGTTTGGGGTGGGGTGAGGAGTACTGGAAAGGTGTGACTTTCAGCTTACAATAGGCCACAAGTATACAGCAGATCTCCAATTGTCCTCACTTTGATTATGCTGTAACAACATACTGTAGCACCATGACCAGGATCTCTGTTCATTTAAGTGAGCAGATTAGGGCTTTCAGGAGGAACGGAAAATCTAGTACAGACAAAGTATTTTTTTATCAATTAGTATATGAGTTTAACCACATTATCTGTTGTATTATTTGTTCTGTCATTTCTGGTGGATTAAACTGAAATTGCTAAAATGTTCTATGGCTTGATTAAAAAATAACGATATTTTGGAGATTATTTTGTTCTCAAATAACCTAAAGGGTGCAGGAAAAAGGCCCTTCTTGAACATGGGGTGAGACATTCTTCCTAATTTGTAAATAAAGCCAGTTTTGTTACTTAGAATAATTTATTTCTGCTTTTAGAGGGAGAGAAACCAAAAGCCCACCGTTGCCTCATGGGTCTCCTGGTCGCGGCCATCGAACCAGCATCTGCAGCAATTTAATTTGCACTGTGATGCAGTGTCTTAGACCGCTGCTCCACTCGGAGGGCACCATCCACAAAGATTTTAATGCTGATCAATTGCCTTCCACAAAGTATCAAAATACAGAAAGATGTTGGCAAGAGTCTATTGTCCTGCTAAACTGCCTGTTACTCAGGCCCAGAAGCCAGGATATGCATATAATTAGCATTGGATAGAAAACACTTTGAAGTTTGTAGAAATGTTAAAATAATGTTTGAGACTATAACACAATTGATATGGTAGGCGAAAATCCCCCCAAAGGACAACCAGAATTTTTGGGGGGTGAAATATTATCTTTTATTTACATTTTAGGGTACCTGAGGATTAAATAGAAACGTAGTTTGACCTGTTTGAACAAAGTTTAGCGGTAGCATTTTGGATTCCTGAAATCGATGGCGCCAACTAAACTGACTTTTTGGGATATAAAGAAGGACTTTATCTAACAAAACGACCATTCATGTTGTAACTGGGACCATTGGGATTGCAAACAAAGGAAGATTTTCAAAAGTAAGTGATTTATTTAACCGCTATTTGTGATTTTATGAAACCTGTGCTGGTTGAAAAATATGTTTTTGTGAGGCGCCGTCCTCAAACAATCGCATGGTATGCTTTCGCTGTAAAGCCTATTGTAAATTGGACAACGCAGTTAGATTAACAAGAATTTAAGCTTTTAAATTATATAATTATATATATGTTCATAAATGTTTAATATTACGATTATTTATTTGAATTGCGCGCCCTCCAATTTTACCGGATGTTGTCGACAGGTGTCCCGCTAGCCTATCCCTGAGAAGTTTATGAATGTACTGTCTACTGGCAGAATATCTTGGGAAAGTTCAGCATTGTCTCTAGCGTTTCTGTAGATGTATTGTATGTCCTCTCACATGCAGGCGAGAGACAGGTTCATGCCAGACCCGGCATCAGTGCCAAGGAGGGTCTGGAAGTTCCGTTGCTGTGAACTAGGATGATTGGAGGGAATTACCTCCTGTCACCACTCCCCCACTAATGAAGACCAGTTCCAGACAGTGACAGACAGACAATACACACACTTCAGCTGTAAAAGGGTGCCTTATGTATTCTATCCTGAATACATACATCTATTATCATTGTCATTCACGCTCTGTATTTATCCCTACATCTCTCCTTGTCTAAACAACTTAAAGTTGTAATGTTGGATGGAGTTTGGTATTCGGGGGGGGGGGGGTTTCCACACATCCACTGTTCTCTCTGGGACTCCAGCTAATGCCCCAGTGGGGTAGTGGCTGAGAAAGAGTTGGACTTGACACCATTCCCCCGCCTGTTGGTTAACAGATCTCTCAGCAGGCTTTAGTGTTGGAAAACATACCAAGAGCATCTTGAGGAGGGGAGATCGAGCATCAGGGGATAGAGAGAGAGAAAGAGGGAGAGACAGAGTGATAGTGAAAGGCCACAGGGAGCAGACAGGTTGTTTCTCCCTCTCTGATAATAACTGACTGGTGTTCAAGTGGAAGGGAAATGCTTCTGTCAACATCCAAGATACAATCATGCTTAACATAAACAGTTAATACTTGACCCAACCCTTCTATTGAAAATCTAAAATCCATCACCAATTCAAAGATTAAGTACAACAACATCATATTAATTCATCGTTTTATGACAAGTACTGTTACCTGTTAATCAATTAATAATTACTCTATAAAGCATTTTAATGTTGCATTTTACACTAAGTCGATGTACAATACCAGTCAAAAGTTTGGACAAACCTACTCATTCAAGGGTTTTTCTTAATTTTTACTTTGTGTTGATGACAGATTTGCACACTCTTGGCATTCTCTCACCCAGCTTTATGAGGTAGTCGCCTGTAATGCCTTTCAATGAACAGGTGTGCCTTGTTAAAAGTTAATTTGTGAAATGTATTTCCTTCTTAATGCGTTTGAGCCAAACAGTTGTGTTTTGACAAGGTAGGGGTAGAATACAGAAGATAGCCCTACTTGGTAGAAGACCGAGACCATATTATTTCAAGAACAGCTCAAATAAGCAAAGACAGTCCATCATTACTTCAAGACATGAAGGTCAGTCAATGTGGAAAATTTCAAGAACTTTGAAAGTTTCTTCAAATGCAGTCGCTTAAAAAATCAGGCACTATGATGAAACTGGCTCTGATTAGGAACGACACAGGAATGGAAGACCCAGAGTTACCTCTGCTGCAGAGGTTAAGTTCATTAGAGTTACCAGCCTCAGAAATTGCAGCCCAAATAAATGCTTCACAGAGTTCAAGTAACAGACACATCTCAACATGAACTGTTCAGAAGATACTGTGTGAATAAGGCCTTCATGGTCAAATTACTGCAAAGAAACCACTACTAAAGGACACCAATAAGAAGAAGAGACTTGCTTGGGCCAAGAAACACGAGCAATGGACATTAGACCAGTGGAAATCTGTCCTTTGGTCTGATGAGTCCAAATGTAAGATTTTTGGTTCCATCCGCCAGGTCTTTGTGAGACACAGAGTAGGTGAACAGATGATCTCCCCATGTGTGGTTCCCACCGTGAAGCATGGAGGAGGAGGTGTGATGTTGTGGGGGTACTTTGCTGGTGACACTGTCTGTGATTTATTTAGAATGAAAGGCACGGTTAACCAGCTTGGCTACCACATCATTCTGCAGCGATACGCCATCCCATCTGAGCAGAGTAAAGGAAAAACAGCTAACAAGTGCTCAACATATGCGGGAACTCCTTCAACACCGTTGGAAAGCATTCTAGGTGAGCTGGTTGAGAGAATGCCAAGAGTGTGCAAAGCTGTCATCAAGGCAAAGGGTGGATACTTTGAAGAATCTCATATATAAAACATATTTTGATTTATTTAACACTTTTTTGGTTACTACCTGATTCCAATGTGTTATTTCATAGTTTTGATGTCTTCACTATCATTCTACAATGAAAATAGTAAAAATAAAGAAAAACCCTTGAATAAGTAGGTGTGTCCAAACGTTTGTCTGGTACTGTATATTAAGGTCATATTAGAGAACAGGAAAGAAACAAAAAAGTATTCAAAGTGGCTTAATATTATATATTATGCAATGGCTCTAAATTTTGTTTTGTTTCTATTCTAATGTGTACCAAGTCTTTGAAATCTTTCTCTTGTTGACTTGGTAGAATTCCCTGCAAGGTCTATGTGAAACCTGAAGGCTCGTGTTACACAGTAGGTGAAGAATAGGCATTTGCTTTCATCTTCAGCCTGGTAGGGGAGCACCCCAAACTGCCTGTCATTACAGCCTGTAGAAGGGCTTTGGGGTGTGGGCAGCTACTATCATTACCCCACACCTCCATCCCTCCATCTCTCCATCCTCCCCACTCTCTTCCCCTCCCTCTGCCCCCAAACTCAACCCCAGCCCTAGAGGGGTGCTTCAGGCCAGCCCACTGTACCCCCTTAGCTGTGGAGATAAGCACTAAGCTATTCCCGGGGCTGTCTTTGATACATGGGACTGTTAATAGCATCTCTGTTACCGTGAGTCAGGCTGTATGTCAGTCGGGCGCTATGGGGGCTCTTTGGTGATGGACATAGACAGTATGCTACTGCTCCGTTTGGGGTGACTTGGAAGGTAACACTGATGCTGGTGCTTAGGATTTTCACAGAGTGGCGTTTTACTGTAATGCAATACTAACATTATGTTAGTATTTGCATTGTTCAATCAGGTTTTTTTCGGGCTTTTCTGACGTGAAATGACCCTCACACCAGCCCCAAAAGCAAACTGGCACATACACGCATGTACGCACACACAAACACACATACACAATCTGGTAGAGCTAACCTTGTGGAGGGACACAATTCAGTCCTAATTCTAACCTTAACCCTAAACCCCCTAGAAATATTATTTGACCTCGTGGGGACCAACAAAATGTCCTCAGTTGGTCAGATTTTGGTTAGTTTACTATCCTTTTGGGTACTTCTGGTCCCCAGAAGTATAGTTAAACATGTCCACACACACACACACACACACACACACACACACACACACACACACACACACACACACACACACACACACACACACACACACACACACACACACTAGTGCTGAGCGATTAATCAACGTTTCAGTTTTTGGGGGTTTATTAAACAACTAATTGACCAACGTTGTTTCAATGACTTGAAATCCATTTAGTTCGTTTTTTTTGTGAACCCAATGCGCCTTTTCTCTAAAGAGAAATCAAATCATTCACGAGTCAAGAGCTATGTGGGACGCAGGGCTGAAGGGTGATGTAGTTTTCATCAAGCAAATACTCAACCTAGTTCAGAGATGAAACGTGGTAATTAATTACAATGAACATAATCCATTGCCCCTGTTCTTTCTGGCTCAGACAGAGGTAGATACACTTTTACACATGCTACGTTGGGTTAGATACACACAGACCGCATAGACCACATGATAGAGAAATATATAAGACACAATGATGATAGAGAGGGATAGAGACAGTTTGTGAAAGTAAGCCTTATCTACATTGAAGAAGTCAATAAGCTCTCACAGTCTCATATCAGAATTAGACGTTTATCCATGTTTCTGAAATGTCAAATTTCGAAGTTGTTCCAAACATCACATTTTCAAGTGTTTAAGGTTAGGTTTATGCATTAACTCCACATTTTTAAAGTTAGGGTTAAGTTCAGGCATTAACTCCTAATTCTTAAGGTTAGACATTAACTCCGGATGGTTAATGTAAGGGTTAAGGTTTGGGATAAGCTTAAAAAAAAGTTATATCGCTGGATTCAAACTTGTAATCTTTTATACCAGCGATAGATGCATTAACTCCAAATTCTTCAGGTTATGCATTAACTCTAAACGGTTAAGGTAAGGATTAAGGTTTGGGATAGGCTTAAAACAAAAACAACTTCCTATCGCTGGATTTGAACTTGCAACATTTTATATTAGATGCTTATCACTGGATTTGAACTAGGAAAGTTTTACACCAGAGGCAGATACATTCATTCCAAATCCTAAAGGTTAGGCATTAACTCCGAATGGTTAAGATAAAGGTTAGGGTTTGGGATAGGCTCAAAACAAAAATAACTTTCTATCGCTGGATTACATCTTGCAACCTTTTATACCAGAGGCATATGCATTAACTCAAAATTCTTAAGGTTAAGCCTTAACTCCGAATGGTTAAGGTAAGAGATAGGGCTTGGAATAGGCTTAAAACCAAAATATCAAAAACACATTTCTCTCTCTGGATTAGAACTTGCAAGCTTTTACACCACAGACAGATGTGATAACTCCAGAAGCAGATGCATTACACCAGAGGCAAATGCTTAGGCCCATCTACCATCCCCGCCCACACCGCCCTGGCAAAACTGAAACGTACTTGAAGGTAACAGCGCTCACTGTTAACCCTGGTGGCCAGTTTCCACATCATCTCCCAACGTCCTCAGACATGGATGGATGTCTAATAATGCGCTGACACACACACACAATAAGTCCCAATACTAACAGATTGGGTTTGTTAAGAAATGTTCGCAACCGTTCAAAAGTTTTGGGTCACTTAGAAATATCCTTGTTTTCCATGAAAACATACATGAAATGAGTTGCAAAATGAATAGGAAATATAGTCAAGATGTTGACAAGGTTAATAATAATATGTTTTTATTGAAGTAATAATTGTGTCCTTCAAACTTTGCTTCGTCAAAGAATCTTCCTTTTGCAGCAATTACAGCCTTGCAGACCTTTGGTATTCTAGTTGTACATTTGTTGAGGTAATCTGAAGAGATTTCCCCCCATGCTTCCTGAAACACCTCCCACAACTTGGATTGGCTTGATGGGCAGTTCTTACATACCATATGGTCAAGCTGCTCCCACAACAGCTCAATAGGGTTGAGATTCGGTGACTGTGCTGGCCACTCCATTATAGACAGAATACCAGCTGACTGCTTCTTCACTAAATAGTTCTTGCATAGTTTAGAGCTGTGATATGGGTCATTGTCCTGTTGTAGGAGGAAATTGACTCCAATTAAGCGCCGTCCAGAGGGTATGGCATGGCGTTGCAAAATGGAGTGATAGCCTTCCTTCTTCAAGATCCCTTTTACCCTTGTCACGGTTGTCGTCGGGAAAGGAGGACCAAAACGCAGCAGGGATGTGTATGCTCATCTTGATATTTATTGAAACCAAGAAAACACCAAAATAACAAACGACGAAGAACACACGAACAACCCTTATACTGGTCAGGACGTGACAGTACCCCCCCCCCCCCCAAAGGTGCAGACCCCGGAGGCACCTCATAAATAAACAAAACCCAAAACAACAACAAAAAAATCCCCCTAAACTAAAGGGAGGGAAGGGAGGGTGGCTGCCGTCACCGACGGCACTTGTGCTACACCCCACCTCCCCAACCCACCTATACAGGTGGTGGTTCAGGCTCCGGCCTACTGTCCTCCAGAATGCAGACAGACTTAATCCATTTCAGGCCGTAGGCAGACTCCCCTCGTTCCGGATCGTAGGCAGACCTCTTCCATTCCACACTGTCGGCAGACTCATTTGAAACACAGTTACATATATTTAGTTCTGGATCATTAATAAACTCACCCGGTTCTGGGTCACAGGCAGACCCCTTCGGTTCCGGGTCACAGGCAGACCCCTTCAGTTCCGGGTCACAGGCAGACCCCTTCGGTTCCGGGTCACAGGCAGACCCCTTCGGTTCCGGCGCGGCGGGCCACTCTGGCAGATCCGGCGCGGCGGGCCACTCTGGCAGATCCGGCGCGGCGGGCCACTCTGGCAGATCCGGCGCGGCGGGCCACTCTGGCAGATCCGGCATGGCGGGCCATTCTGGCAGATCCGGCGCGGTGGGCCACTCTGGCAGCTCATGGCAGACGGGCCACTCTGGCAGCTCCAGGCAGACGGGCCATTCTGGCAGATCTGGCGCGGCGGGCCACTTTGGCAGATCCGGGCAGACGGGCCACTCTGGCAGATCCGGGCAGACGGGCCACTCTGGCAGATCCGGGCAGACGGGCCACTCTGGCTGATCCGGGCAGACGGGCCACTCTGGCTGATCCGGGCAGACGGGCCACTCTGGCTGATCCGGGCAGACGGGCCACTCTGGCTGATCCGGGCAGACGGGCCACTCTGGCTGATCCGGGCGGGCGGCTCTGGCGACTCCTGACTGGCGGGCGGCTCTGGCGACTCCTGACTGGCGGGCGGCTCTGGCGGATCCGGCACGGCAGGCCACTTTGGCAGATCCGGCGCGGCGGGCCACTCTGGCAGATCCGAGCAGACGGGCCACTCTGGCAGATCCGGGCAGACGGGCCACTCTGGCTGATCCGGGCAGACGGGCCACTCTGGCAGATCCGGCACGGCGCGCCACTCTGGCAGCTCCGGGCAGATGGGCCACTCTGGCAGATCCGGCGCGGCGGGCCACTCTGGCAGATCCGGGCAGACGGGCCACTCTGGCAGATCCGGGCAGACGGGCCACTCTGGCAGATCCGGGCAGACGGGCCACTCTGGCAGATCCGGGCAGACGGGCCACTCTGGCTGATCCGGGCAGACGGGCCACTCTGGCTGATCCGGGCAGACAGGCCACTCTGGCTGATCCGGGCAGACGGGCCACTCTGGCTGATCCGGGCAGACGGGCCACTCTGGCTGATCCGGGCAGACGGGCCACTCTGGCTGATCTGGGCAAACGGGCCACTCTGGCTGATCCGGGCGGGCGGCTCTGGCGACTCCTGACTGGCGGGCGGCTCTGGCGACTCCTGACTGGCGGGCGGCTCTGGCTAGTGCGGGGAGCGGGAACAGGACGAGTCGGACTGGGCTGACGCACTGGAAGCCTGGTGCGTGGTGCTGGTACTGGACGTGCCAGACTGGGAACACGCACCTCAGGGCTAGTGCGGGGAGCGGGAACAGGACGAGTCGGACTGGGTTGACGCACTGGAAGCTTGATGCGTGGTGCTGGTACTGGAGGTATCAGCCTGGGAACACGCACCTCCGGGCTAGTGCGGGGAGCGGGAACAGGACGAGTCGGACTGGGTTGACGCACTGGAAGCTTGATGCGTGGTGCTGGTACTGGAGGTATCAGCCTGGGAACACGCACCTCCGGGCTAGTGCGGGGAGCGGGAACAGGACGAGTCGGACTGGGCTGACGCACTGGAAGCCTGGTGCGTGGTGCTGGTACTGGACGTGCCAGACTGGGGTTTCGCACTTCCGGGTCCGCACGAGAGACAGGAACTGGAAACACCGGGCCATGGAGGCGCACAGGCGGTCTTGATCTCACCTCCTGCACAACCCGTCCTGGCTGGATGGAGCTAGTAGCCCTGTACGAGCGGGGTGCTAGTACAGGGCGAACTGGGCTGTGCAGGGGCCTGATGGTTGCCGTGCGTAGAGCGGGCGTAGGGTAGCCTGGTCCTAGGAGGCGCACCGGTGACCAGACGCGCTGCGCAGGCATCCTCCTACCAGGCTGGATGCCCACTCTAGCACGGCATCTGCGAGGGGCTGGAATAACTCGCACTGGACTGTGCGTGCGTATGGGCGAGATTGTGCGCACTTCAGCAAAACACGGCACCCTCCACTCCATACGGTCCTCCATATAAACACGGGGAGCTGGCTTAGGGCTCACCCTTGGCCCAGCCAAACTACCCGTGTGCCCCCCCCAAAAAAAAATCTTGGGGGTGCCTCTCGTGCTTCAACGCCAGTCGTGTTCCTCGGTAGCGTTCCCGGTCATGGCTCCATTTTCTCCATGGGCCCTCCCCGGCCATAATCTGTTCCCATGTCCATTTCTCCCGTTGGTCCAACTTAAATTCCCCTTGCTCCTCAAAGTCCACCTGTTGCTCCTTCCTCCGCTGCTTGGTCCGTTTGTGGTGGGAGATTCTGTCACGGTTGTCATCGGGAAAGGAGGACCAAAACGCAGCAGGGATGTGGATGCTCATCTTGATATTTATTGAAACCAAGAAAACACCAAAATAACAAACGACGAAGAACACACAAACAACCAAACAGTCTTGTAGGGCTCACACACGCAAAACAAGAGACAATCTCCCACAAAACCTAAAGCAAACACATACCCATATATAGGACTCTCAATCAGAGGCAACGAGAAAGCACCTGCCTCCAATTGAGAGTCCAACCCCCCATTAACCTAAACATAGAAATACAACCAACTAGACTAAACATAGAAATACATAAACAAGGAACAGTGCCCAAAAACCCCGGAATACATAAATCAAATACCCTTCTACAAAAACACCACCCCGAACCACATAAAACAAATACCCTCTGCCATGTCTTGACCAAACTACAATAACAAATAACCCTTATACTGGTCAGGACGTGACAACCCTGTGCAAATCTTCCACTTTACCACCACCAAAGCTCTCCCAGACCATAAAATTGCCTCCACCATGCTTGACAGATGGCGTCAAGCACTCCTCCAGCATATTTTCATTTTTTCTGCGTCTCACAAATGTTCTTCTTTGTGATCAGAACACCTCAAACTTAGATTAGTCTGTCCATAACACTTTTTTCCAATCTTCCTCTGTCCAGTGTCTGTGTTCTTTTGCGCATCTTAATCTTTTTCTTGCAATTCTGCCTATTGACGTTGAGACTGTTGTTTTGCGGGTACTATTTAATGAAGCTGTCTGCTGAGGACTTGTGTGGCGTCTGTTTCTGAAACTAGACACTCTAATGTACTTGTCCTCTTGCTCAGTTGTGCACCGGGACCTCTCACTCCTCTTTCTATTCTGGTTAGAAACAGTTTGCACTGTTCTGTAAAGGGAGTAGTACACAGTTTTGTACGAGATCTTCAATTTCTTGTCAATTTCTCGCATGTGTAACAGTATAGCTTCCGTCCCTCTCCTCGCCCCAACCTGGGCTCGAAACAGGGACCCTGTGCGCACATCAACAACTGACACCCCACGAAGCATCGTTACCCATTGCGCCACAAAAGCCGCGGCCCTTGCAGCGCAAGGGGAACAACTACTTAAGGTAGCAGAGCGAGTGACGTCACCGATTGAAACGCTACTAGCGCGCACCACCGCTAACTAGCTAGCCATTTCACATCGGTTACACATAGAATAGCCTTCATTTCTCAGAACAAGAATCAACTGACGAGTTACAGAAGAAAGTACTTTGTTTCTGGCCATTTTGAGCCTGTAATAGAACCCACAAATGCTGATGCTCCAGATACTCAACTTCTCTGCCGTTTCCAGCTACTATAGTAATTTACAACGTTAACAATGTCTACACTGTATTTCTGATACATTTTATGTTATTTTAATGGACAAAAAATGTGCTTTTCTTTCAAAAACAAGGACATTTCTAAGTGACCCCAAACTTTTGGATGGTAGTGTATGTTATTTATCTTTGTACAGCATACGGTTAATCAACCAATCAATGTGCAGTGCATTTGGAAAGTATTCAGACTCCTTCACTTTTTCCACATTTGGTTTTGTTACAGCCTTATTCTAAAATAGATCAAATAAGAAAAATACTGCATAATTACAAAGTGAAAACAGTTTTTTGTAATTGTTAGAACTTTATTTACATAAGTATTCAGACCCTTTGCTATGAGACTCGAAGGTGCATCATGTTTCCATTGATCATCCTTGAGATGTTTCTACAACTTGATTAGAGTCCACCAGTGGTAAATTCAACTGATTGGACATGATTTGGAATGGCATTCACCTGTCTATATAAGGTCCCAAAGTTGACAGTGCATGTCAGAGCAAACACCAAGCCATGAGGTCAAAGGAATCGTCTGTAGAGCTCCGAGACAGGATTGTGTCGAGGCACAGATCTGTACCAAAACATTTCTTCAGCTAAACTGAGCAATTGTGGGAGAAGGGCCTTGGTTAGGTTTTGGAGTTTGCCACAAGGCACCTAAAGGACTCTCAGACCATAAGAAACAAGAATCTCTGGACTGATGAAACCAAGATTGAACTCTTTGGTCTGAATACCAAGCAACACATCTGGAGGAAACCATCACCTAGCCAATACCATCCCTACTGTGAAGCATGGTGGTATCAGCATCTTGCTGTGGGGATGTTTTTCAGCGGCAGGTACTGGGAGACTATTCAGGATGGAGGGAAAGATGAACCGAGCAAAGTACAGAGAGATCCTTGATGAAAACCTGATCCAAAGCGCTTAGGACCTCTGACTGGGGTGAAGGTTCACCTTCCAACAGTACAAGGACCCTAACGACGCAGCCAAGATGACGCAGGAGTGGCTTCGGGAAAAGTCTCTGAATGTCCTTGAGTGGCCCAGCAAGAGCCCAGACTTGAACCCGATCCAACATCTCTGGTGGGACCTGAAAATAGCTGTGTAGCGATGCTCCCCATCCAACCTGACAGAGTTTGAGAGGATCTGCAGAGAAGAATGGAAGAAAGTTCCCCAAGTCCCCAGGTGTGCCAAGCGTATAGCGTCATACCCAAGAAGACTCGAGGCTGTAATCACTACAAAATGTGCTTCAACAAAGTACTGAGTAAAGGGTCTGAATACATATGTAAATCTGATATTTCAGTTTAAAAATGAAATATATTTTGCAAACATTTCTAAAAACCTGTTTTTGCTTTGTCGTTATGGGGTATTGTGTGTAAATTGATGAGGGGAAAAAATGATTTAATCCATTTTAGAATAAGGCTGTAACGTAACAAAATGTAGAGTAAGTGAAGGGATTTGAATACTTTCTGAAAATACTGAACATGCAAAAACACAGATATTAAAATAAACTATTCTGAAAATAAATCTGCAATAGAGCATGCTGGGAAATAAATGTTGATGTGGTTTTGAGTGTTTTACTCTAAACAGAGTAATGACACAATCACAATTAACTCTGGTTTATAACACCAATACTGGGGTTATTTTACACAACTGACTGTTAATTTAACTATTTACCGAGTAAAATCAACTCCTGAATCAATGCTAGAAATGTAAAAAAAATTGACAATTTGTTGTGTACCATACAATATACTTCTGATTCACTCATACACCTTTCAATTTTCCTGCTCTCTGCTCAGTAAAATCACAGAAAATACTAATTTGAAAGAAAGAAATCATGGCAAAGATACTATGTCAGTACTGTACAGTATGTACAATTATTAGGGGAATACCAGGTACATATTCCCATATTGGTACAGTTTAAAACATTCTCACACATTTTATTTTTATTAATTAGATTACTCAAACTCCTGATGTTAAAGTTTAAACACTGAGGTAAACACTTGTGCTCAGCCACTATTTAAAAGGAATAACAAAAGACATTTAAAAGCTTATTCAGATTCAGAAGGGTTCTATGTTGAAACCTTCTTGCCTTCCAGAGAATCATCAAATAACACTTTCTTCAAAAAACGGTTCTTAGGATGAAAAGGGTTCTAGGTAGAAAATGGTTCCTGGTTCTGCTGTAATCCCAGAGTTCAGTTCACTATGATGTCATGTCTATTTGTCCTGGTTCCTAGTCCCCCATACAGGTCATCAATGGAGGGTGAGGGTCGTGGGACACACAGTCCGTGTCTGACCCAAGTTTCCAGCCAATACAGCCAGGAATTATGGGCGTCTACGTCAGCCCATCAGCCATCATTTAGCTGTCAACCGGGAAAACAAAATGGATGAGGAACGAAGTGCTGAGACTGACTCGACCTTATAGGATGATTGCAGTCTAAATAGCTATGGACTGAAATTGGGAATTTTACACCATGGCAGCTGCCCAAGACACAATGTGCCCAGGGAAGAGGACAACATGGCAGAAATAATGTAGCCTGCCACATGAAGTACCCAATATCCTGGGAACTCTCATATTCCATTTCTGAAGTAGCCCAACAACTTGTAGAAAAATACTGCAGTTCATCAGTAAATAGGGCCTCATCTGCAGTGAATGTTGATATTTCATGTATTCTGAACAAAAATATAAACCCAACAAAGATGTTAATGAGTTGCAGTTCATATAAGGAAATCAGTCAATTGAAAAACATTAATTAGGCCCTAATCTATGGATTTCAGATGACTGGGAATACAGATATGCATCTGTTGGTCAAAGTTACCTTAATAAAAAATGTAGAAATCGGGGGGTGGATCAGCAAACCAGTCTGTCTGGTATGACCACCATTTGCCCCATGCAGTGCGACACCTCTCCTTTGCATAGAGTTGATCAGGCTGTTGATTGTGGCCTGTGGAATGTTGGCCCACTCCTCTTCAATGGCTGTGTGCAGTTGCTGGATATTGGTGGGAACTGGAGCACGCTGTCGTACACGTTAATCGAGAGCATCCCAAACATGCTCAAAGGGTGAAATGTCTGGTGAGTATGCAGGCCATGGGAGAATTGGGACAATTTCAGCTTCCAGGAATTATCTACAGATCCTAGTGACATGGGGCCGTGCGTTATCATGCTGAAACATGATGGCGGCGGATGAATGGCACGACAAAAGGCCTCAGGATCCTGTCACGGAATCTCTGTGCATTCAAATTGCCATTGATAAGATACAGTTGTGTTTGTTGTCCGTAGCTTATGCCTGCCCATATCATGGCCCCACCATCACCTTGGAGCATTCTGTTCACAATGTTGACATCAGCAAACTGCTTGCCCACACAATGCCATACAAACTTTCTGCCATCTGCCCGGTACAGTTCAAACCGGGATTCATCCGTGAAGAGCACACTTCTCCAGCTTGCCAGTGGCCATCAAAGGTGAGAATTTGCACAGTGAAGTCGGTTACAATGCTGATCTGCAGCCAGGTCACGTCCCTGGTTAGGACAACGAGCATGCAGATAAGCTTCCTTTGAGATGGTTTCTGACAGTTTCAGTAGAAATTCTTTCATTTGTGCAAACCCACAGTTTATCTGTTGTCTGGGTGGATGGTCTCAGATAATCATGCAAGTGAAGAAGATGGATGTGGAGGTCCTAGGCTGGTGTGGATTCAGGCGTTTTTACACGTGGTTTGCGGTTGTGAGGCCGGTTGGACGTACTTCCAAATTCTCTAAAACGATGTTGGAGGTGGCTTATGGTAGAGAAATTAACATTAAATGCTCTGGCAACATCTTTAGTGGCCATTCCTGCAGTCAGCATGCCAATTGCATGCTCCCTCAAAACGTAAGATATCTGTGGCATTGTTTTATGTGACAAAATTGCACATTTTAGAGTGGCCTTTTATTGTCCCCAGCAAAAGGTGCACTTGTGTAATGATCACGTTGTTTAATCAGCTTCTTGATATACCACTCCTGTCAGGTGGATAGATTATCTTGGCAAAGGAGAAATACTCACTAACAGGGATGTAAACAAATTTGTGACAAAATTTGAGAGAAAGACATTTTTTGTATGTATGGAAAATTTCGGGGATCTTTTATTTCAGCTCATGAAACATGGGACCAGCACTTTACTTTTGCGTTTATATTTTTGTTCAGTGTAGTATATTATTTTAACACACACTTCTTTATTAAAGCAGTCCACTTGGTACACTGCACCATGCTATTATACAAAAGTCATACATGTATTCTCATTTTGTATTAATTCTTAATGGCTAATTGTAACTAACGGTATTGGTCATTGCACACACTAAACTCTGTTTAAAAGTAGCAAAAAATGTAAAGCTGCAATATGTAACTTTTTGGGCAGCCTGACCAAATTAACAGAGAAATGTGTATTATAGATCTGTCATTGAAAGCAAGTCTAAGAAGCAGTAGATCTGTTGTATGTGCGCCATTGCAATGCTTCATGTTCTTAAGTTTCATTTTTTGCGTCTTTCACTTTATGTTTTGTACACCAGCTTCAAACAACTGAAAATACAATATTTGTGGTTATGGAAAATATATTTCACAGTGGTTTAGACGGTATAATGATTATGTACACTATACTTGCTTGTTTTGTCACATAAACTGAAATTAGGCTAACTATTATAATTTTTGCAACAAGGAGCGATTTATGCATAGTGCATATTTATGAGAGTGACTGTGATAAATCCTAGTAGAAGTAATGACAGTTGCAGTAGTAGTCATGCAGTAAAAGTTGTAGCTAGTGGAGAGTTAGTAGTAGTCATGGGAACAACATCATCATTCCAATCATGTGGTAAGGGTTTGACACAGATGGGTGGGTATAAGTTAAATAAAGATAATTTTTTTGGGGCTACGGAGGAGAAGCAGCCTCATGTTTCCCCATCCAGCAGCTCCAGCCTCTTTGGCACACTTATGGGAGACAGCTGTCTAGCTTCCAGCTTATTTGTCATGCCTCATATGATGTGGATAGTACATGGACAGACAGAGTGCATGGGAACAGGCAGCAACAAGACTCTGTGATTTATTAACACACACTTCAGGTATGTCCTGCTGCATCAACTTATTCAAGTTCCCAAAGCACGAAGCGATTTTCCTTTGTTTTATAACTCATATTAGAGGCATGTTTCAAGTGTCTTTTAACTTTTGAAAAGTCACATTTGAAGTGACTTTTTCTCTTATAAATGTGACTTTCCAATCATTTTTTTAGGAATTCAATCGTACAGCTCCCCAGCCACTGTCTGAGGGTTTTTCTGAGAGAGGGAGAGAGCTATAGGCTTGAGGGCTCTGAACAGGGATCACTGATAATGAAATTAAATCCCAGGCTGTCCATTTGAGAGATCTGGAACGAATCGATCAGAGAGGAGCATCTGTGAAAGAGATGTTCAGAGAGGCTGTTTTCACCTCTGTGGAGCCAGGGGCAATGACTATTGTCTGGTATTGGAGCTCCACTCTGGAGCTAGTTACTGACAGATCTCAGCATGCCAGCCTGACTGAAGTTAGACTAAAAAGCTTAGAACTCAGGTAAAGTTAGGCTACCGATAGAGGATCTTAATTTGATCACCCTGTGGCAGGAAAACGTTCCTGTAATGCAATTAAAAGTGTTGTGTATTTGAGGTTTGAAAAGGCTTCTGAAGTTTGTCATTTCTACTTTAAAATTACCATTAATAATAATCCACATAAAATTCTAATTTCCTGTTGCTTCAGGATCATTTTCCTACTGTAGCAAACTGGCTCAAATTAAGATCCTACATATGTAAAGCTAAGACTAAAGCTTATACCTCAGGCAGAATTTTCAAAATTATTGCTTTGTCTTTGTTTGATAGATGTTAGATGTTTCAACTTTATGTTTTTTTATTTTAAAATAATTCCATGAATTGTAGTATTGTCATGCCGACTGTGGGCTAGCTGTTGGAATAAATGGTCAGTGTTACACAATAATAAGTGCCCCCAAGTTACCAAAAATAACCTTTCCCGCCTCACATTCTGCCATTTGTAAATTTACGACCAATTTGAACTGCACCTTTCTCTCCTAACTTTTTCCTCATTACTTTAGGAGTGATTACCACCTCGTTCTATTTTCCTCTGCTTGTCTCTCTCCCCAACTCTCCTACATATTTTTATATCAGTTTCTGCGCCCTCTCTCTCTCTGAACTCAAACCCCAGTCTGCCCCTCTGCTTGAGCCCCTCAGCTGCCGGGCCGTTCTCACACTAACCCCCTTGTTTATATCGGGGATGCAATTAAGTCCCAGCCAAGTAAGAGAGTCCCTGAGAGAGAGGCAAGAGTGCAAGCCAGTGAGTCAAATTTCAACCAACCCCTCCACAGTACACACATACACACACTTTTGTCGCTCCAACTCTCTCTCTATCTTTCTGTCTCTCGCTCTCTCTCTATCTCCTTTTAGCTGGTTATATTGACATTTTCAAATTGTATTTCCACATGAAATTATCTTGGAAATGTATCTGAATTATTTAAAAAATTCTAAATCATTATTACGATCTTGACCGAAATGACCTGTCTATTTATTGTGGCAATTGAATATATTGACTGAAGTTTAATTGGACTCCAATTAATGTTAAATAAGCTATTTAATTCTAAATTGCAAAATAGAGTTTGCTAAATGTTTGCTAGTTTGGAAAGTATAGGAAGAATTTATAAACAACTACATGCAGCTGGAATCACTGTTAACCACGGTTGTAAAATCGGCAAAGTCATTACCTCACTTCTCTATATGATATACAGTGGCTTGTTGGCATAAAGAAGGAAATTATGACAGCATGAAATTCAGGGGCGCAACTTTGGTTTTAGAATTGGGGGGGATATAATTATTAATATATATATATTTTTTTTATCCAGTCGGATAAACACTCCAAACAGCCTGCCTGACCGCTCGGAGGCATCTGCATGGTCCTAAAGCACAACTTTGCATCCGCATGTCCCCCCTTGTCCCCAGTGAAAGTTGCAGCCCTGATGAAATTATAAAACAGTGGTGCGATAAACCATATATACTGCTTTTCAGCATAGTGGTTATGCAACACCGATATGCATATTTTGTCTTTTATCCTGATTCAAACTGGATCGTTATCTCCAACTTTTATATCCACTATAACATCCTGATTCAAACTGGATCGTTATCTCCAACTTTTATATCCACTATAACATCCTGATTCAAACTGGATTGCTACATTATTTTCCAAGAAGTCAACAGCTCTCCTCTGCATGTTTAGGTATAGTGACTCTGACCACCGCTGGATACGTCTAATGAAAAAAGAAAAATCTCATGGATGAACTGGTGTTAGCTCCGAGTACACGTTCCCTGCATGTGTGGTCTTCCGGCCCAGGGGACCGATCCCAGAATCCCAGACACACACACGTGTGCAGGCAGAAGCAGTAATGCAATGCAGAGTAGATAAACAGGGCACTTACTGGCCACTGGGCACACTCCTCACCCAAACATAAGATAACTACTCTGGGAGAGAATTACCCTGAACATAGCTAATATTGCATGTATTTAATAAGCCCTAAGAAGATGATCCCAGTCAATACATTGTTGTAGCTGTAGAGTTTTTTTGACACCATTTCTAACCTTGTTACATCTAAAAAATGATGACATGTATTATTTCTTCTCCTGGCCCAAACTGACAACGATAAGGTTCCCCTTTGAATAAAAATATGCCTGAGTGTTTAGAGCAATCCCATTGCAGGGTCTATGGCTCAGGTATCCTGACTTCTAAACTGAACATAACAACCCTCCAATTTATTCCCAAAGTGTGCCTCTTTTCTTACCAATCTCACTTTCTTTCACAAGTGAAAAGAAGAGAGAGGCTCCAAGGATGTGTGCAGCGTTGATGGACAGGTGGGTAAACAGAAGGGTTGTCCCTGACCTCCCAACACTAGTCTGGGGGAAGATGTACGGCCCCCCTACGGGCCCTGGAGCAGATAAAATACACCCTACTGCCTTCAACACCAGGTGTGACAGCCATCAGGGGTGGCCTATCGGTATGGGGTGGGGGGGGGGGGGGGGGGGGTTAGGGGGGGGGGGGGCACATTAGGAACATATCAGCAATTATTCACTACGGTTTATTTTCCTTTTTGCTCTTCCAAGGCTTGGGTATCTATTCATCCACCATGCTGATGATATTTAAAGTCTAATTGAGGTCACCTTGTTAAATGATTTCTAGATAATCTGTTCAATCCCAAATAGAACATTACAATGTGCTAACGTACTGTATGTCAACCATTCGGATTAAAGATAGGGTGGTTAGTTCGTTTGTCAGATCTTTTCCTTCTTCTTTCTTGCTCTGAACCGTACGACCTTTGAAGGATTCCGAGGGATAGTGTCTTAGTCTTGAAGTTTATTCCTTGAAAGAAGTATAGTTTCTGTCTTACAGCTACCTAAGGTTACAAATCAATTTCTTTATGTAATGGAATTCACAGGGTTGAGGACATGTTTACCTCTTTTTCCAGGCCCATTAGGCTCAGAGCGGCTATATCATATCTGACACTGGAGAACAGACCGACTCAATCTGTTTTAGCCATGATCCCTGGCTGGCTGCAGGCATAGGATGGACCCCAGCCGCCCCACCGACGTCCTGATATCGGGCTATATAGTCTTCCACTGAGAGATATGAAAAAGAATGAGGGCAGTCTGTACTTTAGACAATAAATGTGTTTTGGGTGCTGACATCCTACGGACCAGACAAATAAATGTGCTTTGGGTGCTGACATTCTACGGACCAGACAAATAAATGTGTTTTGGGTGCTGACATCCTACGGAACAGACAAATAAATGTGTTTTGGGTGCTGACATCCTACAGACCAGACAAATAAATGTGTTTTGGGTGCTGACATCCTACGGACCAGACAAATAAATGTGTTTTGGGTGCTGACATCCTACGGACCAGACAAATAAATCTGTTTTGGGTGCTGACATCCTACGGAACAGACAAATAAATGTGTTTTGGGTGCTGACATCCTACGGACCAGACAAATAAATGTGTTTTGGGTGCTGACATCCTACGGAACAGACAAATAAATGTGTTTTGGGTGCTGACATCCTACGGACCAGACAAAAGAATGTGCTCCATGGTGAATAGTCCACTGCCTGAGACCAAACCAAGATTTGACATTTCTGTGATTAACAATGGCTACCACAAAACTGGAAAGAATAGTAAGTTCATCATTTTCTAAATATGGGGATGGCTGATGAGTATGGATGTTGTAACTAGGTATTACTGAAATATCATAGCATTCAGTCAATATAAAATAACTGTGAGTCCTACATGTCTCTATTGTTCCATGCTAAAACTAAAGAATGACATTCCTGTGCTTTGCAGGCCAGAGCTGTAACTTTAGTACTAATGCAGAGAGAGGCTGTATGTGCTGGAAGGGTTCGCGTCAAAAAAGGAAGCTTAGACCTCTAATTTCCTGTGTGAGCGTTTTGCCACGGAGCAGGGGAGCGACCAGACCAGACCGCTCGGCGACTATCAGAAATCAGCCCATAGTCCCCCGAGCCACTCCTGCCCTAACGTTACCCTCTCTCCCCCCTCTCCCCCCTCTCCCCCCTAATCTCTCCAGCCTGGAGACACAGGCCAGGGCCCCTGGGCCACCAAGGGTTAACATCTCTCAACCGTGACCAGAAAAAACAGTGATATCTTACTAATCTAGTCGCCCCTCTCACTCGTCATGCAATAAAGCATGCACGGTGACCCCTGACCCCTTCATAAGCCTCTCCCATCCTCCCTCCCTCTTTCCCACTACAGAACCTCCACTTCCTTCAGCGTCTATCCAGATGCCTTGGAGAGGAACACACAGAGAGGTAAAAAAACAAACATTCACACACACGACCATCTACTCTGGCCCCACCTTTATCTCCACCTCGTTTCATTACAGGGTGGGGGAGTCAGAAAAGGAGAGAGTGAGACAGAGGAGGAAGAGAAGAGTGTGAGCGAGAGAGAGGATGACATAGAAGTAGGGAAAGGTATATAAAGCATGTAAGAATGAAACATAAGTACAGTGTATGTAGTGCTTCAGAAAGTGTGTGTGTGCATATTTGTGCGTGTGGGCATACGTGCTTGTGAGCATGTGTGAGTGCAAACGTACGTGCCTGCATACATATGTGCCTGTATGCATATGCCTGTGTGTGTGCATACATCCATATGTGTGTCTCCAGTGAGGGTCTGCATGGCCCAGAGTATAGGGGTCCAGTGCTCCCCTGCTCCAGCAGCACATCTGGGCTTTATATCAGGCCTTTAATTAATCCTGAGTGAAGGCCAGGCAGTGACAGGCCGACTGGGCAGGCTCCAGCACCGGACAGCCCCTGATTTATTACAACTGAGCCCCAACCAGCCACGATTTATTTCAGATGGACTGTGGGGAGGGGGGAGAGAGGACGAGGGGAAGGAGGGCTGTGGGGGCAGGACGGGGCAGGACGACAAGACACAGAAAAGTCGCTGTTGGGTTGGAGGGAGGGGGCGGGGGGGGGGGGGTCCAGAGTGAGTGAGGGATTGAGTGAATGAATGAGTGAGTGAGTGAGTGAGTGAGTGAGTCTATCATGAGGCAAATTAGGTGTTTTTGTATTGTCTTTTTTGGAGAGATTGCTAAACCGCTATCCTACCTTGTTGAGCCTATTGAATTTGCCAAGCACTTGGGAGGTGTAAGCAGTAAAGGAAGAGAGAAATGGAGGAAGGATAGAGGGAGAGAGAGACAGAGAGAGGATGTCAGAGAGTGAGAAAGAGATTGAAAGAGAGAGACAGAGAGACAGAGATAAGTGTCATGATAGAGAGATGTTATGTTGAGGTCGGTGTAGTGTGGTTGTGTTCCCTTCCCCTCCCAGGCCTGTCCTGTCAGTCACAGAGACTCCTCAACTTGTATCTCCCTCCACACAGTAAATCCCCTTCTGCTCATTTGGCTTAATCATGACAGTCATCTGAACTCTGTAAGACACAAGAAAGCACAGCCCTACCTCTTACCTCCCTCCTTTCCTCCCACCCTCCTTCCTCCTCCCCTAGGCCTTTTCCCTGGACTGCAACAGGAGTACAGAAAAAAGGACGTTTATTATCTAACACATGCATCCGAGACCGCCTGCAAAACAAATACACTTTTTCTGCCTGGTGTTGTGGAATGTGTGTGCGTGCGTGCGTGTGTGCGTGTGTGTATGTGTGTGTCTGTTCCGGTCGCTTCCACCTTACGTGCAGTGAACTGAAAAAAAATTGCCACAGTCCTTTTATAAACTCCCAACACAGTGTGTCCTCGCCATGCTTCCTTCTGATAAGGACTGTTTAACAGTCTATGTAGAACTCTCACACCATCAGCCAGAGCCAGAGAACAGAGAACAGTCCTCCATCCGATGAAAAATCAATAGAAGATAATTGGAGAAACATTGAACTGTTTAGATTAGTTGTCACACACTGAAATCCAAAAGGTTCTCATGGCATCTCATTTAAAGTAATCTAATACACATTTTATAGGTCTTTAAAGTTTGAATGACGAGGCTGTTAGTGCGATGTTACAGAGGACAGCTGTGCTGTTCTCCCAACTTTTCCCCTGGTCTCTCCTGCAGGGTGGCCATGCAGGCAGCTCTAACCCCAGCAGTCCTTCCTCTGTGATTAATGGGCCTTTTAGCACTCTATCGTCTAGATGTCAATTCCCAGAATACCTCAGGGTGCCAAGAGACATCTTAGTTGTTAAGTTTTTGTCTCTCCCTTTTTTTGTCTCTCCCCCCCCCCAAAAAAAACATCTTTGTGGTTTGTTTGTTAATGACTGTTAGAGCATGTACATTTTCTGATGCACACAATATACTATGAATATTAACTTATAATATAACAATAAAATATGTTATTGTTGTGCCATTGACGTTGCAGTCAGGGGATATGCATGGCCCATATGCTTTGGGTGATTTATGTTATAGTGCTTGTGGTCAGTGAAGGGTCTAAATGAGCTGGCCAGGGAGCAAGGCCCCGGGGGAACCGGGGGGACCGGAGGCCGGGCACCAACAGTTGCAGAGGGAGTCATGGGAAACAGGAAATACCCAAACATACGGCAGTGGCCACCAGACACATTCTGTCCAACCCATGGAACGGCCCCAGTGTCTGGAACATTGCTTTGTTAGACCAGATCTGATTCAAGGAAATGGTTTGTGTTTTCAGAGGCTCAGGCTGACACTCTCTTTCTTAGACTAGATAATTAGTATGGCTGCTGTGACTTTACCAAATAGATAGTGTATTAGGAAGGAGGGGAGCGAGAGAGAGAAAGAGAGCAGCAGGAGCAGGAGAGAAAGAAAGGAGGAAGAGGGGAGATAGTAGGAAGAAAGTGCAAACCCAGTGGACACAACCTGAAGTGGTGCTTCATAAATTCAGTCTAGTATAGCGGCCCGGGTTCAAGTTCTGAGTCTTGAATGATCCCTGCCAGCAGCAGCTGCCAAAGGGGAAACAGAGTGGAGAAGTTTAGCAGTCCGTCCAAGACTGGAGGCTGGAATCATGAGCTTGGGTCTGTTCCCTTTGTGAGGTCGGTCAGGGCTGGGCCTCAGTTAGAGCAGGGTGGACTCAAATCTACACCTCCTATCCCCTTCCCTCTTACAGGCCTGAGACGGCCACATGGGAAAAGGAGAATTCAGCCAACCCCCCCCCCCCCCCCCCCCCGAATAACATATAAGCAAGAGCTTTTTTCGTAGAATGATAATTACTAATATCGTCAGAAATGTGCAGTTTTGAGAGTGAAAAAGATTGCTCAGATGTGCGAGTGTCCAAAAGGAGTGAGGATGTGTTTATTGTTTGGTTACTCTTTACCACTTGGGTTTCAGATAGCTATTCATGTTTATATTGTAGCTAGGGTTTCATTGCATTTTGCTTTGTGACAGGGGTACCCTGAATGCCCTCAGCAAGTGCAGACTTACTACTGTAGCTGTTTTAGGGAGTTTAGGTGATACATTTTAAGGGTTTTATCTGGATACACTCATAGGGTTGGGAGTGATGTGTGTGGAATAATCGTGTTAGTTGATGGGGGTAGCAGGCCTCCACAGCTGTGCCAGGTTGTTACATTACCTTGTTCAAAATGCCATAAAGTCAGACCGGCGCCCACACAACGCTTGACCATCATCATCGTCACCATGATTATCATCATCATATCCATCGTCAGCACTTCCATATTTAGAGTATGACGTTTTCTCCTCAAATGGGAACAGTCATTATGAATGGTTATGTGTTCTCTCCTTCTCCTCTCGCAATTATTGAGCGGATCATATTTCTGTTTAGGTCATTTTTACGTGCTTCATGTAAATCACATTTAAAAGGCATATACACCTCATTATACCGCTGCAACTGTAATTCAGCCAAAGTGCACTGGAGAACATTCAGACATCGTTTGTGGTGTAAACATGTCTTTACATATCCAGATTAACTCTGCGTCTCGGGTTACCCTCTTTTCTCCCAATGGCCCTCAACACTACACTGCCTTTATGAAAAGCCATTCCAGCATCCCCAAGTAACTGGTAGCTATACTATATTTTCTCCTAATTAGACTGTTTAAAGTCATTACCATCTAATGCATTCCACGCTCAAATTACAGCAATGAAGTATTTTTCTCTGTGTGTGTGTGTGTACGTGTGCATGTGAGCACGTGTGTGCATGTGCATATGCGTACGTACGTGAACTGGTGTTTGTGTGTGTGAGTGCGTGCGTGCGTGCGTGAGTGTGTCTGTGGTTGCACACAACACAACACTCTGGACCCTGGTACAGTACTACATGCCCACTCCATTTCGTGTGTTCAAGTATTGCTCCCCAAAACTAGAAATGAGCCCTGGGGAAGTGCTGAGCACAATTGCGTTTGTCTTTATGTGTGTGTGTGTGTGTGTGTGTGTGTGTGTGTGTGTGTGTGTGTGTGTGTGTGTGTGTGTGTGTGTGTGTGTGTGTGTGTGTGTGTGTGTGTGTGTGTGTGTGTGTGTGTGTGTGTGTGTGTGTGTGTGTGTGTGTGCTGGTGGGGAGGTGGGAGCCCAAGGCCACGGGCAGGCAGGCAGCGAGAGCCGTCCCGTCCGTCACGGGCAGTTATTAGGGAGACCACCGGTGAACCAGGGCCATTTGGTGGGCTTAATAACAACAGGGATGTGAGAGCTGGGGCACAGGAAGCAGGGCCAGACAGACTGGTGCTGAGAAAGCACTTTTCACTCAGTCAGTCAGGGAGGTATAGGGTAAAGGAGGTCCTTTCTGAAAAAAACTATGACAGCTCCTATTTAGGCCCTGAATTGAAACACTCCTATGGCTAACTCCCAGATGACTTGCCCCACTCAATACTATTATGAGGTTTTACACATTATTTAACTAAATGAACTACGTTAGTATATTAATAACACCAATAGAACACTAATAGAAGAAGTAATATCACTTTTACTCGCTTTGCTGTACTACAATAATGCTGAATATAATTGATGATAATAATACTAACCAATAAGAATACAAATAGAAGTAGTACTACTTCTACTAGCGCAATTACAGCAGAGCGTAGTGCAGTAAAGCACAAATCGAAATGCAATTACTAAAATAAAGTTATCTCTCTCTGCTAGCTTTAACCCTATGTAATGCTCTGAGGCCCCACTAGGCAGTGGAGATTTGAGACCCCACGTGTTTTAACTGCACATCAACAATGGAGACTTTCACTTTACTGCCTCGGGTTTATCACGATACAGCTTAAACGTGGCTTAGGTTTCGTCCACAATTGCTTCACTGCACCTTCTCCACTCCACTCTCTCTGACCAGAGATAAAGTACTAGGCTGTAAAACGGCCTTAGAGTGGATTGAGAGGTGAAACAGGAGATAGAGTTTATGGCACGACTAAACTTTTGGAGGGATGGAAGGACACAGAGTAGGGAAGAGAAGTCCTGGTATTGAAGACTACACTAATCTAGAACGCCGCCATTTGTTGTTTGTTTGCTAGGCCCAAGCTTTGGGTGATTCAAAGGTTGGTCCTTGTAGCTCAGTTGGTAGAGCATTGCGCTTGTAAAGCCAGGTTAGTGGGTTTGATTCCTGAGACCACTGATGTGTAAAATGTATGAATGACTGTAAGTGTCTTTGGATAAAAGTGTCTGCTAAATGGCATATGTTATTGAAAGCTAAACCAGAAAAAGGCTCTGTAGCTCCAAGGTTTGTTAGCTGTAGGTTTTCAAGGCCCAAGCTTTGCAGCTGTGTTTATAAACTATGCTGGGGCGTAATGACAGGAGAGCATGCCCTCTACCCCCCCCCCCCCCCCCCCCCCCCCCCCCCCCCATTCCTGAGGGAGGTGATCAATGTTCCTGAGCCCTGGCCTAGTAGTCCCCAGCTGGACCTGTGGTATGGCAGCATGGCGGAGGATTGAGGGGGTGTTACCCTAAGGATCAGGGGTCAAATGGGTCAAGGCAAGATGAGCCAAACAATTTTCTACCATTACACTATGTCTAGCAACCTTTAAATATTATTCATTTATGGACTACTTTAAAGGTTTATTTCCTGTTGTGCCTCCGAAGCCAGCAGAGTCATTAGTGGCTATAAGGTTGGACTCTCGTAAGGGCTCCTCAGCCTCAAGTAACCCCTTATCTGGTTAAATGGCCCAATGGCTGAGACAGGTTTACAGTTGAGCGTAGAGAGCCATGAAATGAGAGCCATTAAACCAATGTTTTTCAATCACCTTGAGTATTGTAATTGCACAAGGGGAAAACAGAAAGTGAATGTAATTCAAACCCACCTGTGGAATCATCGTTAAAGAATGTACAGACCTTTATGCACTACAAACGTGTGTTCATTCATTTCAAATGGACACAGGGTACAATATGCCACAAAACATGCCACGTTTTTAATATTAACAATGGAGAGAGCAATATTCCATAAAACGCATACTTTATTACTTGTTTTGCAGTTACAAATCCAAACATTTCATGCAAGAATGATCTTCATTTTTTTTCTCGCTCAAAATACAATCCCTTGTGATGTACAAGTTTAGTGGCCAAAAGAACTGAAGTTATGAGACGATACATATTGTCCAAATGGTTTGTTGTGTCTTGGGAGGTCATGCACCAGACATCAGCTCTGCTATGAGGAGGCTCAAATGTGGAGTATATTTTGATTTGTTTGACACTTTTTTTGGTTGCTGCATGATTCCATATGTGTTGTTTCATGGTTTTGATGTCTTCGCTGTTGTTCTACAATGTGGAGGCTAGTGGAAATGAGAAAGGACCCTGGAATTCGTAGCTGTGTCCAAACTGTTGACAGGTACTGTACTTTATTGAACATTTCAACTATCTTCGGCTTATGTCAAAGGTCAAACTTATAGCATAAACGTATGATATATTATACCATCAGATTTGCCACCAATGCTCCTTATAGGACACATCACTGCACTCTATACTCCTCTGTAAACTGGTCATCTCTGTATACCTGTCCCCCCCATCGCAAGACCCACTGGTTGATGCTTATTTATCAAACCCTCTTAGGCCTCACTCCCCCCTATCTGAGATATCTACTGCAGCCCTCATCCTCCACATACAACACCCGTTCTGCCAGTCACATTCTGTTAAAGGTCCCCAAAGCACACACATCCCTGGGTCGCTACTCTTTTCAGTTCGCTGCAGCTAGTGACTGGAACAAGCTGCAAAAAACACTAAAACTGAACAGTTTTATCTCAATCTCTTCATTCAAAGACTCAATAATGGACACGCTTACTGACAGCATGATGTATTGTTGTCTCTACCTTCTTGCCCTTTGTGCTGTTGCCAGTGCCCAATAACGTTTGAACAGTGTTTTGTGCTGCTACCATGTTGTGTTGCTGCCCTGTTGAGTTGTTACCACAAGGCTGAAATTTATAACATTTTTGACATGCATTTTTCTGGATTTTTTTGTTGTTATTCTGTCTCTCACTGTTCAAATAAACCTACCATTAAAATGATAGACTGATCATTTCTTTGTCAGTGGGCAAACGTACAAAATCAGCAGGGGATCAAATACTTTTTTCCCTCACTGTATATTTATATTTTATTTTCAATTTATAATCCCAGCCCCAGTCCCCGCATGAGGCCTTTTGCCTTTTGGTAGGCCGTCATTGTAAATAAGAATTTGTCCTGAACTGACTTGCCTAGTTGAATAAAGGTTAAATGAAAAGAAATAAATATGAGAGACAGGGAAGAATAAGTGTAATGGGGGTTGCCCACACAAAACCCCTGACCAGACCAGCATCTTCCAAAGAAACAGATGTATGTTTTATTTACTATGAAGACATGGAGACAGAACCAGAAAGAAACAGAGAAAAATAAAGATACCAGAAGAACACAGTTATCTACAGTGGAAAATTCAGGGAATAGTATTTATATCATGACAATATAATATAATATATTTTATCACATTATATTTCATGATTAACATTTCACTTTCAATTATATTTACAGTAGACAATTGAGGTAATAGTGTGCATTACATTATAACAATGTAACTTATTCTATTCAATTCCATTTTAACCTTTGACCCCTTTTAGATATAAAACAATATATATAAAACAATCATTTGATGAAACATTGAATTTGGCCTTACTGCCATTAGCCCATAGAAAAGCATTGAATAACAGATTCATGCAAGGAAAATGCTGATGCTATGGCTGTCTCAGTCTCCATTTGAGGGGGTAATGTTAGGTACTATTAGCTTCAGGGTAGTTTCCCCAGGGCAGTCAGAGACCTAGCTGTCTGTCTGTCACTGCTGGGTTCCCAGGATGAAGGAGCACCCTGCTCCTTTCTGTCTTCATCCATCATGGCTGTACTGGCTCGGGCAGATCTCACAGCAAGATTAGTCAAATAAGAGTCATCGGTCACCACTAGGGTGAAAAAAAATATTACAATAATTTACATTGTCTTATATGTTGTTATTTTACGTCTCAAATATGAATAAAAAATGTACTAAACACAAAAACATTGTGATAGCATTTCTAGTTGATAGAGTTGTGTAATAAATATTTTATTGATGATTTAAGACCATAGAATTGGTCCTTAAGCTATCTTGAATTGGTTCTAACAGATTATGGCTGCATTCCATTTGTATTCCTCTGTTATTTTTTGTATCAAACCAAAAGTTCCAGCTGTCACACTTTGTGACGTGTGTATTTGTCTGTACATTTGTGTTTCTTCTGCCTCATTGTGCTCATATGTGGGTCTTTGGGCCCTGCTGAATTCTGGGAATCTGGAGCTGTTGTCTGTAAGGTCTCAGCGGTTCCTTACTCCCTCCTGGCAGGACTTCATAAGAGAACTCATGCAGCTCAAATATTTCGGCTTCAAATGATCTAAGAAAACACATTCCCACTGGGCGGACAGAAGTGGGCGTGTACAGTGCATTCGGAAAGTATTCAGACCTCTTGACTTTTTACACATTTTGTTACGTTACAGCCTTATTATAAAATGGATTAAATAGTTTTTCCCTCTCATCAATCTACAAACAATATCCCATAATGACAAAGCAAAAAACAGGTTAAGACATTATTGCAAATGTACATTAACATTAGTATTCAGACCTTTTACTCAGTACTTTGTTGAAGCACCTTTGGCAGCGATTACAGCCTTGAGTCTTCCTGGGTATGACACTACAAGCTTGGCGCATTTGTATTTGTGGAGTTTCTCCGATTCTTTCTGCAAATCCTCTCAAGCTCTGTCAGGTTGGATGGGGAGCGTTGCTGCACAGCTATTTTCATGTCTCTCCAGAGATGTTCGATTGGGTTCAAGTCCAGGCTCTGACTGGGCCACTCAAGGACGTTCAGAGGCTTGTCTTGAAGCCACTCCTGCATTGTCTTGGCTGCGTGCTTAAGGTCATTGACCTCTTGGAAAATGAACCTTCTCCCCAGTCTGACGTCCTGAGCGCTCTGGAGCAGATTTTCATCAAGGATCGCTCTGTACTTTGCTCTGTTCATCTTCCCTCAATCCTTACTAGTCTCACAGTCCCTGCCGTTGAAAAACATCCCCACAACATGATGCTGCTGCCACCACCATGCTTCACCGTTGGGATGTTGCCAGGTGTCCTGTCCTCTTGGCATTCAGGCCAAAGAGTTCAATCTTGGTTTCATCAGACCAGAGAACCTTGTTTCTCACTGTCTGAGAGTCCTTTAGGTGCCTTTTGGCAAACTCCTTTTACTGAGGAGTGGCTTCTGTCTGGCCACTCTACCATAAAGGCCTGATTGGTGGAGTGCTGCAGAGATAATTATCCTTCTGGAAGGTTCTCCTATCTCCACAGAGGAACTGTCAGAGTGACCATCGGGTTCTTGGGCACTTCCCTGATGAAGGCCCTTCTCCCCCGAATGCTCAGTTTGGCCGAGTGGCCAGCTCTAGGAAGAGTCAGGTGTGTGCCTTTCCAAATCATGTCCAATCAATTGAATTTACCGCAAGTGGACTGCAATCAAGTTGTAGAAACATTTCAAGGATGATCAATGGAAACAGGATGTACCTGAGCTCAATTAGGAGTTTCATAGCAAAGGGTCTGAATACTTATGTAAATAAGGTATTTCTGTTTTTGTTTTTTCATACATTTACAAAAAAAAAATTTTTAAACTCGTATTCACTTTGTCGTTATGGAGTATTGTGTGTAGATTGACGAGGAAAAACAATTATTTGATTATTTTTAGAATAAGGCTGTAACGTAACAAAGGAAGGGGTCTGACTACTTTCCGAATGCACTGTATGTCCATTTGTGAAAGAGTGTGTGTCCATTTGTGTGTGGTCATGTGTTTGTGTTTGTGTATGTGTGAGACGTAGAGTGTTTTTCTATTTGTCCATGACCTGAATGTCTCCATCATCCCAGATCCTACTTCCGCATAGCTACCCTTCCAAGAGAGTCTAACAGGAAAACCTGCGGTTGGGTTTCTTTTCGTTTGACCCTGCAAACATTGTTTTGCTGTTTGTATGAATCTTATTAATTATTTTAGCGCAAGAAGAGATTCTGTTTCTTTTGCTTGAAACCTGAATACAGAATTTGATTGAATAGCCCCCACAGTATCCCCCTCCTTCCTCAGTCCGGCCGTGGGAGAAAGCCCAGAAGCATCGTACAACAAGAAGTCAAAGTGATCCATTTTCACCCATGATCCCAACCCTATTACACAACTCTTTTAATTTACAAGCTTCAGTATCGGACTGTGGGCCCGTGGCCAAAGAAAATAAATTGGAATGTCAGTTTATCAACAGAAAACGTAAGAAGTTACACAAATGGGTCTGAGGGGTGGGTGTACGGTGGCAAGTAATATAGAGGCAACAGTGCTGTACAGGACCACCCTGGCTCTCTCTCAGTCTCCCCAAGCCTTACCCTGAGGCCAGTAAACAACCTAGCTGTCCCACCACTGAACTCTCTCATTCCTTAGCCCTGAATAAAAATTCTAAAAGCAAGTCCACTGATCTCTCCTAAAGCCGGCTCCGAACCAGAAAAACAAGCAGCCAGATCTCCACACTCTCCCCTAAGTCCAATAATAACTGCTTTCCACCGACGGATTCTTGAAGAGACAAAGCTGACCAGTGTCAAGGTGACTGGCTGCAACCTGAGTTTAATTCTACTCCACCAACCCGGGCCTGATCAGCAATACTGTATGTAACTGTTTTGAGATGACACTTTTTGCCTTAGAGGACAGTAATGTTGTGAGAAGGGACAAGGAATGTTGAGGTACGGTCAGTTACGGTCAGTTAATTTATATTAATTAAACTAAATTATATGAAATCATTATTTGAATGGAATATGGTTGTGTTTATTTTCACTTCACAATTGAAATGAATATGAGCAATGTATAATAATAAAATATGCTCTTTAAATTGTCATGTACACAGTTGTTTTATATAATATTTGGAATATCATAAGCTAGACCACAGAACAAGGAGATATGTATTTACTATATTTAAAAATTGAGGAAAACAATTACAGAGATATCGTCAGTTATGATACTGCTGTTAGATGCAGAACGATTATAATATCAATGATTATTGAACAAATGACAGCAGCAATATAGGGTTAGTAGGATTATTTACATAGGCTTAGTCTAGCGTTATTTTTGTAGTAAAACTAGTTTAAAGTGAATTGTAAATGACCTGAAGAGTGTCCTTTTCAAGTATTTATTCGTTTAGCTCTAAAAGCCTTTTTTTGTACATTACTTCAAAATACTGAAGTTAGAAAGTATAGAATAGTTTTTACAATAAATTGAAAAAACTATTTATATTTCTGCATTGATTTGATATATTGAAAGGGAACAGTCCATGATAGCAGAAATGTAATCATTCACATATATACTTGACATTCTGTAGAAAATAGTTAAACTCAAACTAATGTAGTGTCTAAAACGTTAATGTACTAATCCTATGATTTTATTTATTATTACTAATAAACCTAATTGAAACCTCTTTTATTTTCTAAATAAAACAATATTTTTTATAGTATTACGCTTGTAGCTACTGTATCTTACTGGTACTTATTTAGTCATTTAAGAATGTACAGATTTATTTAAGAATGTACGGTGGGACAGAACCCTATGAATGATTCCGATATCAATTAATCGCATGATATGTGTTCATTGTTGTCATGTGATACACAATGATGTGATCTCTCTCTTTCAAGGTTCGTCTAGGACCCTCCATTTATAAAGTTATGATAAGGCTCCAGACGGGTTCTTTGTGCCCGCACTCAGGCACCGGAGAAATAATAGCACGGCCACAGCTAAAGCACATTATCAGAACTAGCTCTAAGATCTTGAGCAGGTGTTCGATCATCTCCTATTTTACTCCCAGTTCATTCTTAATTTGATTTAAAAAAAACATGGCTTCAATCTGGATTTGGTCGAAGAGAGTACGAAATAACAACGTTTGGTCAAACTTAATTTGGATCGTCTGGATAGTTCATCTGTAGATGCTCCGCAGATGGTCATACTATCAACAAACTATATGTTGTTAATAACTAAGGTTACGGTTAGAGTTAGGGTTAGGTTTAGAATAAGGGTTGGGATAAGGGTTAAGGTTAGGGCTAGGGTTTGGTTAAAGGTTATGTTTAGGTTTAGGGTTAGGATAAGGGTAAAGACTAGGGTTAGGGTTTGGTTAAAGGTTATGTTTAGGATAAGGGTAAAGACTAGGGTTAGGGTTTGGTTAAAGGTTATGTTTAGGTTTAGGGTTAGGATAAGGGTTAAGGTTAGGGCTAGGGTTTGGTTAAAGGTTATGTTTAGGTTTAGGGTTAGGATAAGGGTTAAGGTTAGGGCTAGGGTTTGGTTAAAGGTTATGTTTAGGTTTAGGGTTAGGATAAGGGTTAAGGTTAGGGCTAGGGTTTGGTTAAATGTTAGGTTTAGGGTTAGGGTTAGGATAAGGGTTAAGGTTAGGGCTAGGGTTTGGTTAAAGGTTATGTTTAGGTTTAGGGTTAGGATAAGGGTAAAGACTAGGGTTAGGATTTGGTTAAAGGTTATGTTTAGGTTTAGGGTTGGGATAAGGGTAAAGACTAGGGTTAAGGTTTGGTTAAAGGTTATGTTTAGGTTTAGGGTTAGGATAAGGGTTAAGGTTAGGGCTAGGGTTTGGTTAAAGGTGATGTTTAGGTTTAGGGTTAGGATAAGGGTTAAGGTTAGGGCTAGGGTTTGGTTAAAGGTTATGTTTAGGTTTAGGGTTAGGATAAGGGTTAAGGTTAGGGCTAGGGTTTGGTTAAAGGTTATGTTTAGGTTTAGGGTTAGGATAAGGATAAAGACTAGGGTTAGGGTTTGGGTTAGTAGATAGTTAGTTGAAATGTTACTGATAGTCTGTAGAGCATCTACAGATGGGCTATCCAATTAAAGTGTTACGCAGCATTTTGTCACAGCACAAGGATACAGTATTTCCTTTCTGTCCTTTGTTGAAGTCCCCAGGTTCCCCCAATGTTTTTACAACATGCTGTACTTATTTTTAAGAGGTAGAAGCTCTGTATAGCTCTGTGTGCTTGTTATTTTGAAGCTAATTATCAGGTTGATGCGTGTTTTTAGTGGGCTTGTTTGATGACAAGAAGCAGGTACAGTGGATTAAGCTAGGAAGGAAAATCTCATGAAGTCAATCGGGCGAGTGTAGACCACATTGTAGTCTACATTATTACAAGGAGGATAAATAAAAAACAGTGAATGCTGAGGAAAAACAGTCTCCGGAATGTTACTGGAACATTTATATTTATTTACGGGTCAAATTTGGTCGAGACCAGAATTTTATGGCTCTACTGTTTTCTCACTAAATTGGTTAACTGTATATGTCTGCGTGTCTTTATGTGTGTGTGTGTGTGCGTGCACGTGCATGTGCGTGTGTGCATGCGTTTGTTTGATATCTGCATTTGTACATTCATTTTTGCCTGTGTGTGTGTGTGTGTGTGTGTGTGTGTGTGGGTGCATGTGTTTGTGTGCGTGTACATGTACGTGTATGCATGTGTTTTTGTGTTCTCATACCCCCTCATCTTTCCCCTCGACCCAGGCAGTGGGGGGAGAGGAAGGACAGAGAATGTCACGGCCGGTGAGGCAGACAGCCGACAACACAGAGATTATGGCTCATTTGCTAGCTCTGCCCTGCCAAAAGCCACATCATTTAACCGCAGGTACTCACAAACCACAATGCCAGTTAAGTCTGTCCCTCTCCCTTGCAGTCTCTCCCTTACTTCGTCTCATATACATTTGTCCTCATTACTTCTGTCTTGGGACTTTGCACAATTCAGATGTTGATTGTTACACTTTTTATCGAAACACCAACAAATCTTAACTTCACTATTAGCAACAAAAATAGATGAGGCTATTGACACACAGTAATATTAGCCAAAGTAAGGACAACAAACAGATCCATCTCTTGTAATAAAATAAGCTACAAAACTGTATCCACGTACACTGCCAAAGCAAGGCAGAATGCGGTGTCCAATAACTTCGGACAACATGGTATTTTCTGCAGTTCTGACAACACAAACATCTGGATACTAGGTCTGATTCTCTGCTTTCCCCCGAGTGAATAGGTAGACTACATCATTATGGGAAGGTGTATGGCTACATTACATGGACATACCTTACACCAGGCCTGGTCACGTTCAATGCACCTCTTGTCCTAGGACCAGGGTGGACCAGGGTGGGTTACAAACACGCAGACATTTCCAAGTCTAAACTCAGTCAAGCGTTCCAGCATGTGAATGAATAACTAGCATGCCTTCCACTTAGCGTTAAACTCCACCAGCAGTGTCTGTGTAATCCCCACTGTCCCTGTCTGTCCTGTACCGTTCACACGTATTCTCCACCAGTGTGATCTATGGCATGCCCTGTGAAATACACTCAGACTTTTGCACTGAGTTTATACCTTACGCAGCCTGCAGGTGTTAATTTGCCTCTTTTATTGGCCGCTGCTACAGACCCTTTGTTACGCACCACCCCTATCCAAACACCCTCGGTAAGGAAATTAAAACCACAATACTCCAGGCATTCATTTTAACATCTTGACCATGTTCTGTTATAATATCCACCCGGCACAGCCAGAAGAGGACTGGCCACCCCTCATAGCCTGGTTCCTCTCTAGGTTTCTTCCTAGGTTTTGGCCTTTCTAGGGAGTTTTTCCTAGGGAGTTTTTCCTAGCCACCGTGCTTCTTTCACATGCATTGCTTGCTGTTTGGGGTTTTAGGCTGGGTTTCTGTACAGCACTTTGAGATATCAGCTGATGTACGAAGGGCTATATAAATACATTTGATTTGATTTTGATTCAAACCTTGGCCTATCCAGCTAGCAAAAAAGCCAATGACTCTTCAATCAAGCAATCAATCAAGCAATCAATCAATCAATCAATCAATCAATCAATCAATCAATCAAATGTATTTATAAAGCCCTTCTTACATCAGCAGATGTCACAAAGTGCTATACAGAAACCCAGCCTAAAACCCCAAACAGCAAGCAATGCAGATGTAGAAGCACGGTGGCTAAGATAAACTCCCTAGAAAGGCGGGAACCTAGGAAGAAACCTAGAGAGGAACTAGGCTCTGAAGGGTGGCCAGCCTTCTTCTGGCTGTGCCGGGTGGAGATTATAAAAGTACATGGCAATTTAAGGCCAGATCGTTCTTCAAGATCTTCAAATGTTCATAGATGACCAGCAGGGTCAAATAATAATCACAGTGGTTGTACAGGGTGCAACAGGTCAGTATCTCAGGAGTAAATGTCAGTTGGCTTTTCATAGCCGACCATTCAGAGGTCGAGCCAGCAGGTGTAGATAGAGCGAGAGAGTCGAAAACAGCAGGTTCGGGACAAGGTAGCACATTAAGTGAACATATCAGGGTTCCCTAGCCACAGGTAGAACAGTTTAAACTGGAGCAGCAGCACGACCAGATGGACTGGAGACAGCCAGGAGTGACCAGGCCAGGTAGTCCTGAGGCATGATCCTAGGGCTCAGGTCCTCCGGGAGGGGAGGGAGAGAGGGAGAGGGAATTAGAGGGAGCATACTTAAATTCACACAGGACACCAGATAAGATAAGAAAATTATAACAGACTGACCCTAGCCCCCCGGCACATAGACTATTGCAGCATAGATACTGGAGACTGAGGCCCCGTCCGACGATACCCCAGGACAGGGCCAACCAGGCAGGATATAACCCCACCCACTTTGCCAAAGCACAGCCCCCATACCACTAGAGGGGTCAACAGACCACCAACTTACTACCCTGTGACAAGACTGAGTATAGCCCATGAAGATCTCCTCCACCGCACAAGCCCGGGTGGGAGCAAAAGCAGACAGGAAGATCACGTCTGTGAAACAACCCAATCAAGTGACGCACCCCTCGTAGGGATGGCATGGAAGAGCACCAGTAAGCCGTAATAGGGTCAGAGGCAGAGAATCCCAGTGCCTTACAGTTCACCTTCACACCCCTGGGCCAGACTACACTCAATCATAGGACCTACTGAAGAGATGAGTCTTCAGTAAAGACTTAAAGGTCGAGACCGAGTCTGCGTCTCTCACATGGATAGGCAGACGATTCCATAAAAATGGAGCTCTATAGGAGGAAGCCCTGCTTCCAGCTGTTTGCTTAGGAATTCTAGGGACAATAAGGAGGCCTGTGTCTTGTGACCATAGTGTAAGTGTAGGTATGTATGGCAGGACCAAATTGGAGAGATAGGTAGGAGCAAGCCCATGTTATGCTTCGTGAGTTAGCAGTAAAACCTTGACATCAGCACTAGTTTTGACAGGAAGCCAATGTAGAGAGGCTAGCACTGGAGTAATATGATCACATTTTTTGGTTCTAGTCATTCTATCAGCCGTGTTTAGCACTAACTGAAGTTTATTTAGTGCTTTATCCAGGTAGTCGGAGAGTAGAGCATTGCAGTAGTCTAATCTCGAAGTGATAAAACATGGATTAGCTTTTCTACATAAAGATTTTTGCTATGTTACGAAGATGGATAAAAGCTGTCCATGAAATATTCTTGATATGTTCATCAAAAGAGAGATCAGGGCCCAGAGTAACACCAAGGTCCTTCACTGTTTTATTTGGGACGACTGTACAACCATCAAGATTAATTGCAAGATCTAACAACAGATCTCATTGTTTCTTGGGACCTAGAACTAGCATCTCTGTTTTGTCCGAGTTTAAAAGTAAAACATTTGCCGCCATCCACTTCCTTATGTCTGAAACACAGGCTTCCAGCATAGGCAATGTTGTGGCTTCACCATGTTTAATAGAAATGTACAGCTATGCATCGTCTGCATAGCAGTGAAAGTTGACATTGTGTTTCCGAATGACATCACCAAGAGGTAGAATATATAGTGAAAACAATAGTGGTCCTAAAACGGAACCTTGAGGAATGCTGAAACTTACCATTGATTTGTCAGAAGACAAACCATCCACAAAGACAAACTGATATCTTTCTAACAGATAAGGGAGCCATTTATTATTTTCAACATAGGAGGGCCAAGCACAGGAAGTAGCTCTTTCAGTAGTTTAGTTGGAATTGGGTCCAGTATGCAGCTTGACGGTTTAGAGGCCATGACTATTTTCATGAATGTGTCAAGAGATACAGGCTTAAAAAACTTGAGTGTGTCCGTTGATCCTAGGTCCTGGCAGTTCTGTGCAGACTCAGGACAACTGAGCTTTGGAGAAATACGCAAATTCAAAGTGGAGTCCATAATTTGCATTCTAATGATCATGATCTTTTCATCAAAGAAGTTCATAAATATATTACTGCTGAAAGCTGTCCTCACTTGTTGAATGCTGCTTTTTAGTTAGCTTTGTGACAGTATAAGCATATTTTTCGGGATTGTTGTTATTTTCCTCAATTAGGTTGGAAAAATAGGATGATCGAGCAGCAGTGAGGGCTCTTTGATATTTTACGGTACTGTCTTTCCAAGCTAGTCGGAAGACTTCCAGTTTGGTGGAGCGCCATTTCCGTTCCAATTTTCTGGAAGCTTGCTTCAGTGCTCGTGTATTTTCTGTATACCAGGGAGCAAATTTCTTGTGACAAACGGTTTTTTATTTTTTGGGGTGCGACTGCATCTAGGGTATTACTCAAGGTTAAATTAAGATCCTTAGTTAGGTGGTTAACTGATTTTTGTAAGCTGAGTCCTTGGGTAGGTGGAGAGACTCTGTAGGGGTATCTAGGAATCTTTGGGTTGTCCGAGAATTTATAGCACAGTTTTTGATGATCCTTGGTTGGGGTCTGAGCAGATTATTTGTTACGATTGCAAATGTAATAAAATGGTGGTCCGATAGTCCAGGATCATGAGGAGAAACATTTAGATCTGCAATATTTATTCCACGGGACAAAACTAGATCCAGGGTATGTCTGTGGCAATGAGTAGGTCCGGAGACAACCCACTGAGGCGAGGATGGCTCTGAAAGCAAGGTCTGTGGACTTTTCCATGTGAATATTAAAGTCACCAAATATTAGAATATTATCTGCCATGACTACAAGGTCCAATAGGAATTCAGGGAACTCTGTGAGGATTGCTGTATGCGGCACAGGAGGCCTGTAAACAGTAGCTATAAAAAGTGATTGAGTAGGCTGCATAGATTTCATGACTAGAAGCTCAAAAGATGAAAACGCAGTCATAAATTTAAATTTCCTGTCATAAATGTTAGCAACACCTCTGCATTTGCAGGATGCGTGAGGAATATGGTCACTAGTGTAACCAGGAGGAGAGGCCTCATTTAACACTGTAAATTCATCAGGCTTGAGCCATGTTTCAGTCAGGACAATCACATCAAGATTATGATCAGTGATTAGTTCATTGACTATGACTACCTTGGAAGTGAGGGATCTTACATTAAGTAACCCTTTTTTGAGATGTGAGATATCACAATCTCTTTCGATAATGACAGGAATGGAGGAGGTCTTTATTTCAGTGAGATTGCTAAGGTAAATACCGCCATGTTTTGTTCTTTTCAACCTAGATCGAGGCACAGATAAAGTCTCAGTGGGGATAGTTGAGCTGACTACACTGACTGTGCTAGTGGCAGACTCCACTAAGCTGGCAGGCTGGCTAACAGCCTGCTGCCTGGCCTGCACCCTGTCTCATTGTGGAGCTAAAGGAGTTAGAGCCCTGTCTATGTCCATAGATAAGATGAGAGCAACAGGCCAGGTTTGGTCCTGTTTGTGGCACAGTAAGAGGGCCAATTATCTACAAATTCTATCTTTTGGGAGGGGCAGAAAACAGTTTTCAACCAGCGATTGAGTTGTGAGACTGCTGTAGAGCTCATCCCTCCCCCTAACTGTGAGGGGGCCAGAGACAATTACTCGATGTCGACACATCTTTCTTACTGATTTACACGCTGAAGCTATGTTGCGCTTGGTGACCTCTGACTGTTTCATCCTAACATCATTAGTACCGACGTGGATCCCTACAGTATACTCTCTACACTCGGCAGTTTTAGCCTTAGCCAGCACAATCTTTAGATTAGCCTTTATGTCGGTAGCACTGCCCCCTGGTAACCAGGACGTGTACTCCAAGCATGCGCTGACCAACTGGCATGTGTCTTCACTGACATTTTCAACCTCTCCCTGTCTGTAATACCAACATGTTTCAAGCAGACCACCATAGTCCCTGTGCCCAAGAACACTAAGGTAACCTGCCTAAATGACAACCGACCCGTAGCACTCATGTCTGTAGCCATGAAATGCTTTGAAAGGCTGGTCATGGCTCACATCAACACCATCATCCCAGAAACCCTAGACCCACTCCAATTTGCATACCACACCAACAGATCCACAGATGATGCAATCTATTTAGCACTCCACACTGCCCTTTCCCACCTGGACAAAAGGAAAACCTATGTGAGAATGCTATTGATTGACTACAGCTCAGCGTTCAATACCATAGTGCCCTCAAAGCTCATCTCTAAGCTAAGGACCCTGGAACTAAACACCTCCCTCTGCAACTGGATCCTAGACTTCCTGACAGTCGTGAAGAGGGCACGACAAAATATATTCCCCCTCAGGAGACTGAAAAGATTTGGCATGGGTCGTCAGATCCTCTAAAGATTTTACAGCTGCACCATCGAGAGCATCCTGATAGGTGGCATCACTGCCTGGTATGGCAACTGCTCGGCCTCTGACCGCAAGGCGCTACAGAGGGTAATGCATATGGCCCAGTACATCATCGGGGTCCAGCTTCCTGCCATCCAGGACCTCTATACCAAGCGGTGTCAGAGGAAGGCACTAATAATCGTCAAAGACTGCAGCCACCCTAGTCATAGACCATTCTCTCTGCTACCGCACGGAAAGCGGTACCGGAGCGCCAAGTCTAGGTCCAAGAGGCTTCTAAACAGCGTCTACCACAAGCCATAACACTCCTGAACAGCTAATCAAATGGCTACCCAGACTATTTGCACCCCCCCACCACCCACACTATGCTGCTGCTACTCTCTGTTATTATCTATGCATAGCCACTATAACAAACCTACCTGCATGTATATAATTATCTCAAATACCTCAATACCGGCGCCCTCGCACATTGACACATTGACTCTGTACCGGTACCCCCTGTATATAGCCTCCACATTGACTCTGTACCGGTACCCCCTGTATATAGCATCCACATTGACTCTGTACCGGTACCCCCTGTATATAGTCCCGCTATAGTTATTTACTGATGCTCTTTAATTATTTGTTTTTGTTTTCTCTTACTTTTTTTTCTTCTTAAAACTGCATCGTTGGTTAAGGGCTTGTAAGTAAGCATTTCACTGTAAGGTCTACTACACCTGTTGTATTTGGCGCATGTGACAAATACAATTTGATTTGAATGATTCTTTTTAAGTCCAATTTTGCGAGTAACGGAGTCGCCAATGACTAGGGTTTTCAATTTATCAGAGCTAGTGGTGGGAGGCTTCGGCGGCTCAGACCCCGTGACGGTTGGAGGAGAGATCTGAGAAGGCTTGGCTTCTGACTCCAACTCGTTGCTTAATGGGGAGAATCGGTTGAAAGTGCCGACAGCATCTCTTTCCAGAAGCCTTCAGAAAATTCCCGGCTGGGACGACTGTGCGGGGGGATTTATACTACTATCTGTACTTACTGTTGGCACAGACGCTGTTGCCGCTGTTGAGACTGGGGAATTTTCTTGTTAAGAATTGGTGAGAGACGATTGTGCTGTTTGTCAATCATGAACCAGAAGCTGAATACCAAATATCAAAACATTAACACAGACAGCCACACAAATAGAGTAGTTAGTCATGCAGCCCAGACAGACCCTGAAGCCACTTCACTTAATAACATCTCTAAAGCAGCATTCCTTTCACCTAGCCTCTTAGCTCCTATGGCAACCAGGTACAGCAACACAAATACAGGTGTGGTGTGTTTCTGTGTGTGTCTGTGTGTGTCTGTGTGTGTATGTGGGGGGTATACTACCCTCAGACTGCCTCAGGATGCGTGCTCTCTCTTTTTCTCTCCAGGTATAAGTCAAGCCCGACAGGAATATGATTGAATGTACAGTACTGTATACCCACCTCTCGTTAACCCAGCTGCCCCTGGTCTGAGAAGCAGGTGACATCATTTCCTACTCATGAGGGCAATGAAGTGTGTCAAGTGTGTGGTACCTCCCTCCCCAGTCCCTCCCTCCCTCCATGTTTTGGAGACAGTGATGTCATGCAGATGTTACCTCACCCCAACAGGCTAAGTACTGTAAAGTACCCACGAGGCCTGATGCAGGTGACTCCACTCCTACCATTGCTAAAGACCCCATCTGATTCGTAATACACATACACCAGCCATTCTTTCTTTCAGAAACGACAGCAGGTATTTATTTTTTCGCCCAGACTTTGTATGGGTTGAGATGAAATTTTTTCCAGTGGATACAGTACGTCAGGCAACATTTCTCTGCTGCCCTGCATGCTCCTCTCACACTCCAATGATTCTCTTTATCCTCACATTGGACACATCGTATTCTGTTAAGAAGCTCTCTGTGCACGGCCTTCCGATTGGCGCAGTGGTGTAAGGCACTGCATCACATTACTACCTGTGCCACTAGAGATCCTGGTTCAAGTCCATGCGCTTCGACTGGACGGCGTACAATTGGCCCACTGTCGTCCGGTTTTGAGGAAGTTTTGGCCGGCCGGGATGTCCTTGTCCCACACGCTCTAGCGACTCCTGTGGCGGGCCGGGCGCATGCACGCAGGCACAGTCGCCAGGTGTACTGTGTTTCCTCTGACACATTGGTGCAGCTGGCCTCCGGGTTGGATGTGTGTTGTGTCAAGAAGCAGTGCGTCTTGGCTGGGTTGTGTTTCGGAGGATGCACGACTCTCGACCTTCCCCTCTCCCGAGTCCGTACGGGAGTTGCAGCGACGGGACGGGACAAGACTGTAACTACCAATTGGATTCCATGAAATTGGGGAGAAAAAAGGGTAAAAAAAAAGATTTAAAAGAAGCTCTCTGTGCTTTGCACTGCCCAGTGTCTATGATTGCTCTTAAGATGTCACCGGTTCATGTGGATGTGTATTAGTCCCAGACACTCAGAGGATAGCCTATAGGGCCTTTATTCACAAAGTGTCTCAGAGTAGGAGTGCTGATCTAGAATCAGGTCCCCCCGTCTAATCCATTATGATTGCCAAACTGATCCTAGATCAGCACTCCTAAAGATGGGTCCAGTCTTCAAAAGGAATCAGTACAGATGATGTATCGAGTGTGGTTAACATTTAACATTATGATTGCCAAACTGATCCTAGATCAGCACTCCTAAAGATGGGTCCAGTCTTCAAAAGGAATCAGTACAGATGATGTATCGAGTGTGGTTAACATTTTGTTTCCATATTTCATAAATTGAGAACATGGGATTTAACACTAAGCTCAGCTTGGTTATGAGACAGACATTTTTTATTCTGTGTTTACTGAAGTAAATATGAACTCTCACAATCATTTTCATGTCCTGCTTTAATTTCCTGATCCTGACCTTGACACCCCCTCCCTCACTGAGGCTGTGTTCAAACGGGCTCAATGGTAGACATTTCTAATGGGGTTTGACACCAAGACATATAGGGGCATGGCAAGGGTTCTCTAAAGAAAACACCTCTGTCCCTCTATTCAACACGTTAAGCAGAGAGGAAAACAGAGAAAGGGGGTTCTTTAAAATTCTCCATAACAAGCAATATATCATTAGAAATATGGGTGTAACATAATGATGCTATGATCTCATGTGGTCATTTTACACACTCCAGAGCCAATGAGTGGACAATACATTTGTCCTCCCTTGTGTGTGATGACTTTGTGCCCATTCCTCACCCACACTCACGCACACACACAAACACACACATACACACACCCCTCGCAGACCTATCAGTCACAGAGGCTTACTGGCCCGGGCTGGTCTGCTACTGACATTATTTACGGTGGCTCCGCTGTTCCTGAAGGGTGAAAAGTGTTTCTAATAAACGGTTTAGAGTTTCCCTCGTCTCATCTTTGTGTCGGCCGGGCAACTAAAGAATGTCAGTCTGCTGACAGTGAATGGGGTCGCAGGACCCTCCCTAAAACAATGGCTGGGGTTGGGAGGGTGGGAGGCAGGGGCAGCAGCCTGAAACAGAGACAGAGACAGGGAGAGAGGGGAGGGGGGGGGACAGAGTAGGAAAGACAGAGAGAAAGTATGAGGAACAGAGAGAGAGAGAGGAGGGAGAGAGAGAGAGAAAGATAGAGAGGGGGAAAACAGAGAAGGAAAGAGAGAGAGGAGAGAAAGTATGAGGAACAGAGAGAGAGAGAGAAAGAAAGAAAGAGAGAGAGGGGGGGATGACAGTGGGGCATAAATAACATCAGACCTGTGGCCTTCATGTGTGTAACGAGAGCGGCTATTAGGGCTTCGCTGTCAGAGCAGAGCTGATTGGCGGTGTGGAGGCAAGGCGTGGCAGCCAGTCAATAGTATTTTACAGGTAAGGAGACGTCCACATGATAACACCCAATAGCATGAGGATAGCTGGGGGATGAGTGGAGATACCACCGGTGCAGGGATGTAGAGAGGTAGAAAGGATGGGAGGCTGGGAGGCAGGCAGAGAAACAGGTACAGAGGCAGAGAGAGAGGGAGGAAGGGAGGCAGGGAGAAAGGGAGTCCCGGACGAAAGCTATTATTCCCTAGGCTGGTTTGTTCATCAGCAGATTATTACCCACGTGGACAGAACCTATCCCATCCACTATGGCCGTGGTCGTAAACCCATCCAGTGGTCCGTGTCTGAGCCGGGCCCGGGTGAGGGAGAGTTGTGTCCCCAGACTAGTGTCCATAATTGCACCCTATTCTCTCTACAGTGCACTACTTTTGACCAGGGCCAAGTAGGGAAAAGGGTGCAGCACAGGTCACCTTTAATTATCAGAGTGGTCATGGATGGGATAGAAGGATAGGAGCAAGGGGACAATACATGGTGGAGGGGTGTGTGACGTTGACCGTCTGACTGCAGACATTGGAAAACCGATCTCCCCCGGGTCCTTCATTACACTTTGACACGTCTCATATCGCCCTCGCCCTCGCTGCTGCTGCCACATCCCACCGTCAGAGAGGAAACGGGAGCTCTTGGCGGTGCATTTAGCCAACAAAGAAAATGAAACCTTATCGCCTCCCTCTGTTTTTATCTCCCTGTAGCATCAGAGAGCCAGGCGGCTATGGAATTAGGAGGTTTAATATTTGATATCGTCTGGGTCATCTCCCATTCATGATATCTGCGAGAACTTAGCTTTTTTAGTTTTTTGTTTTCCCAGACCGTGCCCATAATTTTCACATGACGTCGTGTCCACAGACGTATCTACGTGCCACAACCCCTGCACCCTGGCCGCCTGGCCCCCACGCTCCACCCACTGGTTTAAGAGCATTTAAACGTCTTTATCGCCTGCATGCTCATCTTCAAGCTGCACACACTCATTCTAAGTCATTCCCATTTCTGTCCTCTGAACGGTAAGGGAAATTGGGAGCCTTCTGTGTTGTGACTTTGGTATCTCTACTTAAAATTCTCTGTAAAATGTTGGATTTTACAGAGAATTGAAGCAATTCTCATTTCTATGATCCTTTAAGTGTTTTATCCAAGTAGTAGACACATAACTCGCTATCTGTGGTGTGGGGCCTGGGGATGACTGCCTAAATGGCCTCCCTGGTATGGTGATTCATTGCGTCGGTAACTAGCACAGCAAAACCGTCCGTCTGACTGAGTCCGGGAAAGAGATGATGTGAGATTCCAGGACGGGTTGCCATGTTAAACGGGGTGAGACGAGACGAGATGACACTCCCGTCCTGTTATGTCGATGAGAAATGAACAGAGGGACAGGAAGGCCAGCTATCTGGCTCTACAGTGTATTAATCAAACACACAAACACATCATCGTGGACAGACTCAGACACTGAACTCCAGTCAGTCCATTAGCTCTCTTCTTCCCTCCATCCCTCCCTCCTTCCCTCCCTCTTTCCTGATGAACACGGGGGAGAGATGGATCCTACAGAGAGGGGGCTGGAGAGGTGGGAGAGAGGGATAGAGAAGTGGGAGAGCTGGCAGATTTATTTGGACCGGGTCAAGGGTCATTGTCTGCTGATTATTGGTCAGCAGGTTTAGCTGGTGGAGCCCGTGGGTGCAGAACACGCCTGTGCTGTAATTTGGCTTGGGATGCGGGAGGGATGTGGGAGGCATACGGTCAGACAATGTGTCGGTGTTGGTTAATGTCAGGTACATTTTATAGGATAACAATGGCCTGAACGCAGATATGTACTCAGATATTTACTGAACTATACAGTAAACATTTGTAAAACTTATTTGGAGGACATTTTTAAAAAGGTTTATGGTCTGGAATAATGATGAGGACATTCGATATACTGTATCTGCTTGGCAAAATATTTTGGTAGGTCTATGTCAAATTATGCAGAGGCGCATAATTTGGCTTAAAGGGTAACTCCACCACTTTTCATCCACATTTTCATTATCTCCAGCACAATACCAGTGTCAAGATATGTAAAAACGGCACATTTCTCTGCTTTGAAGAAAACAATATAAAGTGAAAAAGTTCTACCCAATGACATCATCAAACGATTAAAACATTTTAAAAGCAGTGATTTTCAAACACTATGAGAGTCATGCTTGAAACTCGTTGCAGGTTTTGAACATTTTTAGAAATGTACTTTTAATCCCACCCTGTGATGTCACAAAGATATATTTTTGTATTTCTTTTTTATCTTTCTTCTTATCTTTTTGACCACAGATCATAGAAATGCACTGTTTTCTCATACTGTATGAAGACACTGGTTTGGTGCTGGGGATGATGAATATGAGGTTGACAAGTGGCAGAATTGCCCTTTAAGTGTAGCTCAATAAAGATGGTAGTGCTTTTGTAGAGAGCTTCTGAATGATTGACCAAGTGGAGTTGCAAAAATAAGACTGAAAAAGATGCGATGGAGGTTGTTAAAACCGCAGTCTTCTTACAGCCGTGGTGCACAGACACAAACTCACGCGCGCACACACACACACACACACACACACACACACAAACACACACGCTTAGGTCAGAAGCTGTAGTTTTAATACGACTCGTTTCATGTTTAGAGACAGTCTGGTCAGCTGTCCCACATTAACTACTGTTTTTAAGGTCTGCCCTGGCGTTTATTATTGTTTCAATAATATCCTATTACGTCTTCATATTGTGTTACTACCCAACATGCCATGCATCGTAATCCTAGTCATTCTAGGCATTCATTTAATGTCGTCTACATACCTGATATTTGAGTTGTCTCTTACTATACGCCACTATAGAACATATCACGTAAATCATACATTCTCTTAATCTAACTTCCGTATTGTTCATTTAGCAATTCATATTTTATACATTTTCCTTCACATTAATCATTGTATAACTATGAATGAACATACCTGATATGTTCAGTAACAGTCAAAAGTTTGGACACACCTACTCATTCAAGGGTTTTTCTTTGTTATTTTTTTACAATTTTCTACATTGTATTATAATAAAAAATGAAATAACACATATGGAATCATGTAGTAACCAAAAAACTGTTAAACAAATCAAAATATATTTGAGATTTGAAAGTAGCCACCCTTCAAAGTAGTCACCTTTTGCCTTGATGACAGCTTTGCACACTCTTGACATTCTCTCAACCAGGTCCATGAGGTAGTCACCTGGAATGCATTTCAATTAACAGGTGTGCCTTGTTAAAAGTTCATTTGTGGAATTTCTTTCCTTCTTAATGCGTTTGAGCCAGTCAGTTGTGTTGTGACAAGATAGGGGTGGTATACAGAAGATAGCACTAATTTGTAAAATACCAAGTCCATATTATGGCAAGGACAGCTCAAATAAGCAAATAAAAAATGACAGTACATGAAGTTCAGTCAATCAGAAAAATTGCAAAGACTTTGAAAGTTTCTTCAAATGCAGTCGCAAAAAAACATCAAGCAATATGATGAAACTGGCTCTCATGAGGATCGCCACAGGAAAGGAAGAACCAGAGTTAACTCTGCTGCAGAGGATTAGTTAATTAGTGTTAACTGCACCTCAGATTGCAGCCCAAATAAATGCTTCACAGAGTTCAAGTAACAGACACATCTCAACATCAACTGTTCAGAAGAGACTACGTGAATCAGGCATTCATTGTCAAATTGTTGCAAGGAAACCACTACTACAGGACACCAATAATAAGAAGAGACTTGCTTGGGCCAAGAAACATGAGCGACACACGTTAGACCGCTGGAAATTACTCCTTTGTTCTGATGAGTCCTAATTTCACATTTTTGGTTCCAACTGCCGTGTCTTTGTGAGACGCAGAGGTGAACGGATGATCTCTGCATGTGTGGTTCCCACTGTGAAGCATGGAGCAGGAGGTGTGATGGTGTGGGGGTGTCTTGCTGGTGACACTGTCAGTGATGTATTTAGAATTCAAGGCACACATAAACCAGCATGGCTACCACAGCATTCCGCATCAATACGCCATCCCATTTAGTTTAAGCTTAGTGGGACTATCATTTGTTTTTCAACAGGACAATGACCCAACACACCTCCAGGCTGTGTAAGGGTTATTTGACCAAGAAGGAGAGTGATGGAATGCTGCATCAGATGACCTGGCCTCCACAATCACCCGACCTCAACCCAATTGAGATGGTTTGGGATGAGTTGGACTGCAAAGTGAAAAAAAATCTGCCAATTAGTGCTCAGCGTATGTGGAACTCCTTCAAGACTGTTGGAAAAGCATTCATCAATTACACTAAGCTGATTTCTGGTGTGCTGTTCCTTCTTTTTCCATAGTGTATTTCTGTATTGTTTTAGTGATTCACCATAGTGAAGGCGTAGACTCAGGTTTTCTGGATATCTATGTTTTGGTTGAATAGGTTTCTCAATTTCTTTCTCAGGTTTTTTGCATTCTTCATCAAACCATTTGTTCATTTTCTTAGGTTGTCTGCTTGAAATGTTTAGTTTTGATAGGGCAGCGGAAAGGTCAAACATACCGTTTAGGCGTTCTACTCCCAAGTTTATACCTTCACTGTAACAGTGAAATGTTTTGTCCAGGAAGTTGTCTAAAAGGAATTGATTTTGTTGTTGCCTAGCTGGTTGAGAGAACGCCAAGAGTGTGCAAAGCTGTCATTAAGGCAAAGGGTGGCTACTTTGAAGAATATAAAACATTAAATACATTTTGATTTGTTAAATTAACACTTTTTTGGTTACTACATGATTTTGTATGTGTTTTTTCATAGTTTTGATGTCTTCACTATTATTCTACAATGTATAAAATAGTACAAATAAAAAATAAACCTTGAATGAGTAGATGTGTCCAAACTTTTGACTGGTACTAATGTTTTGTAAATAAAACATTTCTGTGATGGGCCTATTTAAATACAAAGACGTAAAATACAAATTAGGATTTTTTTTTCAATGGTCAATTATTTATTGTATCATCTTGGCTATCGTTACGAGATATGAATAACATTTTGTCATCTCTGCCTCTTAATTCTCTTAAACTATACATAATCCAATTAAAAGAAAATGTAAGGCCTCACACCCATCTTTCCTTCCATCTTCCTCCCTCTCTCTGTCACGTCCTGACCATAGTAAGTGGTTATTTTCTATGGTAGAGTAAGTAGGTCAGGGCGTGACAGGGGGTGTTTGTCTATGTTTTGTATTTCTATGTTCAGTTTGTAGTTTTGTATTTCTATGTTGGTTTTGTTTGGTATGATCTCCAATTAGAGGCAGCTGGTCGTCATTGTCTCTAATTGGAGGTCATATTTAAGTTGATGTTTGTCCCACCTGTTTTTGTGGGTGATTATATTTTGAGTAGTGTGCTTTCTCTCTGCGTCACGGTTTGTTGTTTTTGTTCGTTCAAGTATTTAGTGTATTGCATTTACGTTTCACAAATAAATAAAGATGTGGAACTACAAACACGCTGCATTTTGGTCCGATCCTTCAAACAGCCGTGACACTCTCCTTCCCTCCTCAGCACTTTCACCCACTTCATCCCTCTAGCTTGCACCCCTCTGGCCCAAAAGGAATGTGTAGATATGACTGATAAACAAGGAGAGGAGAGGACAGAGCTAAAGCTGCTGCCTGAAATGAGCACTGAGGTAAAACTGTGTCAGAAAAATGTTACCCCCTCGTTCTTCTTCTCTTCGCCTCGCTTTATTCTTTATGGGTCTGTAACCACATTAGTTTCTCGTTTGATGGGCTGGGGGAGCCGTCCGGGCTCTGGAGTGCAAGATATTATTCATCTCTCACCCCCTCACCCTCCCTCACTCCCTACCTCCCTCCAGCCTACTGTTTAAAGTCTCTCACCAGAGGGAGTGAGGGGGAAGAGGAGGGGCAGGAGAGCAAATGAGAGAGAGGGATAACAGAGGAGAAGAGAGGGCTGAAAGATGTCTCCATAGCCCTCTGCTGTGGACATCAAAGTGGACTATTCCTTAAACTCCATGGCACCACAACTGTTTGGCCGAGTTGGAGGGAGAGAGCCCTCGGTGTTCGAGATGTTGTAACATGGATGATTAGTGACAGTGTAATACTTTGAACATTCAGCGTACAAAGGGAGAACCCAGCTGAGCCAGGAGTTTAAACTTTTTTGATGGGGGGGGCGTTCCAGAGCCACCGGAGAGCATTAAGCCCAGAGATGTAAAGAGATATAACATTCATTTTTCCCTTTTATACGCGCCCCGGGAATAAAGGACAACAAATCAAGTGTGGGAGGCAACATAAATGCCTGTCATACTTTCCCTTATTAGAAAAACGAAGTAGAGGGATTGTTTCTGGATGTCACAATAGTACATTCCTTTTGGGACATTTAGTGATTTGATACTGAATAGTTTAATTTATCAGGCTAAATAGTTTGATGTATATACTTTCAATTCCTAGATTCTTATTCCAGCATGTGTAACATGACATGCCTGAGTACCAACATTTACAGTAGACTGTAAAAGTAAAAGAGTTAAGCAATCCAGATGTATTACATTGCAATGATATTACAATGTAATTACAATTACAAAAAGACAGGACCAAAATAATTGATACATGAATAAACTGTTTACGGTAGTAGTTTATGGTAGTTCATGATTTTCAAAATATCCAATCTACCCGTCAATCTTCTGACTTTGTATTATGTTATTGGACAATTAGAATTCTTTACCCATGTAATCACTGACTAGCCATTGTAAAGCATTTACTAGTGTGAATAAGATGCTATGGAGCCGAATGGAAGAGAGAATGGTCGCGATGACAGCCCAAATTCCATCCCAGATTGCTCTGTCAGTCCACATGACAACATCGCACAGCTAGATCTCATAGTGGAATCGTGCCAATATTTCCAAACGTTACTCAACTCCCATGAAAAGATAGTAGTTGAAATAACAAATGTTTAATGTTATTACAAAATATCCAAGTGTGTATTACTGGTATTGAGTTTGCATTTTTATAATTTTTTTGTCCACTAAAGGGATTAATTAATCCTAATTTCCCGTAAAATTGCACTGGAACATTCTATACATTTAAAACGGCACCGACAAATACAAAAAACAACAACCCCTTGGGCATAAACACATACATTTTGTATGTGAAAGATAAGCTCTATGGGCTGACCCAGCAATATGAGTGAGTGTTGATTTTTTTTCTCCCTCACACATTCCCACTTCTTTCCCAACCTCCTCCCTCCTTCTACAATAGAGAAGAGAGAACACGAGGGGATTAACACCAGCCGAGGGCCTGGATCCATTAAAGCTTGAAGGAGTTAAACCAAACAAAGTGCACTGATTCCTACTTTCTTCACGTATCTAACCATTGTTGTGGCAGTGTAAAAAAACATAATTAGACTTTACAAGGGTTGGATTCAAGCTGGAGTAACCAGGTCAAGTTCTGGCACATATCATAGTTGGGCTGCAGGTAGCCTTGTAGTTAGTTGGTTGCTGGATTGAATCTCCGAGCTGACAAGGTAAAAAAAATCTGTCGTTCTGCCCCTGAACAAGGCAGTTAACCAACTGCTCCCCGGTGGGCCGTCATTGTAAATAAGAATGTGTTCTTAACTGACTTGCCTAGTTAAACATTTTTTTAAATTAAATATCAAACTTCATCCTTTCTCTCACTCTCTCGCTGTCTTTCTCAATGGAACTCTCTCTCTAATCTCTCTCTTCCTCTCTCGCTCTCCCTCTTTTTCTTTCTCTAGCTCTCTCTCTCTCGCTCTCTCTCTCGCTCTCTTTTTCTCTCTCGCTCTCTTTCTCTCTCTCTCTCACCCTCTTTCTCTCTCTCTTGCCTTCTTTCTCTCTCTCTCTAGCTCTCTCTCTCTCGCTCTCTCTCTCGCTCTCTTTCTCTTTCTCTCGCTCTCTTTCTCTTTCTCTCTGTCGCAATCTCTGTTTCTCTATTCTCTCTTTTCCCTCTTTTCACACTCCTCCCACTCAATTCAATTCAATTCAAGGGGCTTTTTTGGCATGGGAAACATATGTTAACATTGCCAAAGCAAGTGAAGTAGATAATAAACAAAAGTGAAATAAATAATAAAAATTAACAGCAAGCATTACACTCACAAAAGTTCCAAAAGAATAAAGATTTTTCAAATGTCATGTATATATACAGTGTTGTAACGATGTGCAAATAGTGAAAGTACAAAAGGGAAATAAATAAAGATGGATATGGGTTGTATTTACAATGGTGTTTGTTTTTTCACTGGTTGCCCGTTTCTTGTGGCAACAGGTTACAAATCTTGCTACTCTTTGTGAATCTGTGTAAACTGAGGGAAATATGTGTCTCCAATATTGTCATACATTTGGCTGGAGGGTAAGAAGTGTAACTCAGTTCCAACCTCATTTTGTGGGAAGTGTGCACATAGCCTGTCTTCTCTTGAGAGCCATGTCTGCCTATGGCGGCCATTCTCAATAGCAAGGCTATGCTCACTGAGTCTGTACACAGTCAAAGCTTTCCTTAAGTTTGGGTCAGTCACAGTGGTCAGGTATTATGCCACTGTGTACTCTCTGTTTAGGGACAAGAAGCATTCTAGTTTCCTCTGTTATTTTGTATACTCTTTCCAATGTGTTGAGTAATTATCTTTTTGTTTTCTCATGATTTGGTTGGGTCTAATTGTGTTGATGTCCTCGGGATCTGTGGGGTCAGGACCAGCTTGCTTAGGGGACTCTTCTCCAGGTTCATCTCTCTGTAGGTGATGGCTTGTTCTGGAAGGTTTGGGAATCAATTCCTTTTAGGTGGTTGTAGAATTTAACGGCTCTTTTCTGGATTTTGATAATTAGCGGGTATCTGCCTAATTCTGCTCTGCATGCATTATTTGGTGTTTTACATTGTACACTGAGGATATTTTAGCAGAATTCTGCATGCAGAGTCTCAATTTGGTGTTTGTCCCATTTCGTAAATTCTTGGTTGGTGAGCGGAATCCAGACCTCACAACCATAAAGGGGTCTATAACTGATTCAAGTATTTTTAGTCAGTTCCTAACTGGTATGTCGAATTTTATGTTCCTTTTGATGGCATTGAAGGCCATTCTTGCCTCGTCTCTCAGATCGTTCACAGCTTTCTGGAAGTTACCTGTGGCGTTGATGTTTAGGCAAAGGTATGTATAGTTTTTTGTGTGCTCTAGGGAAACGGTATCTAGATTAAATTTGTATTCGTGGTCCTGGCAAATGGACCTTTTCTGTATCATCATTATTTTGTCTTGCCTAGATTTATTGTCAGGGCCCAGGTCTGACAGAATCTGTGCAGAAGATGTAGGTACTCCTGTAGGCCTTCCTTGGTTGGTGACAGAAGCCCCAGATCATCAGCAAACAGTAGACATTTGACCTCAGATTCTAGTAGTCTGAGGCCGGGTGCTGCAGACCGTTCTAGTGCCCTCGCCAATTCATTGATATATATGTTGAAGAGGGTCGGGCTTAAGCTGTATCCCTTTTTCCTCCAACACCACTTTCCATCAATTTGTATTGCAGACCCTCATGCCAAATTGAGTCAAAAGCTTTTTTGAAGTCAACAAAAAATGAGAAGACTTTGCCTTTGTTTTGGTTTGTTTGTTTGTCAATTAGGGTGTGCAGAATGAATACGTGGTCTATCGTACGGTGATTTGGTAAAAAGCCTATTTGACATTTGCTCAGTACATTGTTTTCACTGAGGAAATGTATGAGTCTGCTGTTAATGATAATGCAGAGGATTTTCCCAAGGTTGCTGTTGAGGCATATCCCACGGTTGTTATTGTGGTCACATTTGTCTCCACTTTTGTGGATTGGGGTTATCAAACCTTGGTTCCAAATATTGGGGAAGATGCCAGAGCTGAGGATGATGTTAAAGAGTTTATGTATAGCCAATTGGAATGTGTAGTCTGTATATTTGATCATTTTCATGTAGGATACCATCAACACCACAGGCCTTTTTTGGTTGGATGGTTTGTATTTAGTCCTCTAGTTCATTCAATGTATTTTGAGTATCCAATGGGTTCTGGTAGTTTTTAATTGATGATTCTAAGATTTGTAATTCATCATGTATATGATTGTGCTGTTTGTTCTTTGTTATAGAGCCAAACAGATTGGATAAGTGGTTTATCCACACATCTCTGTTTTGGATAGATAACTCTTCATGTGGTTGTTTGTTTAGTCTGATCCAATTTTCACAGAAGTGGTTAGATTCTATGGATTCTTCAATTACATTGAGCTGATTTCTGATGTGCTGTTCCTTCTTTTTCCGTAGTGTATTTCTGTATTGTTTTAGTGATTCACCATAGTGAAGGCGTAAACTCAGGTTTTCTGGGTCTCTATGTTTTTGGTTGGATAGGTTTCTCAATTTCTTTCTCAGTTTTTTGCATTCTTCATCAAACCATTTGTCATTTATCTTTGTTGATAATTTTCTTAGGTTGTCTGCTTGAAATGTTTAGATTTGATAGGGCAGCTGAAAGGTCAATTATACCGTTTAGGCTTTCTACTGCCAAGTTTACTTCTTCACTATTACAGTGAAAGGTTTATTCCAGGAAGTTGTCTAAAAGGGATTGAATTTGTTGTTGCCTAATTGTTTTTTGGTAGGTTTCTACACTACTTTCCTTCCATCTATAGCACTTCTTAATATTGCGCAGTTCCTTTGGCTTTGATGCCTCATGATTGACTGTTCAGGTAAACTGTGATTTTGCTGTGATCTGAAATGGTGTTAATGGGCTGACTGTGAACGCTCTGAGAGACTCTGGGTTGAGGTCAGTGATAAAGTAATCTACAGTACTACTGCCAAGGGATGAGCTATAGGTGTACCTACCATAGGAGTCCCCTCGAAGCCTACCATTAACTATGTACAGACCCAGCGTGCGACAGAACTGCAGGAGTTGTGACCCATTTTTGTTGGTTGTTTTGACATAGTTGTCTCTAGGGGAGCATATTTGGGAGGGAATACTGTCACCTCCAGGTAGGTGTTTGTCCCCCTATGTGCTGAGAGTGTCAGGTTCTTGTCCAGTTCTGGCATTTAGGTTGCCACAGACTAGTACATGTCCCTGGGACTGGAAACGGTTGATCTCCCCCTCTAGAATGGAGAAGCTGTCATCGTTAAAGTATGGGGATTATATTGGGGGATATTAGTGGGGGTTGGGCCTGTTGCTCTGCTCACGGCCTGGGAATACAGTTGAAGTCGGAAGTTTACATACACCTTAGCCAAATACACTTGAATTCAGTTTTTCACAATTCCTGACATTTAATACTAGTAAAAAAATTCCTGTCTTAGGTTAGTTAGGATCACCACTTTATTGTGAAATGTCAGAATAATAATGATGATTTATTTCAGATTTTATCACATTCCCAGTGGGTTAGAAGTTTACATTCATTGAATTAGTATTTGGTAGCATTGCCTTTAAATTGTTTAACTTGGGTCAAACATTTCGGGTAGCCTTCCACAAGTTTCCCACAATAAGTTGGGTGGATTTTGGCCCATTCCTCCTGACAGAGCTGGTGTAACTGAGTCAGATTTGTAGGCCTCCTTGCTCGCACACGTTTTTTTCAGTTCTGCCCAGATATTTTCTATAGGTTTTAGGTTAGGGCTTTGTGATGGCCACTCTAATACCTTGACTTTGTTGTCCTTAAGCCATTTTGCCACAACTTTGGAAGTATGCTTGGGGTCATTGTCCATTTGGAAGACCCATTTGCAACCAAGCTATAACTTCCTGACTGATGTCTTGAAATGTTGCTTCAATATTTCCACGTAATTTCCCTTCCTCATGATGCCATCTATTTTGTGAAGTGCACCAGTCCCTCCTGCAGCAAAGCACCCCCACAACATGATGCTGCCACCCCCGTGCTTCACGGATGGGATGGTGTTCTTCGGCTTGCAAGCGTCCCCCTTTTTCTTCCAAACATAACGGTGGTCATTATGGCCAAACAGTTCTATTTTTGTTTCATCAGACCAGAGGACATTTCTCCAAAAAGTACGATCTTTGTCCCCATGTGCAGTTGCAAACCGTAGTCTGGCTTTTTTATGGCGGTTTTGGAGCAGTGGCTTCTTCCTTGCTGAGCGGCCTTTCAGGTATTGTCGATATAGAACTCGTTTTACTATGGATATAGATGATTCGTACCTGTTTCCTCCAGCATCTTCACAAGGTTCATAGGTCTGATCTGGGGGTGTGGCCAGGGTTTGTTTGGGTTGATCTCAGCTGGTTGGGGTGTGGCTGGTAAAGCTGTGGTCTTGGTGTAGGTTCTCTTGACATGGGTTCTCTTGATTCAGGTCCTTCGGGAGGGGGTCTTGCAGGTCTGGGAGGGTGTCTCGCTGGTTTGGGCGGGATGTCTGTTGCTCCTGTGTGAGGTGTTGGGGCTGCAGTTGAGGGTGACGTCCTTCAGGGTCCTGGCAAAAGTTGGGATTGCTGCCTTGTAGAGGTGGACCTGGTCGTAAAGGCTGTTCATGTCCAGCGTGGAGTGGTCTCACTCTCTCTTCCAGACAAAAGTTACGTTAAATGTGTTTTTGTGTTCACCAGTAGAACACATTCTACATCTATCCAGAAACCTTTACCTCAGATATGTTCTATTTGTCTACATACTGGCATACCTCCATCTTTCAGATTGTGGATTAAGTTCAGGAACGAAAATGTACTCTTGCAAACCAAATCACAAACACATTGATAGCCAGATTTCAAACAGATATTGATATCGCTTTTTATGAAGGTTTATGAAGGGTTTTAAATAGACCGTGAAGAAGTAAACAGCTGCTAGGCCACACTTCCAGGGTTCTCCCCTAACCCCTGCCTTCCTGTAAGTGCACAGACATGGAATCAAAGCGGCTCTATTGGGGATTTATACGGTCACTGCAAGACTGGGATACTGGCTATGTAACCCACTTATCTTAAGTGGGGCGTGCCTGGCTCACCTGTCTTGCTCTTAAGGAAAACAGGAAAGAGGGAGAGGGGGGAATCATACTCACCTGGCCATACATACTCTTTACATAAAGGACTTTACTATGCTTCATAGAACATGAAGGGCATCTGGAGCTATTATCACAAGTAGAGATCGTTTCATGGGCTGTTTTGTATAATATCTCCTTTAGGTTGAAAAGTGCATGACCCGGAAGTTAGTGCATTCGTTTCTGGAACGCAACAGAACCAGATTTCATTCAGAAAAAAAGGAACTCTTGAGCCACTCCTTTGTTGAATGTGTGTGTGTGTGTGTGTGTGTGTGTGTGTGTTTATGCGTGCGTGCATGTGTGCATATGTGCATGACACAACAGCTGCTTACTCCTCCACTCTCCGTGTGAATTCCCCCTCTCCAACCCTGTGTCTTACCAGTCCTCTTTCATCAGTCTATAAATACTTCAAATATCCCCTTGATAAATAAACAGGTTTTAAAATAGGGAAAGAAATGAGACTTTTAAGGCCCAGAATAGTGCCGCCTCGCTCCCCGTGACTTTCATGTTAAAGGAAGCTCCGAACAATCTTATTGTTACATTGTTCCATTTCCTTCTCTCGCTGTGAAACCCTCACATTGCTTTTATGAGGTCACAGACAGTACCCTTCGTCTTTTTGGTTAGTGAAAATATGAAACATTCTTACACTTGAAACAGAATAAATGAAATGATAGCAAATAAATGTGAAAGAAGTGAGACAGTAAAAAAACACTGTACTTGTTGGAAATGTGTAATTTAAGTAATTCAGTATTTTGTAAAACTTTACAGTTTGGGTGGTTTCAAATAGGACACCACCACAGAGAAAACAAACCTTCTAGTGTGCCACTTTACTTTACATTTTACATTGTTCACTGTCTGTCTCAGCTATTTGAAATCAGTTGTGTAAAGCCGCAGGTCAGGGACTATAGAGTAGAGTCTGTTTAGCTTTTTATTGCCTTGTTAAAATCACTGGCCTTTTAAAGGTTGTATAGCAGGACTGTGTAAAAACAGGGGGGAGACGGACACTGGGATAGAGAGAGAGGTAGAAAGAGTGAAATAGAGAGAATGAGATTGAGAGACAGAAACCGAGAGAGTTTCAAGACACAAAAGGGGAGATAAATCATGCAAGATGTCACAATGTTGAGTCAAGTACATAAACTTGGCATTTGTGGAGGCAGAGGTGAGGGATGTGCTGAGTCTGAGATGGAGATGGTCAGAATCCCCCTTCATTATCTCTGAAGGATCAGATGGCTCACTCTCTCTGTCTGGACCAATCGTCTCAGTCAGGGAAGACAAACTGCATTCTTCTAGTCTAGTGTAGCTCAGGCAGGATTAATGAACTGACAGAGTGTGTGAGAGATACATACAGGGGCAGAGAGACTGGGAGGAGAGGGCTTAATGACGAGAAAGATAGAAATGTAGAATTCGGGGCAAGTAAAATAGATAAGTAATAATACAAAACCATGGACACATTAATTCAGTATTTTACAACAAAATATTTCATACAGATAGTATATACATTCTCTGAAAAAAAGTTATATCTAGAACCTAAATGAGTTCTTCGGCTGTTCCCATTGGAGAACCCTTTGAAGAACCTTTTTTGGTTCCAGGTAGAACTCTTTTGGTTCCAGTGCAATGTCCCTCGGCACAGCTGTTGCTGCTGACTGATGTTACTGCTGCTGTTGGCCCATTTGGTGGTAATCAGGTTCAGGCCAGGAGTCCCACATCCTCCTGGCTGGTTCTCCCTGATTTGGACCACCACCATTCCAATTTTAAAGGTCCAATGCAGCCCTTTTTATCTCAGTATCAAATCATTTCTGGGTAACAATTAAGTATCTTACCGTGATTGCATTCAATTAAAATGGTCCCCCCAAAAATAGCTTCTTAGCAAACAACAATTTTGCTAAGACTGTAATCTGGGGAGGGGAAAACTGAAAACTAGCTGTTATTGGCAGAGAGGTTAGGAATTCTCTTTCTTATTGGTCTATTTAACTAATTTACCACATGGTGATGTCACTAGGCAGGCAAAAACTCCATCACACCAAAAAGACTGAAATTGTAGGTGATGTTTTCAAATAGCTCTTACACTAAAGGGCATTATCATAATTTTCACAATTTCACAGTATTATCTCAACCGCATAGTGTGGAAATATATATAAAACACAGGGAAAATATGTTTTTGACAGCACTGGGCCTTTAACTCATTTGCAATTCCTCCCTCTGTTGAATATTCCCCACCCAGGACACCCAACTTGAACCCCCACTTTCAGGTTTTTATAAATTAATTCCCCTGTTGTTAGCGCGGGAAACAGACCACCTTAACTTTTGTTACCCGATCTTTAAATAGATTTTGAAAAAAGCATTTTGAAAAAAAGAATATGCCATCCACCCACACATCTCTATTGTGATTGATGAGTTTCCATGGAGTATTTGTTTATTTTATCAAAGCTGACATGTAAACATGCCTTTTTCTGTAATCAGCTACAGTTCTGGATCCTAGTTCCAGACCTCTTCCAGGTTCTCTACCTGTACTGTAGTTGGAATCTGACCACTCCGATGCTTCATTAAGAACTTTGTCAGGCCAGACGGACGAAGTCAAGGCACAACACACAGATTAATCACAAGCCTGTGAAAATGCCTGTTACAGGACATTTGACATGGCCTTTTGCTGCTGCTCAGTTCTGTTGCCAGAACCGTCTGGGAGAAAAAACTGTAGTCTATACTCCAAGAAACTCAGTCCAATTAAGTTTTCCCTCCTGGCCTGGGCTTAATGAGCCGGATTCCCCGCGTGGTTTGTGGTTCAGACCTGAACAGGGAACACATCATTCCATGACCATTTAGGTATAAAGGCCTTTCTGATTAGCAATCATCATCACAAGAGTCGTTCCATCAACCGCCATTGTATAAAAGTGACAGTAACAATTTGATAATGAAACAAGTAGTGTGCAACGACATAGACCAAAATGCTAAGGACGCTGCGGTTTCTTCATCGTCTTCATAAGCGAGCCAATCCCGTATTCGTCGCCACTTAGCACCCTGCCTTTAATGGTGTGTCTGTGTTGTCTTAGGCAGATTGTTCATGAGAAGCACGTATAGAGAGAGAGAGGGAGAGAGAGAGAGAGAAAGAGAGAGAGAAAGAGAGAAAGAGAGAAAGAGAAAGCGAGAGGGAGAGAGATAGAGAGAGCGAGAGGGAGAGCGAGAGGGAGAGCGATAGAGGGAGCGAGAGGGACAGACAGAAAGAGAGAGAGAGGGGGAGAGAGAAAGAGAGAGAGAGGGGAGAGAGAAAGAGAGAGAAGAGAGGGGAGAGAGAAAGAGAGAGAGAGAGAGAGGGGGGGGGAGCGAGAAAGAGAGAGAGAGAGAGAGAGAGAGAGAGAGAGAGAGAGAGAAAGAGAGGGGGGAGAAAGAAAGAGAGAGAGAGAGAAAGAGAGAGAGAGAGAGAGAGAGAGAGAGGGGAGAGAGTTTGTCTCTGTGTTTTCTTCCTCTGTGTCGCACAATCTGAATATTGTTTGGACGCAGCCTGTATGGAGGAAGCTTTTGGAAAAGTAATCAGAGACTGCGGGGGTCTCTTTCCTCCTTGGCCCAGGCCTGTGAACTTTACAACCTTACCATCCTCTCTTTATTTACCAAATATATTTTTTTTTCTACAATTAAAATGCGTGTGACCACATTTCCTCCTGTGACATCCCCTGTCTGATGTATTTTTTTTATACTCAAACGAACATCGGCTTCAATGGCCAAAGGTGGTGGAAACACCCTGCTGTCAATTCTACTCTTGTTGTTCTTTGAGGATTTAAAAAAAAAAGAATTGTCCTCACAATTGAGGTGGCCAACGCTTACAACGGTGTGGTAGTTGTTATGTCTGTGATATGTCTATTACATGTCTGTTATATGTCTGTTATGTCTGTTACATGTCTGTTACATGTCTGTTACATGTCTGTTACATGTCTGTTACATGTCTGTTACATGTCTGTTATATGTCTGTTACATGTCTGTTACATGTCTGTTACATGTCTGTTATATGTCTGTTACATGTCTGTTACATGTCTGTTATATGTCTGTTACATGTCTGTTACATGTCTGTTACATGTCTGTTATATGTCTGTTATATGTCTGTTACATGTCTGTTACATGTCTGTTATATGTCTGTTACATATCTGTTACATGTCTGTTATATGTCTGTTACATGTCTGTTACATGTCTGTTATATGTCTGTTACATGTCTGTTACATGTCTGTTACATGTCTGTTATATGTCTGTTACATGTCTGTTACATGTCTGTTACATGTTAGGAAGACATTTATAACACATGGCCACATGCTTAATAGATGGTGAAGGTGTCTGTCGTTCAGCAAAACATTCAAAACAACACACAGGTCACACTGTATTGTACTGACATGCCCATTTCATGTGTGATGGAAGTACATGTACATGACAGTGTGGTATACACTATCCCTGCATTTCCAGCACATGTACATGACATACTACTGCCATACCCAGTCTATGCTTTATCTATGACAGTGTGGCATCACTGAATTTCCCATCTCAGGGCAGTAAATCATCTCTATTCTCACATTCCCATTGACTGAGTTTGATTCTCGGGCCATTGTGTTCCCAAAGTCCTATTCCCAGTGAGTGTTGGGAGAATATTGGGAATCTGGGTGAGTAGAGGCAGGAAGTGCCTTCACTTTACAATCTCCCCAACTGATGGGCAGATTATCACTCTGGAACATCTGCCCTCACTCCATCTATCACGAGAGAGAGAGGGTATGCATGCTAGCCCCACCGAGCTGTAGACTGCCTATACACGTCTGTTAAACTAAAGTAGCTGCGTAGGCTACGCTAAGTTGCTTAGTACTGTACAGCCTCCCATCCCTACCAGAGAACCCAGTCTGGACTTGAGAGCTTTACGAATACACTATATATAAAATCGGTGTTTTGTGTTGTAAAAATCTAAAATGTCTTCTTTGACACAGTGTCAGTCATATCACAGATTGAGCAAAGCTATTTCGAGCTCATTCTGAGGTAGATGAAGAAGTCATTGTGTGTCTCTCAGTGGAGGTCATGATAGAGACACAGAGAAGGACAGCTAGAGACTTTCTATCACCTCACACACAGGTGACAGCATGTGGTACAGGTTATTATGGGCAGCTCAGGAAGTGTGGCCACCTGGCACAAATGAGATCCCCTGAGAAGATTTAAAACCCCTTCACCCGAAACCACAGCCCCCAATCCCACTCTACACCCCTTCTCCACCCACTCATCTAATTTAGCTCTTAGCCCCCTCATTCCTAGTACACACACACACACACACACACACACACACACACACACACACACACACACACACACACACAGTCTGGACTGGAGCAGACAACCCCCTCTCCCAGCCCTTAAACAAACTCCTGCAAAAGTGTAAAAGTGACAAATTGAGTATGCAAGACGAGCCCCACCATTATGAGTCTAATGGGGTATAGGGGACGAAATCTGCCAAGAACTTGCAAAGTCATTGCTTCTTATGTTTTCTGTTCCTCCAGAGGACATCTATGTTCCACATTCTTGGCAAAGCCTGTGATTATAAAAAAAATCAGCCCAGTTTTCCAACCAGTTGGCAGAGAGGAGATAAGTCAACATCTATTACAATTGCATCGTGTTACAATATAAACTTGTCTTAACATCATATTCACATGCTGTATGACTGTATGGCCATGCCCTGGTATTATTTTGTAATAAGATCATAGAAATATCTGGCCATGGGCCATGATGCAGTGTTTTATTCATTTAGGGCTGGGATATTGAAAACATAAAGGAAGGAGTGAAATCAAATCACTCTGCCCCAATGTCATCAGACAGCCACCCTGGCCCTCAAAATAAGGCGTCTTTCATTAAAAAAAACTCAATTCCAGAAAGAGAGCGAGAGAGAGAGAGAGAGAGAGAGAATGAGAGAACGAGAAAGAGAGAAAGAGAGAAGGAGACAGTGAGAGAGAGAGATGAGAGATCGAAAGAGAGAGAGAGAACGAGAGATCGAGAAAGAGAGAGAGAGAGAGAGAGAGAGAGAGAGAGAAAGAGAGAGAGAAGAGTGGGAGAGACTGATTTTTACACTTTCTGCACTATTTCCTCCCTATTTCCTCCCTGAAGACCCTTGTCTGCAGAATGTGCAGAGTAGGCTTTCCGTGGAGGGGTGGCTTTCGAACCTGCCAGAACAAAAAATAATGACCCCCCCCAAAAAAGAGAAGAAGCCATCTTCCCCCTCCCCCTTCTTCCCTCGCTACCCAAACGCCGGCTCAACCGGGGGATGGAGTTATTATCCAGAAAACCTCATGGCCTTCTTTTCCTCTGTTTTTTTCTCCTGGAGTTCCCGGAACATTGAGCTATATACCATTACGACCAGAGTGCTTGGACTGCACACCACCTTTCTCTCTCTCTCTCCCTTTCTCTCTCTCTCTCCCTTTCTCTCTCTCGCTTGAATCTGATGTGCGGGGGGAAAACAAGTGCTCTTTTTATTTTATTTCACCTTTATTTAACTAGGCAAGTCAGTTAAGAACAAATTCCTATTTACAATGCCGGCCTACCCCGGCCAAACCCTAACTCTTCACGGCAAAGTGCGTCTGCCTTTATTTCTGTCCCACATCACGCCTAATTGGTGTTCATGTGATAGAGAGAGAGCCAATGAGCGGTGAGCGCTGTGCTAAGGTTAAGCTGTGGGTGGAAATATTAGAAACACAGGGATACAGTTATAGTCTGAAAAAAAAGAGTCTGAAAATATTCATTTTTGGTTGCATCCATTGACACAATGAAGACATTTACTATGTTGAATATAATGTAGATGGCCTCTACTGTTTAGGTGCTAGTGTTTGTAGCTATTTAAATATTCAAGACACATCCCCTGAGTAGTAGGCTTGGTACACTATATGTACAAAAGTATGTGGACACCCATTCAAATTAGTGGATTTGGCTAATTCAGCCACACCCATTGCTGACAGCTGTATAAAATTGAGCACACAGCAATGCAATCTCCATAGACAAACATTGGCAGTAGAATGACCTTACTGAAGAGCTCAGTGACTTTCAACATTTCACCGTCACAGGATGCCACCTTTCCAACAGGTCAGTTCGTAACATTTTTGCCCTGCTAGAGCTGCCCCGGTCAACTGTAAGTGATGTTATTGTAATATGGAAACGTCTAGGAGCAACAACAGCTCAGCCGCAAAGTGGTAGGCCACACAATCTCACCAAGTGCTGAAGTGCGTAGCATGTAAAAATTGTCTGTCCTCGGTTGAAACACTCACTACCGAGTTCCAAACTGCCTCTGGAAGCAACGTCAGCACAAGAACTGCTCGTCGGGAGCTTCATGAAATGGGTTTCCATGGCCGAGCAGCTGCTTGGAAGTCCAACAGACAAATCTAGCCAGGAGAAGGCTACCTGCCCCAATGCATAGTGCCAACTGTAAAGCATGGTGGAGGAGGAATAATGGTCTGGGGCTGTTTTTCATGGTTCGAGCTAGGCCCCTTAGTTCCAGGTAAGGGAAATCTTAGCGCTACAGCATACAACGATATTGTAGACAACTCTGTGCTTCCAACTTTGTGGCAACAGTTTGGGGAAGGCCCTTTCCTGTTTCAGCATGACAAAGCACAAAGCACAAAGCACAAAGCACAAAGCACAAAGCACAAAGCGAGTCCATACAGAAATGGTTCGTCGGGATCAGTTTGGAAGAACTTGACTGGCCTAGACAGAGCCGTGACCTTGACCCCATCAAACACCTTTGTGATGAATTGGAACTCTGACTGCGAGCCAGGCTTAATGAGATGAGATGTTCAAAAGAGCAGGTGTCCACATACTTATGGTCATGTAGAGTATTATGGAGTGTCAGTATTGTTGCCACTGCTTTACTGTTCTGTTGTCAGACAGCAGTAACAGGAACAGTGGGTGAGGTTGCCAGGGCTGAGGTCATGCAGCCTATCTGCTGAGGTGTCAGGGAAAACACTTTTATAGGAGTGAAGTGCTTTGAAAGAGCCTTTCCTGTCTATTATGGTCAACTTCCACAGGAGGACGAATGATTTGTGTGTGTGTGTGTGTGTGTGTGTGTGTGTGTGTGTGTGTGTGTGTGTGTGTGTGTGTGTGTGTGTGTGTGTGTGTGTGTGTGTGTGTGTGTGTGTGTGTGTGTGTGTGTGCGTGCGTGCGTGCATGCGTGCGAATGTGTTCAAGGACCTTGATCATGAATAATGAATCCCAAGGATCAGTTTTCCTGTCCTTGTCTCACCACGGTGGAATAATATTAGTGTGTGTGCTTCATCAGAGAAACAACATGGAATAGCCTTGGTCACCAAAGTGTCGTCCGTTTGAGGGTCATTTAGGGAATAAGAGGTTATCTTGAAAAAGCAAGCATGATCAAGAACTTAATATATTTTGATCAATTTGGTCGTTTTCTGTTCTGTATGGCATTGACCCTGATACCCATATACACTGAACAAAAATATAAGCGCAACATGTAAAGTGTTGGTCCCATGTTTCATGAGCTGAATTAAAATATCCCCAAAATGTTCCATACGCACAAAAAGCTTATTTCTCTAAAATGTTGTGCACAAATTTGTTTCCATCCCTGTTAGTGAGCATTTCTTCTTTGCGAAGAGAACCCATCCACCTGACAGATGTGGCCTATCAAAAAGCTGATTAAACAACAGGATCATTACACAGGTGCACCTTGTGCTCAGGAAAATAAAATGCCACCCTAAAATGTGCAGTTTTGTCACAACACAATGCCACATACAGTGTGTCTCAAGTTTTGAGGGAGCATGCAATTGGCATGCTGGCCGCAGAAATGTCCAACAGAGCTTTTGCCAGATAATTGAATGTTAATTTATCTTCCATAGGCTGCCTCTAAAGTCGTTTTAGAGAATTTGGCAGTACATCCAACCAGTCTCACAACTGCAGACCATCTGTTGCACGTCGCTTGGGCGAGCGGTTTGCCCCATGGTGGCGGTGGGGTTATGGTATGGGCAAGCATAAGCTATGGACAACGGACACAACTACATTTTATCGATGGCAATTTGAATGCACAGAGATACCGAGACGAGATCTTGAGGCCCATTGTCGTGCCGTTCATCCGCGGCCATCACCTCATGTTTCAGCATGATAATGCATGGCCTCATGTCGCAAGGATCTGTACACAATTCCTGGATACTGAAAATGTCCCAGTTCTTCCATGTCCTGCATACTCACCAGACATGTCACTCATTGAGCATGTTTGGGATGCTCTGGATCGACAGTGTACGACAGTGATTTCCAGTTTCCGCCAATATCAAGCAACTTCGCAAAGCCATTTAAGAGGAGCAGGAAAAACGTCTACAGTTCACAATCTGATCAACTCTATGCGAAGGCGATGTGTCTCACTGCGTGAGGCAAATGATGGTCACACCAGACACTGACTTCTTATCCGCACCCCTATCTTTTTTTTAAGGCATATGTGACAAACAGATGCATATCGGTATTCCCAGTCATGTGAAATATATAGCTTAGAATTGATTTAAATTGACTGAGTTCCTTATATGAACTGTAACTCAGTAAAATCTTAGAAATTGTTGCATGTTGCATTTATATTTTTGTTCAGTATATTTTTGTTCAGTATACCATCATCAAGGATGAAAAATGCATTATTTTGAACTACTAAAGTATTAAATCCTTTCTTAATTGAACTAAGGCCAAGGTTTGTCTGAAACCATTGTCATTGCATCTGCCTGCTTCTTACCCTAGCAGACCCACAAGTCACTCAACCTGGTGTAAGTGTGTGAGAGCATGTGTTGTGGGTGGTTGTAGCTGGCCATTTGCTGGGGCCAAATTGAGTTATGTGCGTATGTGTGTGCATGCTTGTACGTGTCTAGGGGTCACATGAAGTGGTGAGGCAAACCTCTCCACCTCTCTTCTCTGGGTGTTAAAACAGAGGAAGTTGCAGTCGGAGAGGGAAGGATGCCCTCTTAAAAACCAGGAAATGAGCCTCCAGGATGCCCTGCTCAACGCTAACGATGGGGTCGTACACTAAGCTGCTTATTCCCTGTCCCTCTCCCTCCACACTGCCTGTTTGGCCTGGCTACTGTAGTGACAACACAAACACTGAAATACAACACTGCGTAACCATATACCTTACACCACACATCAGGAAGACTGTTACAGTAGCAAACCACAGGTATGCCTCACTAAATTACTGTTTTCTGCAGCGAGAAAGAAACGATTAATCAAATGTTGTCATCGGTTTAAGAACAGTAATTGTTTCTAAATACCCAGTAGGCTATTCTGCTCCAGTTGCTCAGCTTAATCATATTGCGGTGGGAGAAATGACAGGCGTTTTTGTTTTGTTGTCTTATACATTGTTCCCTTGACAACGTGTCACAGCATTCTTGTTGTGAACACGTTTACGTCTCCATATTTCATGACTCATCTCCTTCAGTTGACTTTAAGTGGAATATGGAAAGTCAAAACATGATTAGCTTAAATGCATGGCTGTGATCTGACAAAAGTTACCAACTGGCATATTATACTGTATGTGTCATGCTGTCTATGTGTAATAGAGAATAAAAATATGAACTACTTTCCACATTAAGTAAATGAGAAACATATTGCTACTGCTGTCTTTGTGACCCCCACATATTGTTAACTTCTGTTGTCATTGCAGTGGCAGTCACATAAACCGCAACTGATGACACCTGATTGGGGTCATGGCCCTGAGAGTAAGGAAGGCCTAGTGGGTCTGTAGGAGAGAGGCGCATGGGGAACATAGAGATAAGAGAAGCCCGAACACAGCACTTCAACGAGGTGGAGATACAGTAATGAGGAGTAGCCTGCATAGGTCTTAAAGGTTAAAGGTTATTCAGATTGTCAAAAGTTGGAAGAGAGGCATCGGATGAAATTTCAATTTCCATATTATGTAAATAAACATTTTAATTTACATTAGCGGTTGAATGTCCTGTGCCGAGACATTCTTTTGCAGCTCAAATGTACCTTAAATATCACAGTAGCCACTAGCCAGTAAGCATGCAAACTATTAAATTAACTAAGCGAGCAACTTTTAATGCATCTCCCATATTACACTCTTGAATAATGCAACAAAACCATATTGTGCTCTTGAATAATGCAACAATCCACGAGCATGTGCAGTCATTTAAATGGTTGATTTTCTTGTCATACACTCATTAATTTAGCTGAAAGACAATACCACAGCCAAAGTGGCACAGCTATTAGCTAGCTAACTAACATTAGCCAACAACATTTGCTTTATCAAGTAACTTCAGCATTGTAAAACTGAACGTTTACCCCTTTCATACGCATATAAAAGTACAGTAACGTTATCAAATAGTATCATTCATATTATACAGAGCTAACTAGGTAGCAAGCTATGCAAAATGTCTGCATCCTCCTCACATACTAACTTACTAGCTAAGTTAGTTAGTTAGCTGAATGCTAATGTCTGCCAACGTTAGCTGAACCATAGCTAGATTGCTTTTCGGCCTACCTTAGAACAAACCATACTTCAGTTAATCAATATCATGCAAATCATGATTTGAATAAAGCAAATTGCGACTTAAAAAGTTATTAATTCACTGGGGAGTTGCTGCTTGCATTCCGGCTCGCTTTTGCATTGAGATAAATGACAATGTTCTGAGATTCCCTTAAAGCTACAATGTCAATTTCAAGTAACAATCAATTTTTGGAAAAAACGTAATAAAAACAAGTCTCTAATATAAGGAAAAATACAAATACATTTCAGCTGTTTCAAAATCAAATATCAAATATCTGCTATTACGATATTTACTGTAGGAGTGTTGGGCTCAATAAGACAGTTCTTCTTTTTACAGGGGGGCTTGGAGGGGGGCAACTGTCAAGCAAGTGACTTGTGAGACTTCCGGAGGTAGTGGTCAAGACATGACAAGTTTGCAAGTTCACATTACAGTAAAAGGTCTAGCTGAGTATATTTTCTCTGAATCTCTAGGCAATCTCTTATAGTGAGAAGAGTCCCTTATTTACTCCCCTTCTCCTATCTAATGATAGGATAGAAAGACAAACACATACTCATGCGCGCACACACACATGAATAATGATAGCAAGCACCCCTGGATAATGAAACAGTGGGAGGATGCAGGCCAAGGGCCAAGGAATGAGAGGGAGAGAGATAGAGAGGAGGAGGAGAAGAGAGAGGAGACCATTAAGATAGCAGGGGTGTTAATGCAATTCATCAAGCAGTGATAAGGCCATGGCCCACTGCCAGAGAGCAAGGTGTGGCGCAGTCCCTCACACATCATTGTCAGTGCTAATGTCCCTCACTAAGACAGTTTGTTGTTTGCATTACACTTGACAATTCATTTTCATATTATTACACAGAGCTGTGACAAATATAGTAGGGGAAAATACCTAATTATACAGAACACAATAGTATTTTATCATATCTTTATAGTGGAACCGCCGGCAAACCAAGCTTTTCTTATTGACAGTGTGTAGCCTATACACTCGTCCAATGCCTTATATCAGTGACCTCTTGACCCTTTCACAGTAAAGCTGACTAACATCTGATACTGAGCCCAAATCTCCTTGATGGCCTTCCTCTAAGTGTGGGAGCAGATAACAATAACGATATCAATCTCCCTGCTTCTCTCTCTCCATCGTTGTCTCTCTCCCTGTCAGAGTAAAACTGCCTCTGTTTCTTGGGTAACAGTAGACTACAAACAACGGTTGGTTTTCAGCTCAGCTTACGCATATTCACCCTCCACCTAGCAGAGCTCTGCTTTTCTGGAATCCAACCATTGCACCTGGAGCAATGTTTCAAGCTGTCACACAGAGAGCGAGTCTGGGAGAGAGGGAGAGGCACACACACACACACACACACAGAGAAGCAAACACACACACACACACACACACATAATTGGACAGTTAAATTAAAGGAAGGCATCTGTGTGTTTTTCCCCTTTAAATGTTCCAGATAAAGATGTCTGCTGCATGACTGTGAGACTGAGCTGTGAGAGCTGTTTCTCTCTCCAGGGGATGATGGATGCAGCCTTCAACTGGGGCGTCAGGTAACCTAGCAGTTAAGAGTGTTGAGACAGTAACTGAAAGGTTGCTGGTTTGAATCCCTGAGCCGACTAGGATACAAATCTTTCAATGTGCCGTTGAGCAAGGCACTTAACCCTAATTGATGCTTTAGTCGCTCTGAATAAGAGGGTCTACTAAAATGTAAATGCCTCTCAATTAACTGGCTTTTATGTGTATTTCTCTATCTTTGTCTCTGTTCTCTGTTCTCTGTTCTCTCTCTCTCTCCTTCTCCATTCACTGTAGCTTGTATGTGTGATATCACGTGACTAAGGTGTTGTAGGCTACTTTGACAGTCAGAAACCACCACACAAATAGCCATTCTTATGAATCCCCACACCATCAAACAAACCTTATGTTTCCAGTGACATGGAGGCCTACACACAACCTAGCCCTGTTCTGAAATGAAACTTGGACGTGCTAAAATAGAGTCCTGAAAAAAAACCAAAACCCATTGTCTCCTCTCTCTCTCTCAATTCAATTCATTATTTTCAAAGGGCTTTTTTGGCATGGAAAACATACGTGACTCATTTCACTACTTTACATTATCAAAATGCGTTTTTGGGCGGAAATGCCTTCTGGAACGTGAAATTTCATCTGCCTTAATAACAAATCTGTATTCCATCCATAAATACGAATAAAATGGTTAAATTACGAGCCTAGTTGGTTTAGCCACGGAAAAAGACAGGAAACTTCCTGCTAGCCATGATTGGCTGAGATAATGGATGGGCTGGACATGCTGGGAGATGAGTTTGGATTGGTCTGCCATGTAGCATGCTTCTGTCTATAACGTGAGCTGTTCCGTATGTGGTGACAGTCCTTTCTCCTGAGCTGTTTTTGAAACATATAACGTTAGCCATTGAGAACGACAAAAGTTTTGCTACTTTTCTCAACAACATTGATGCCCTGAATTTAGCAGGCGCTATCGACAGAAGTAATGGGCTACTTTCTGCACATGCCATGTTCAGTGTGAACCGGAGTGACTTGACACAACGCTGGCCAAACAAGATGTAGCTACAAACGAAACAGAGTTAAATTGTTCCAGTCTGCCGTGAAGTGTTTATCCATGTATACGGGAAAGAGTCTAGCAACATTTTCAGACATATGGTGGTGGTCAGAAAATAGTTTTTATTGCAAGTTAAAGCGTACTTTTAGTTAGCTGGCAAATGTTAGCTTGCTGCCTCGCTAGCTAACGTTAAGTGTATGATCTGTGTAGTAATATTATTCCAATCAGAAATCTATTTGCATTTCTATTTATAGCCTAATGTTAGCTAACTAACATGAACCTAGTTCATGTTAGTTAAGCAAATATTGCAAATATTGTAGCTTTAGCTACCTGCAGATTCATACTACAGCTATGACAATGTTTGTGTTGGTAGTAGTATAAATTGGTATTATGCCAGTTCATGGTTTAGCTAGCTAGCTACCTGACCTATCAAATTAGTCAAGTGTGTCTGAGGGTGATTACGGCCATCTATTGTATTTCATGAACATGTGTACATGTCTAGACAATAGTGACCCAACCAACCACTTAGATGAGACATTTCCTTCACATGACCCATCAACTTAGACAAGTATGTCGGGTAAGCATCATCTAATAATGACAAAAGAGTTTATCTGGACAATTTCGGTTTTTGATATTGCTACTATGCAAGTAACCACTTCACTGTACCGTTTACACCTTCTGTATCCTGTGCATGTGACAAATAAAACAACATTTTATTTCTTATAGCGTGGGTTTACCACATGGCCTCACATGTGAACCCTAAAGAGATGGGTGGGGCTAAGGCTTAAGAAAGTATGAATGATGCTGAATGGGTTTTAGAGAAAGAAGAGCTGTCCAGTAGGTGTACTAAACCATTCAAGGGACATTTTCTTAAAAGTGGGGTTACAAGTTCATCAAATTTCAAAGCAGAATTACTTCCCAATTGTTCCTCAACTGCAGTGTATGGTATACCATTTTATAGCTCTCAGTCTCTACTTTTATCCAATATAAATCATACCTTTTCAAATTTTGCTACATAAGACCGAATCGAGACGGTCAGTCACATATGTTTACATTGCCAACGCAAGTGAAATTGATAATGAACAAAAGTGAAATAATCAATCAAAAATGTACTGTAAACAATACACTCACAAGTGTCAAAGGAATAGACACATTTAAAATGTCATATTATGTCTATGTACAGTGTTATAATGATGTACAAAAGGGAAAATAAATACACATAGATATAGGTTGTATTTATAATGGTATTTGTTCTTCACTGGTGGCCTTTTCTTGTGACAACAGGTCACAAATCTTGCTGTTGTGATGGCACACTGTGGTATTTCACCCAGTAGATGTGTGAGTTTATCAAAATTGGGCCTGTGAAATCTATGGGAAACATGTCTCTAATATGGTCATACATTTGGCAGGAGGCTAGGAAGTGCAGCTCAGTTTCAACCTCATTTTGTGGGCAGTGTGCACATAGCCTGTTTTCTCTTGAGAGCCAGGTCTGCCTACGACGGCCTCTCTCAATAGCAAAGCTATGCTTACTTAGTCTGTATATAGTCAAAGATTTCCTTAATTTTGGGTCAGTCACAGTGGTCAGGTATTCTGCCACTGTGTACTCTCTGTTTAGGGCCAAATAGCGTTCTAGTTTGCTCAGTTTCTTTGTAAATTCTTTCCAATGTGTCAAGTAATAACTATTATATTTTTTCTCATGATTTTATTGGGTCTAATTGTGTTGCTGTCCTGAGTCTCTGTGGGATCTGTTTGTGTTTGTGAACAGAGTCCCAGGACCAGCTTGCTTAGGGGACTCTTCTCCAGGTTCATCTCTGTGTAGGTGATGGCTTTGATTTGGAAGGTTTGGGAAACACTTCCTTTTAGGTGGTTGTAGAATTTAACAGCTCTTTTCTGGATTTTGATCATTAGCGTGTATCTGCCTAATTCTGCTCTGCATGCATTATTTTCAGTTTTTTGTTGTACATAGAGGATATTTTTGCAGAATTCTGCATGCAGAGTCTCAATTTGGTGCTTGACCCATTTGTACATTCCTGGTTGGTGAGCGGAATCCAGACCTCACAACCATAAACGGGTCTATAACTGATTCAAGTTTTTTTAGCCAGTTCCTAATTGGTACGTCAATTTTTATGTTCCTTTTGATGGCATTGAAGGCCCTTCTTACCTCGTCTCTTAGATCGTTCACAGCTTTGTGGAAGTCACCTGTGGAGCTGATGTTTAGGTCGAGGTATGTATAGTTTTTTGTGTGCTCTAGGGAAATGGTATCTAGATGGAATTTGTATTCGTGGTCCTGGAAACTGGACCTTTTCTGGAACACCGTTATTTTTGTCTTACTGAGATTTACTGTTTAGGGCCAAGGTCTGACAGAATCTGTGTAGAATATCTGGGTGCTGCTGTAGGCCCTCCTTGGTTGAGGAGGGAAGCACCAGACCATCAGCAAACAGTAGACATTTGACTTCAGATTCTTGTAGGGTAGGGCCGGGTGCTGCAGACCGTTATAGTGCCCTCGCCAATTCGTAGAAATATATGTTGAAGATGGTGGGGCTGTCTCATCCTCCGGCCCTGTGGAAAGAAATGTGTGTGTTTTTTACCAATTTTAACCACACACTTGTTGTTGTCAACAAAGCATGAGAAGACTTTGCCTTTGATTTAGTTTGTTTGTTTGTCAGTTAGGGTGTGCAGGGTGAATATGTGGTCTGTCGTACGGTGATTTGGTAAAAAGCCAATTTGACATTTACTCGGTACATTGTTTTTGCTGAGGAAATGTACGAGTCTGCTGTTAATGATAATGCAGAGGATTTTCCCAAGGTTGCTGTTGATGCATATCCCACAGTAGTTATTGGGGTCAAATTTGTCTCCACTTTTGTCAATTGGGGTGATCAGTCCTTGGTTCTAAATATTGTGGAATATGCCAGAGCTGAGGATGATGGTAAAGAGTTTAAGTATAGCCAATTTGAATTTGTGGTCTGTACATTGTATCATTTAATTTAGGATACCATCAACTCCACAGGCCTTTTTGGGTTGGAGGGTTTGTATTTTGTCCTGTAGTTAATTCAATGTAATTGGAGAAGCATTGGGTTCTAGTCATCTTAATAGTTGATCTTAAGATTTATATTTGACCATTTCTGTGTTTCTGCTGTTTGTTCTTTGTTATAAAGCCAAAAAGATTAGAGAAGTGGTTTATCCATACATCGGTTCTCAGACCCAGGAATGTTTTAATTTTCAACATCTCCTTGATAAAGTTTTGCAAAATGTTTCATATGGTTTGTGACGTGTCGATGAAAGAGCAGTGGAACAGTAACCTGACGCCTGGCTCCAGCCTCCAGCCTGGTCCAGCCTACCACTTTTAGGAGGTGTGAAGGGCTACCAAGGGCCCAGTGTTCAGCCTCTGTCCCCTGGTAGTGCAACAAGAGACACTGTGTGGGGACCAGACAGGCACAAGTGACCTCACCTTTCTCCACGAAGCACGGCATGTGCAAACACACAACACACACACATGTGCAAACACACAAACACACACACCTTTCCCCAGGGTCATACATTTCTGTGTTCATACATTTCTGTGCTCCCAGGTTGATAGTTGTTTGCTGACAGGCTGCTCGCTAGCTGAGCTGAGCCTCTGAGCAGAGCAGAGGAGTGAAGAGGTTGAGCCCACATCCCTTTCCCCACATCATACTGATAAAGTGCTGTGATAAGCTGCCTGGTGCTGGTGAAAAGTGTTCTGCCGGCCCACAGCCCCCAGGGCCACAATGAAAGAAAGAGAGACTTGTCTGGAGGAGAGCAGAGAGGGGAACAGGGAAACCGGAGAGGCGAGAAAAGGAGGAGAAAAAACTTAGAAGGGAGAAAAAGACAAGCGAGAGGTGTTGGAGGGATAATGAAGAGGTCTAGGAGTTGTAAGCCGAACTCGACTGTAAGACTAGTGTGTGTGTGTGTGCGCGCACGTGTGTATGTGTGTGTGTGTGTGTTAATACTTGCATGCGTGAATGAGTATGTGCCTATGCGAGTGTCTGTGTGTATGACAAACTGCACTACTTACACTACCATCTGTGGGTGGTGAGAGTTGAGGGGGAGGGTTGTGTGGAGAAGACAGACATGGGGTGTAGCTGCTATGTGTGGGCGGGAGCTAGCCGTAGCTGTGCCATGTGTTTATGTTGACTAATGAGCTAATTACCCAGACCCTAATCTGCCCAACTTGTGTCATTTCACAGGAATGCCGCAGCTAGCAGTCAAACACTCACAGCAGATTACGGGTAATTTCCTGACAGTTAGGAGCAGACTACCAGAGTTTTAATTCCTCCACACACACCAGGCGCTAAAGCAACCAAACCAACCACACATCCACTGCTGCTTGTTGCACCTTCTCCATTTGTCCCTCTTGTTATTGGGTGGCTTATTTGTGCCAGGGCTCAAACTAGTCTTTTTGATGTAGTAGTTTGAATGGGAAGACTGTCTTGCCAAAGATGGGATACATCAACAGGTTGTAGCCTGCAAATTGGTTCAAAGTCACTTGCAATTTCATTTGTATTTGAATGTTCTGTCTTTCATTTAATGACTTGCTGTTTACGTATATCTTCTGCATGGTTTTGTTTTTCCCTTCATATCATCAAAGTACAAATAAAAATCTAAAAAGAAAGAAAGAAAGCAGATGAACAACAGAGTAGACTTTCTGAGAAGGTCTTATCCAGATCACCTTATCCAGTGAAGGAGGTGTATGTGGGGGGATTTAGTTAAACACCCTACCCCCGTACCCTCCTACCCTCTCCTCCCCACCTGTGGAGTCCCCACCCTGCTGCCCTTCACCAAGTGCTCATCAATCACTTCTCAGATCCCAGTGATGCTCTTGGTGGTCCCTCTCTTCCTCCACTCCTCCTCTTTTCACACTACCTCACTAAACAACGTTCTCACCCACTCTGGGCAGAGTGAGTGGACACCACTCATTAAGACAATTTCCCACACCTTACACAGTAACAAACTCTTCTGAGTTTCAGAGTTATATGTTTAAAACAATAAAAGGGTGGTTTGGTAGTGTGTGGCGTATAGATCTTATAATATGTTATAGTTAATTATGTGGTGTCCAGATCCTGTGCGGAAAGGGCCAGCCACATAATACAGGAGTAGAGTGTAAACTAGGCCAATCTCTGAGACCGGCATCTTGCCATTCAAAGAGAAACAGAGGGCCAGGTTGGTTGATATTTAAATGGTTTGTGTTTGTTTTTCTTCTGCTCCCGTGTGTGCATGTGAGCCCAGTATAAAGGACCGGGTCGTTTGAAGGGGAAAGCACCAGGAAAGTGAGGGGGAAGGAAATGTTTCTTTGGTGTTTTATACATCAACGAAATGACTTCCCTCAAATAAAGACGTTGTTTCATTCTGCCTCTGTTCTGTCTGGAACAACCTGCCTACAGAGTTTCCTGTCCTGAAAACTTCCATTTGATTTGAAACAATGCAGAGCAGCGAGAATAGAGAGCATGTCATGCTCCTGGATATGTTTCCATTGTATGGCAAGCTTGAAATATTTGTGCAATTGTAATAAGTAAACACAAGTGACTTGTGTTTAAAGTCACACACTTAATTACTTTTTATATTCAGTTGACATCGGTGAGAGGGAAACAAGAATACCTTTTATCTAAAAATGAGTGATTGAACTTGTTTTAAGTATTATGGGTTTTGTCTCATTTGAAATATGCCTACAAGTGCCTGAGAGCTATTGTGACTCTCTCTCTCTGCCATGCAGTTTCTCCCTCACTGCCCATCATCAAATTACACCCCTGCCTGGGTCTGTCATGTTGGCAAATAAAAGTCTTAAAGATGCGCTATGCATGAATCACTCAGACATTTGCTGATTGCAAAATAATGAATATTTCAGTTTATGTGACAAAACAAGCAAATATTGTGTATAGAATCATGGTACCATCTTAATATATGCTTCCGTTCTTAATATATTTTCCATAACCAAAAATATTGTATTTTCAGCTGCAAAAACAAAACTTAAGAACGGAAGCATAGAAGAACAGATACCATTTCTTACACGTGCTTTCAACGAGAATGACAGCTCTGTAACGCATATCTCCATGTGAATTTGGTCAGGTCGCAAAAAAGTTACATACCGCAGCTTTAAAGCACACTCCCAATGTAATCCCTCTAATCTCAGACATAACGTGGCCTTTCAAAGAGACTTCTTGAAAAGAAAAGAGAGCTGTTGTTCTCTCTCATTCTCTCTCTTCTACCCCTCTCATACTTTCACTCAGAAGAGCACGGTTTAATATTGTTTTACCGTTTGTAAGATTGTTGAGTTGCCTCAGTTCTGAGTTTGCTGGTCTGATGACTTCTGGTGTTGAGGCTGTATAGTTACCTATCTGAAGACATTTTCTATGAAGCACATTTTAATAAGGGAAAGGGGGAACTGGATGTATTCAACTGAAATGTGTCTTCCGCGTTTAACCCAACACCTCTGAATCAGAGAGGTGCGGGGGGCTGCCATGATCGACATCCACGTCTTCGGCGCCAGGGAACAGTGGGTTAACTGCCTTGCTCAGGGGCAGAATGACAGATTATTACCTTGTCAGCTCGGGGATTTGATCCAGCAACCTTCCGGTTATTGGCCCAACGCTCTAACCACAATGCATATCACTTCACATTTATGTAGGTCGTATTGTGAATAAATCCATTAAAAATGTATTTGTCTCATGCCGAATACAACAGGTGTAGAGTTTACAGTGAAATGCTTACTTACGAGCCCTTTCCCGATAATGCAGAGTCAACAATAACACGAATATATACAAGGAGTACTGGTACTAAGTCAATGTGCATGGGTACAAGGTAGATGAGGTAATTGAGGTAATATGTACATGTAAAGTGCAATCGGAAAGTATTCAGACCCCTTCACTTTATCCACATGTTGTTAAGTTACAGCCTTATTCTAAAACATATTAAATAATTGCTTTCTACACACAATACCCTAAATGCCAGGTCGCAGTTGTAAATGAGAACTTGTTCTCAACTGGCCTACCTGGTTAAATAAAGGTGAAATAAATATATTTTTATGACAGAGTGAATACATTTTTTTTTTTACAAATGTATTACAAATTTCAAACAGAAATACAGTATTTTCATAGGTATCCAGACCCTTTGTTATGAGACTCGAAATTGAGCTCAGGTGCATCCTGTTTCCATTGATCATCATTGAGATGTTTCTACAACTTGATTGGAGTCCACCTGTGGTAAATTCAATTGATTGGACATGATTTGGAAAGGCACACACATCTATATAAGGTCCCACAATTGACAATGCATGTCAGAGCAAAATCCAGGTTGAAGGAATTGTCCGTAGAGCATCGAGACAGGATTGTGTCGAGGCACAGATCTGGGGAATGGTACCAAAACTTTTTTGCAGCATTGAAGGTGCCCAAGAAAACAGTAGCCTCCATCATTCTTAAATGCAAGAAGTTTGGAACCACCAAGACTCTTCCTAGATATGGCCGCCCGGCCAAACTCAGCAATCGGGGGAGAAGGGCCTTGGTCAGGGAGGTGCCCAAGAACCCGATGGTCACTCTGACAGAGCGCCAGGGTTCCTCTGGGGAGATGGGAGAACCTTCCAGAAGGACAACCATCTCTGCAGCACTCCACCAATCAGGCCTTTATGGTAGAGTGGCCAGATGGAAGCCACTCCTCAGTAAAAGGCACATGACAGCCCGCTTGGAATTTGCCAAAAGGCACCTAAAGGACTCTCAGACCATGAGAAACAAGATTCTCTGGTCTGATGAAACCAAGATTGAGCTCTTTCTCCTGAAAGCCAAGCATCACGTCTGAAGGAAACCAGGCACCGCTCATCACCTGGCCAATACCATCCCTACGGTGAAGCATGGTGGTGGCAGCATTATGCTATGGGGATGTTTTTCAGTGGCAGGGAGTGGGAGACTAGACAAGATCAAAGGAAAGATGAACGGAGCAAAGTACAGAGAAATCCTTGATGAAAACCTGCTCCAGAGCGTTCAGGACCTCAGACTGCGGCGAAGGTTCACCTTCCAATAGGACAACAACCCTAAGCACGCAGCCAAGACAACGCAGGAGTGGCTTTGGGACAAGTCTGTGAATGTCCTTGAGTGGCAGAGCCAGAACCCGATCGAACATCTCTTGAAAGACCTGAAAATAGCTGTGCAGCGATGCTCCATATCCAACCTGACAGAGCTTGAGAGGATCTGTAGAGAAGAATGGGAGAAACTCCCCTTAAACAGTTGTGCCAAGCTTGTAGCCTCATACCATAGAAGACTCGAGGCTGTAATCGCTGCAAAATGTGTTTCAACAAAGTACTGAGTAAAGGGTCTGAATACCTATGTAAATGTGATATCAGTCTTTCAATTTTAATACATTTGCAAACGTTTTTAAAAACCTGTTTTTGCTTCTTCATTACGGGGTATTGTTTGCAGATTGGAAATAAAACAATTTATTTAATTTTAGAATAAGGCTGTTACTTAACAAAATGTGGAAAAAGTCAAGGTGTCTGAATACTGTCCGAATGCACTGTAGCTAGCGGTAAAAGTGACAAGGCCAGTGGTCACCAACCTTTTCTGAGTCAAGATCACTTTCACAGTCAGAAAGCAAGCCGAGATCTACCGCTCAGATTTTTTTTTAAACATGACTTAAAAAATATTACATTAACCTAATAAAACAGTTGTGTAGGAATGAGGTTTGTGCAGTAGGCCTGATACGTGATCACAGCATATTGGCTATATGCCTGGCCTGCCAATATTGTTCTTCTCAGATCATATTATACTTTCAAACTCAAGCTTTGATAACAAAATAGTTCCCAGTTGTCTTGGACTCACTGAAGTCGTAAGTCGGAGATTTCCGAGTTCTGAGTTATTTTGAACATGGCATTAGTCTCAGCAGAGGAAGGGAGAGAGCAGCAGAGGGTCCGCCTCTGAAGGTCCCTGCTCTCTCCTTCTTTTCCTCTGGTAAGACTGACCAGGGAGAGGTGACAGTCTTCCACCTGATGGCAAGACTCGAGTCACACCACATCTGCCACAGGCACAAATTCATGTTGTGAAAATACTCCTCGATATTAAAATAGACACGACAAGCTGCTACTAATAAAAACACAGGGCTATCAATACACTTGGCTACTCATTCATTGCAGCGCGAGTGGAAGTAAAGAGAAGCGCATTTCATGTTTTGTGAAAGTGTTGAATAAAAACCAAAAACAGTGTTGACTTTACTGAATAAAACTGAGAAAAACAGCAGCTCTTTACTGTATTCTTTGACAGTCTCTCTCTGGTCATGGTTTTAAAAGTTATGAAATCTCACGCAGGCTAATATCAAATTTTGCTGTGGCCGGGGTCGTTGAAGCTGTAGGTAGGCACTGTGATTTGAGCTATCCAATTGGCTGGCGCAGTAGGCGCACTTGATTTAGCCACAGATCTTCCAGTCAGCTGGGTAGGCGGAGTTTGTCTCCGGTTCAAAATGGGAACACTTTTCCTACCCGGTGCACCAAATACCAACAACGCAACATATGCCTTTATCATTGGCTTTCTATAGAAATGTTTGGTGATCGACTAGGACCAGTCCATCGTGATCGACTAAGAATGCCTTGAAGATCGACCAGTCCATCGTGATCGACTAGGAATGCCTTGAAGATCGACCAGTCCATCGTGATCGACTAGGAATGCCTTGAAGATCGACCAGTCCATCGTGATCGACTAGGAATGCCTTGAAGATCGACCAGTCCATTGTGATCGACTAGGAATGCCTTGAAGATCGACCAGTCCATCGTGATTGACTTGTTGGTGACCAATCAGGATAGATAATAAATAAAGTAGCAGCAGAATATGTGACAACTGTGAAAGAGTGTGAGTGTGTCTCTGTGTGAGTGTGTGTTGGTGTGTGTGTACGTGTGTGTTGGAGTGTCAGTGTAGTATGTGTGAGTGTGTGGCTAGAGTCCAGTGAGTGTGCATAGAGCTGGTGCAAGAGAGTCAGTTCAAATAAAAGGGGGTCAATGCAAATAGTCTGGGTAGCTATTTGATTAAATGTTCAGCAGTCTTATGGCTTGGGGGTAGAAGCTGTTCCGGAGCCTTTTGGTCCCAGGCTTGGCGCAACGATTCCGCTTGCCGTGCGGTAGCGGAGAGAGCAGTCTATGACTTGGGTGGATGGAGTCGTTGATCATTTCTAGAGCCTTCCTCTGACAGCGCCTGGTATAGAGGTCCTGGATGGCAGGGAGCTCGAATATAGTGGTTTCTGAAATTTACTTAACATCGTTCCTCTAAGCTTGAACAATTATGGCCTACAAAATTCTACAGATTATCCTACAGATTAAAGCTCAATTGAATAAAATAAAACAAGAATAACAAAAACTCCCATGGTTATAGCCCCTCCACCACCTTTGGCCTGGATTCTATCAGCCTGTGGTGAACATCAGGCAGGATCAGGATCAGGCTGGCTTACCCTGCTCCTACTGCAGCTGGAAGCATTTCTGTGGTTTGGCCAGGTGTCTATATGCCCCTGCCTGGCCTGCCTGTCCGGGACAAAGCATGACAGGGGCCTGGGACTGGAGTCTGGAAGCAGCAGGCTGGAGGGGTGAAGTTGCTGCTGCCCTCAATGTTCTAAGATGTCCAACGCAGCAGACCCACCTGACTGCTGCTCGCATGTAACTGATACAGCAAGCTAGAACTGCTGCAGGCAGGGGAGTGTGTGTGTGTGTGTGTGTGTGTGTGTGTGTGTGTGTGTGTGTGTGTGTGTGTGTGTGTGTGTGTGTGTGTGTGTGTGTGTGTGTGTGTGTGGGTGTGTGAAAAATATTTTGATTGTGGACACCTTTATCTAGCCAAGTAGAACCCAGTTAAGACATCGGATCACCAAATTTCATACAGCTTCCAGTGGTTTCTGGCAAGCAGTAATTTGCATGTATCATTGTAAAAAAATATATATATCTGTGCTGTCTGGAGAAAAGAGTAAGGAGAAACGTAGTGTTCCTTCACTTCTTCAGTTGGAGGTCTTGGAGGGTCTTTTTAAGGGACCCAGCTGTGTGACCTGGAGGTCCTGACTGAGCTCTAACTGGTCAGTTTAGTGGGGGCCAGACTTTCAACTGCAGTCTTGGACTGAACTGATGTTTCAGAGCCACACTGAATTGATGAGCCCCCGGAGAGGCTTCCAGACTTCCACACAGCCCCTCAAACAATCACCTATTCATACATCCCCAAATAGCTAACTGCACGGGCTAGCATGCTACATTCCTACACAAACCTTTACCATGTGGGCCGAAATTATTGGACATTTAACTAAATGTTTACATTTGTGAAAATGAGAAAATGCAGGATTCATAAATTCTACCAACTAAAAAAATACATAATTTAAAAATTCAGTTAAATGTTTTATTGTACCTCAGAGCTTTGGAGCGGTAACATCGGGAAGTTACTACCTGACAATGTAAACATAACGTGTAAAGTGTTGGTCCCAGGTTTTATGAGCTGAAATAAAATATCCCAGAAATGTTCCATAGGCACAAAACACTTATTTCTCTCAAATGTGTTTACATCCCTGTTAGTGAGCATTTCTCCTTTGCCTAAATAATCCATCCCCCTGACAGGTGTGGCATATCAAGAAACTGATTAAAAAGCATGATCATTACACAGTTGCACCTTGTGTTGGGGACAATAAAAAGCCACTCTAAAATGTGCCATTTTGTCACACAACAGAATGCCACAGACGTTTTAAGGGAGCGTGCAATTGGCATGCTGACTGCAGGAATGTCCACCAGAGCTGTCGCCAGAGAATTGAAGGATCATTTCTCTGCCATAAGCCGCCTCCAACATCGTTTTAGAGAATTTGGCAGTACGTCCAACCGGCCCCACAACCACAGACCACGTGTAACCACGCCAGACCAGGACCTCCACATCCGGTTTCTTCACCGTTTGAGACCAGCCACCCAGACAACTGATGAAACAGGAGTATTTCTGTCCGTAATGAAGCCCTTTTGTGGGGAAAAGCTCATTCTGATTGGCTGGGCCTGCTTCCCCAGTGGGTGGTCATGGCTCCCAAGTGGCTGGGCCTATGCCCTCCCAGGCCCACCCATGGCTGCGCCCCTGCCCGATCATGTGAAATCCATAAATTAGGGCCTAAGGAATTGATTTGAATTGACTAATTTCCTTATATAAACTGTAACTCAGTAAAATTGTTGACATTGTTGCATGTTGCGTTTATATTTCCAAGAAATAGGCGAAAGTAATTAAAGTAGTATCAACTAAATGTAGTTATTATATTTTTGGTCAGTGTGGCCCAGATGTTGGCTACGACACATCACGTTTTGACTTCATTTGCCAGGACTACACTCAACTGTTATAAGCGAGAATTGCAGTTCAGGCAGGCCCGTATGTGGACAATATAGGTGTGTAACCTACAGTATGTCCCCTTTCCGTTAACCCATGTACTGTACATGTATCAACCCCAAACATACAGTACATACACCCCTGTCCTGGTCGGTTCACATGCCTGTTCTGAATCATCATCCATGTTTCAGTCAGAGATGAGAGACGAAGAGGTCAGCTAGCTACACATCAGCTACATTTATCTTCAAGTTACTAGCCAGTTATTTATAGAGCGAGAACAAATATACAATGGGAAGGAGGGTTAGTGGTTAGGAGGGAGGTGGAAGGGGTGGGGGGGGGCTGCTGGAACATCTGTCCCTTTGAAAGGCATCTCCAATCCTCCTCAGAATGTTCAGAATCCACTGCAGGGGTGTACGCGCTCCACTGGCAGCCAGAGAGCTGGCATGCTAGACAAAACAGAGCTGGAATGGAGGAACAAAGTGTTTGCCATAGAGCCCCCCCCCCCTACAGCCACCCCTCTCAACCCTGTGTGTGTGTGTGTGTGTGTGTGTGTGTGTGTGTGTGTGTGTGTGTGTGTGTGTGTGTGTGTGTGTGTGTGTGTGTGTGTGTGTGTGTGTGTGTGTGTGTGTGTGCGAGCGAGGGAGCATCCCTCTTATCAGTGAATAAGAATGGCAATTCATCATGACAGGACAGCACTCACCGTTGTCTGCATAGGCCAACAGAGCTGCTCTGTGAGCAGCGAGATAAGTTATTTCTAAGGTGTGAGAAGAGAAATTACGCACTCAGGCAGACCATGGAAGCTACTGATGAGGTGTGGAGATCCTCAAATAACCTTATTCTCTATGGTCAAAGAGGAAACAAGGAGTCTGAACACTAAAGCACAATAGTTGAGATTATCTGTCAGTCAGACGGACTCAACACAATGGAATCCCTGTAATTATGTAAGAGCCTCAACGTGTTTGCATGGAAAGAACATTTGTTTGTCTTTTCTCAATATTGAAGAGTACCAAAACACCACAGTATTTGGTGAGCTTTGAGGTGAAACGGATATTCTGCTCTATGTAAATGCAGTCTAAAATCCCTCTACCAACCCACCCCAAATCAGCATATTTGTACAGTACTGTAATTGCAAAGAATGTTGAGCATTCCTGGTCATTTGTAATATAACTAATAATAAAACAAGCATTTTTACAGTGACCAGTCACAAGTTCCAACGATTGGGTAATGTGCGTTACGAACAATACTACCGCAGATAAAACAAGGGTAATATAAATGAATTTTAACAAGCTCTCTAGTGGCCAGTCTTTCGCTAGTGGCAAGTCACTCTAAAGACCCGGTCACCCAGTAATACAATGTTGTTCTCAAACATGTTTGATTTGGCAGAAGTAGATTCTCCCTTCTCTTTGAAACCCGACTATTGTAATATGGTGTTTAATCCTCTAGCAGATCGGGATTTATGATCTAATGTACATGGTTTTAATGCAGAATGTCTATGTTTTCAAAGCCCTTACTACTGGGTACATACCATAGATATCTGTAACAAGTACTAGAACAACAGGTTATAATTACATGTAGCCTAGTGTTATTTCACAGTAGCGTTAAAAAACACACTTTAATCTTGATTATGTGATTTCACGAAGAGAGTACTATATTATCAAATTTCTACTCTAGCCAATAACAAAGTGATAATGAACGACGCAGACTGTGACCTCACTTGTAAAATATTGTCCCACACAGTAAGCCAGTGAGTAACCCAGGAGCGAGGTGGCGGGATGGGGGACGTGGGGATGTAGGATGGGGCCATGGCGTCTGCTGTCTTCCGGGGGTCCGGGTTATAGGCTGGCCTCTGGGTACGTAGGGGCGGGCAGGGCCGAGGGCTGAGGAGATGGGAAACGACGAGCTGACCCAGGCTCTTTTTAGTCTGTCTGCATCAGAGTCGCTTCGTTGCACACTCATAAATTCACCCGCACCGACACCCCCGGCCCGACCTTCCCACACATACACCCGCCCACACACACACACACTCACAAACACACACACTCACAAATACATACAAGAACACACATTTTCAAACATGGACAAAATCGTAAAACACACAAGATTACATTTTTATATCTTTATTATTATCTGTATTCTGTATATTGCATTAAGTGCAGGAGGGTCATCGACCTTGGCTAAATGGCGTCTCAGATTCACAGCGTGTTTTTCCTCATGCCTGTCACATTATGTATGACCAAGGTCATCGAGAGAGGCTGTCTTGCAGACATGAATAAGGGGGTGGCTGGAATCATCAACCAACCTGATTTTTTATTTAAATCTAGCTTCATATAATAATATACTAAATAACATATTTTTTAAAGCACCCTTTTCAACTTCAAAGGTGTACATTTGACAAAGTCTACACATTGGTCAAGTACTTATGTTAGCGTTTCAGTTTTCAAAGAAATAGTATATTATTAAGAGTAATTATAGACCTAATAGAACATTCATCATTATGACATATACTATGTTTAATTAACACACCAAAACTACCCAAATTCAAACATACAACCACAGTAAATGGTACAAGATAATACAATATAACTACAACATCAACAACAAAAGTAGAAATAATGACCAGAGAAATTATAATAATGATACTAATAATAAAATTAGATTGAATAGACTTTGATTAAAAAAAACATAATGTATACATTTAAGATAAACTAAGATTGGAATGACTATTGCATATAAATAAGATATTGTGGTAGTATTTCATTTCCAAAATACTTCTTTTTTTAATAGTGTTTGCTTTTGTATTTAAAGCTTGACTGTCTATTGTAGTAGATCAATGTGTAAAATACATCTTCAGAAATATCTAAAGTCACATTCGTCTCCACAGTGTATTAATCATCAACATAAGTATTATAATTTAACGTGTAGCTAATTCATGATAATGAATGAAAATCTAGCTAATCAATCTCAAAAGTATTAACAAATTGCGTGGGAATATTTTTGTAATGTGGATAGTTATGGTATTCTTTCTGCTTGCCGTCATGCATGGTTCTGGATATAAGAAGATTTTGAGGTGACAAACTAAATAATCACAAGGAAAGCAGTAGTATCACATGGGGTTGCCTCGGCTGGGAAATGAACCGAGACTTTGAAGTGAATGAATTTCATGCTTTGAAATATATTCTATGATACTGGAAGAAATGCTGCAGCACTTTTTCTTACTATGATCATTGGGTCGAATGAGCAAACATACAGTACGTTTTTAAAACCATACTGAAGAGAGACATGTTATTCATTTAATAACAAATAGAGACTAAAATTGACATTTTCTATTGATCTACCTATCCATCTTTTCTACCTACTTACCTAGCTTGTTATTATTATCTCAATAAAACGGAGCTAAATTACATTGGCACTTTATAATCAGAAATACATTTGCCTTCCATTAACAATACTTTCAATAGACAGAAAATATTTTATATTTACTGTTGCATCTTTAAATTGATACATCATTCTGTAAAGAGAGTATTATCAATTTACAATATTTATTTTCATCAAATTAATGGATGCAGTTACGTACAGTATCTCACTCTTGAGCATAAAGTCGTGAAAGTGTATAACTATTTCCAAGCTGCCACAATGTCATTTCTAACGTTATAGTTGACCTAAAATCTACTTATGTTTTTAGTAATGTTAACAATGCAAATATTATAAGAAATATTAATAATATTAGCCATAAATCTAAGATACTTTTCTATGTAGGCCTAAATAGTGTAAGTGTTAGCTTCAGATATTTTAAAGCTGAAGTGAAGCCAAAAGCTAGAACAAAACTAAGTCCAAACAAGGACATGATGTAGCAGTGGTGTTGAAGAAGATGTACACCCCCTCAGTGAGTACTTGGTTCTGGACTGGTCCGGTTCTGAGTTTGACAGCGTTGGGATAAACAGCATGAGAGAGAGAGAGAGAGAGAGAGAGAGATTCCCCAGGTAGAGTCTACTGGCCTGTAAAGTTGCCTGAGACCAAGGACCCACCATGGGGAAGGTATGTAGCTACAACCTTGGAGGTCCACACTGCTACAGTACACCACCCTGGCCCTGCCTCACCCTCGCTGCATTTCAGGCACTATCCATGGGAGCAAGCTGCTATGAGGGAGATATTAAGTCCAGCTTTGTATTCTGTGAAATCTTTGTAAGAACTGTTTATGTAAATGGAAATATGTGTTAACATATGTAACTATTAATATAATAATCAATAATTAATGTTGTTAATTCTGTTTGATTATTCAAATTGATTCATTGTGGTGATTACGGTATGGGAGCAGGGTAATATCTGTTGAACTTTAACTTTATAATAATATCTATTATACAATATAATCTTTGAGAAATATAACAAATCAGAGGACTCAAGTCACAAATAGTCCAAATAATTATTATACTATGAATTTCAGTGACTCTGTATTTTACTCCATCATGAAAACAGTGTCACATAAAACACAGCAGAGTTCAGCAGAACTATCAAACGGTGTTTAAGCGAGGAATCCCCCTGTAATTATGTTTAAAGAGAAGAGGAAGCTGTAGTCCTGAACCTGTCATTTAGCCGGCATAAAATAAACACCAGGCCCCTCACTCGCTTGCTGCTGCATCGTCAGATATGGCCCTCACACAGTCAGACCCTCACACTGTAAATAATGACTTTTATACCCATAAGCAACCTTCTGGGGGTCGTGATCATGATACAGAACAGAATTAAACTATCAGGCAGATAAGTCATTCAGTGAAAGGAAATGGTGATTGTAGGAGGTCACATACCCCGACGGAGGTGTTTCTCGGTAAGGGCTGGTCATTGTTAAAACACAGTGAAAACAACCATTATAAATGTTTAAGACAACAGTATTGCAATTCTTCCATGTGAGATATCCCCCTATTTCATTTTCCTCAGCCAATTAGAAAACAAAACATGAAAATCACTTGAGACTTTTGATGAAAGTGGTTGATTATTCAACGTAGCAAAAAGGCAAGAAATGACATGTTACTAACATGACATGTTACTGCATGTTATCACAGAGAAAAGTCAGCACCTTTTGTTGGTATGGCAACTGAATATGCGTACGCCTACTATACAATCACTTGGGTTTAAGCGTTGGATAACACACTTGTATTGATGGAATGGGATCACGTTATCAGCTGAGGGAGCAATACATAGTTCACACATAAGTTGAGAAGGAATTATTCCACTGATGTTTGATGTCAACACTCCGTCATAGAATGTCTGTCCAACCACCTTGGTTCGGTTCTCTTTGAAGTCAGGCCAGAACTGTCTGTGGCGTAAACCTCTAACCTTCGCTGACAACATTTAATACCACAGGATTATATAGATTACATAGATCTGATGACAAACAATTCTGATGAATTTACCATCAAAAGCCAACCCTTGTTGTAGGGGTGCTGGAGTAGGATCTCTATCAGTCACACTGTTGGAATCAGACCATTCCCCGCAGCACTAACCGCACCGAATAAACTTCTTTCAGCATATTTGGATATTGCCAAGGAGATCAACAATCCAAAAAGTATCAACAACTACTGCGTATACTAAAGGCAAACAGGGTCACTATTTCAAAACGGAGTTCGGTTTTCTTTGACGTCACTTAATCAGATCTTTCTACAGTTGATTTCCATTGTCTGCATATTTTAAGACGGCATTAGGCAGCATCGGTAGATGCAATGATGATGAAAAAGAGTCTCGGGGCTCAAATGATTTGTTTGTGTCAATAGAAAATCACCACGGAACCTTGGAGGAGCAAAGTTATTATAGTTTTGTGTTTTCATATTGTTTTTTTTTACATTTTACTCAAGGCTGTTTACTCAACACATTCCTTCTAGGATTTGGATTTGAAATTCAGTTTAGATTCAGTTCATTTTCAGATCCACTGCTAACTTGTTTTTTGTTTAGTTTAAGTTTTATAGTCTGAGTTTATAACTGGCGCTAACATTTCTCCTTTCTCCTGATCTTGTCCACATTCTGATTGTGCCCACATGTTCAGATATGCATCTACACACGGTATTAAAATGAGTCTCTTATCTGTCCACTGTGTCCGTATTGGTACCAGATTTCCTGGTCCCTCCATGTACGCAAATTATTTCACGGATATTCAAAATAATATTTATTTATTTAAGACACATATTGACATCATAAGTCAATGGTGCCCCCTGTCAATGACTTTAGACGGCGGGATAATGATGATTTAACTGGTTTCACTGTCCAGATCCATCTACACTAAGATATCTAGACTCAATGCGTGCCTGACTACCGCCGTAGGTGGTCAGGAACATATGATCACAATCTTTCTCTCAATAATCTACAACTGTCTAAAAAATGTGGACACAAATCAGAATACGGACAAGATCAGGACAAAGGACGCATGTTAGAACCAGGTATAAACGGGGCTAGTAAGATGACGTGGATGCACAAAGTAAACAGTAGTAGTGGGTCAATTTCAGCAACAACCAGGAGCGTTGAAGCACGAGGCTAAAATGTCCTGCTGTTTTGGTCCTGTAGCAACCACGTTCAATGCAACACACTTTGAAAGGCGGTGACCAACAACGGTCACCAACTTGACAAAAGTGACCCGCTCAAACGTGCCCTTTGAGGTGAGCACGATGCAAGACTTTGCTCTCACACAGTCATACAGAGTATCTGCCCATGTGCATGGGTGCGCTTCGCGCTGCTACTCTGTGTGACTATGTGAGAGCAAAGTATTGCATTGTGCTCACCTCAATCGGATCACTTCACCGCCTTTCAAAGTGTGTTGCATTCTGGGAATAAAAATAGTCTGACTTGCACCTACATGAAACCGCATGAACTGTACAAAAATCATGTGATCAAAGGTTATGAAGTTTTGCCTGCTGTCGACTGCAAGTTTCATCAACTTCATCCTGCAGCCGTCGCCTGCATTGTGGGAGGCTCTATTCTCATTCATTCATTAGGATTTTTGTTTGACCCATGCAAACGTGACCAAAGACATGGCTGAAACAGGAACCAATTTGCTGTGATTTATGTGTACAGTGGATATACTCAAATTAATGTGATATGAGGCTCTCTCTCTAATTGATTGTACAATGTACACACACAATATTATATTATGATTCCAGATTCAGAAGTTGAAAACTCCATTGAAAACTCCATTCAATTGAAAACTCCATTCCATTGAACACCCCATTCCATTGAACACCCCATTCCATTGAAAACTGAACATAATTCATTAGGGTATTTATTTTATTTTATTTTGGAGTTTTCATTTTTCAAGCAGGTTTGTTAATTAGTTTATTTCAGTTTACTAAATAGTTCTCATGATTAGTTTTAATTTTCTAAAATAATCTTGGACCCCAGTGACCCCATAGGTCAACATCAACATGGTTTCAAAGTGGCCCTGCGCGGGTGAGTGGTGCCCACGCTCTGTGGCACAATAAAGCAATTTACAACACTGGGCTGGTTTGTAAATTGGTAATAAGGAAAGGTCACGACCTTCAAATAACATCCCTTACCAACATGTAACCCACCCCTAACGTTACCCACCCTCCTGCCATAAATAATAAGAATGGCGCCAGCAAAACCCTGTCTTCTAACCATGCCAAAAAACATCTCACCTGATGACAAAGCATTGGATAGAACCATAGAACATTGACAGAGTAAAGCAAACCCGAAAGTTCTATTCCATTGTAGTGTGTAAACTATACAGTCAACTCAAATCTTAACTACTAAGTGACATTAACAATAAGCTGTTAATACCATCATGCTAGTTGGGGTTTGAATTGTTTTCCAACTTTCCACCAGTCGATATTTCCCACACTCTCACTCATGGCCTCAGCTGTGCAACGCACCAAAATATTTAGTGTAATAGCTGGTTACTCCGCTTTAGCTGGTTATCTCCTCAGCTCTAAGCTGTCAGACTGTGCACCGAAGATAATTAAAAAGGCCCAGGGTGTTTTGTTTGTTTTTACATTGCAGTGCAGAGCATAGCGGGACTGGCAGACTGGAACAGCCTCGGAGGGGTGGGTGCACGGCAAGAACGCCGTGCCCTCTTAAATCACTCCCCTGTGCCGAAACGCTGACATCAACTGATGAAGAATCCTGACAAAACATTCCCAGTGAGAGAGAGAGAGAGAGAGAGAGAGAGAGATGTCTTAATTTCCTGTCATCACTACCTCACTCGCTCCGTTCCATACCTCCCTTACTCTCTCTAACTATCGTGAATGATGATCTACCTTCACTCTACATAATCTAACAATAAGGATGAGTCAAATTTCACTCTTCCTGTTCCTGACTCACCCAATCTTCTCACACCACTTCCCTCTCTACCTAAATCAAACGTTTTTGGACTATACCTCCAACACACTCAGCCAGTACACTTCCTTTCTCTCACAGAAAGACACAGGTTTCCTTACCTGTGCAGTACGTCCTCCCTTTCCTTTGACGTAATAGAGACCCACCCCCATTAACCTTACTATCCTGGTGTCCTCCCATTCGTTTTAGACCTGCAGCTTCTCTCATGCTCCCAGTCTCTCTCCATCTATCCTGTCCTGACTTGGTATTCTGCGTTGTGAAGACTGCACAAATCTGAGAAGTGACAGTCAGACAGAAGTGGCATGGAATAAAAGAGCCACTAACAACACATTGACATTAACTCTATGACTATGGACTAGTCTGGGACATCACTGTTCTCTTGCCTTATGGCTATCTGCTGCCACCTGTCTGTGCAGGAGTGTACTGCTATGACTCCTTTGAGATTCATTTTTATTTATTTAACCTTTACTTAACTAGGCAAGTCAGTTATGAACAAATTCTTATTTACAATGATGGCCTACCAAAAGGCAAAAGGACTCCTGCGGGGACGGGGCCTGGGATTAAAATGTAAAAAATTTATACAATACAAATATAGGACAAAACACACATCACGACAAGAGAGACAACACAACACTACATAAAGAGAGACCTAAGACAACAACATAGAAAGTCAGCAACACATGACAACACAGCGTGGTAGCAACACAACATGACAACAACATGGTAGCAACACAACATGGTACCAGCACAAAACATGGTACAATGACACAATGTCTGGTCATTTCGTCTTCTCTCCTGGGGTTCAGTCCGTTTCCCACTGAGAATATGAAGGGATGTATGGAAAAGCAGTGTGTTGTTGGAATGACCTTTAGGCTGGTTGGCTCTTGTTTCATGCAGAGTTAGCAGCTTACAACCTTTAGAAACAGTGTTCATACTAAAGGCTCTGACGCACATTCTAAAACCGTAGGTAGCCCAAACTAAACAACTAATTCACTCACTGAAGAGAGAGAGAGAGAGACAGAGACAGAGACAGAGACAGAGACAGAGGCAGTGGCAGAGGCAGTGGCAGAGGCAGAGGCAGCGAGAGAGGCAGCGAGAGAGACAGCGAGAGAAGCAGCGAGAGAGGCAGCGAGAGACACAGCGAGAGAGACAGAGAAAGACAGAGAGGAACAGGGAAAGCAACAGAGACAGAGAAAGACAGAGAGAGAGAGAGAGAGAGAGAGATGCAGACCGAAAAGAGAAAATAGCTCCTTTGACTTTTGACTCAAAGCTGTTTACTCAACATTTCAGCATGGTTAAAAATAGCATGGAGCCGTTCCACATTAAAAGAATCTCTCGCCCCATAAGCATTCATGAGAGGGATCTGTGAAATGGAGCTGAACAATACTGCAACTGATGTGAAGAGAACCGCTGAGTAGAATGAAAATCCTCCAACTTAACCTACAGTTCTGACTCACAGCAAAACATTAACACAAGAGAATCTCACTGTATTGAGATCCCCTCTAACTTGATCTCATATCCAACTTAGTTCAAATGTATCTGCAACTGGAGATCGTAAATGTGGCAAGCACATGTATCTAATAGTTTGAGTGATAAGAAAAAGACAACGTGCAAAACACATTTTAGAATTGTAAATAACGTCAGATAAATTAGATCATCTCCGGAGGATGCTCCTTGTATCTGACCCAGTGTGAATGGCATGTGGATCTCGTCTTCTTGCCCAATGGGTCGACGTAGACATGATCATTGAAAACAACAACTACTGACAACTGTTGTCAAATATAGACGTTAGCAAGATTCCACAAGTCCTTGGCCAGAGTCTGCTTCATTGCAAGACAATGACTCACTGAATCACTGACTGAATTGCTGCTCTGTAAGACAGTCTGATTGTACAATATGTGTGGTAAATCGTTCACTGAATCGCTGTTATTGGCCGCATTTGCACAGGCAGCCCAATTCTGATCGTTTGCCACTAATCAGTCTTTTAAACAATCAAATATTTTGCCAATAATTGGGCAAATCTGAATCTCTGCTCTGTTAGATGCTTTAATTTGGAGAAAGAGAGAGAGAGATTGAGAGAGAAAGAGAGATGCAAACAGAAAAGAGAAAACAGTAAAATGACTCACTGAATTGCTGCTATTTACAATGAGATGGTTTGATTCTATATATATGACTCAGTGAATTGCTGTTGATAGACTCTTGTTCTGATTCTTCTCTGAGAGTTTTGATTCCCTGACTGGATCACCCCAGGCAGGAAGCTTATCAAGCTCTAACATAAATAGCAATCAGCCAACGAATAAACCAATCAGCGGCATTGCTACAAAATATGGACCAATCAATTAGCCAGTGGATTTCCTTCCAAATTAACAAAGCGAATCAAACCATCCAGGGAAGCATTTTACAGACAAGTTACAGTTTGTTTTTCTTAAATAACTTCCACACCCTCTATGGCCATTTGCAGTGTTGAACATGTTGAATCGTTCTGCCTGCTCGCCTTGCAGGTGGATTATACTGTGTCATTTGATGTACATTTTGATCAAATTATTAAATCACGCTTCAACATTTCATATCATATAAAACAAAGCAATTATTGTTATCACTGCTATCGTTATGGTCCCACTTCACATGTACCTAGTAAAGATATATGGTTCAGTCCTGGCATTATGTGTCTTATACTTCCATCTGTTTGAAGATAGTATTTTTTAATTAGAAGGATTTATACCCCCCCCCCCCCCACACACACACACACACACACACACACACACACACACACACACACACACACACACACACACACACACACACACACAGCTGACTCCCAGGCAGGCAACAGACTGAGCTCTGTCACTAGCATCCAGCTGCTAATCAGAACCAGACTGAAGCATTCCCCTGGAGGGGACTACCAGCAGGCAGTCAGGCAGACAGGCAGACAGGCAGAGAGGCAGGCAGGCCATTATCATGATTGAACTTACAGAAAAGATACAGAGTTAAAGGAGACATGACTGTACTGTCCATATATACATATATTGTAGTACAGTGTCACTCAAGACCTTGCTTGCCAGTGGAGTCTTGTATTCAAAGCAGTAGCTGGGTGTAGTTAGTTACTGAAGACATGAAAACATCTCCCAGGTCACTGAATACGAGCTACAAGCCAGAGTGTCTATTGGAAACAGACAAGTTAGTGAGGCAGCAACATGTTGCATTGATTTGCTTACAGTGCTCTGTTCTGCTGTTATACTCTGACAAACGGCCTTGGAATGAAAATCCCTGCCCAGCCATTTGAACATCGGGTCCTTGCCAATGTAGTGGTGGCTAATGGGAAGCTTACGCTTGTCATACCCCAGACCACAGGAAATGAGACAATGACAAGACACAAACTGATCACACATTTAAAAGATTGTGCTGCTAATTGTGTTGTGAGTAAGATCTTATTTATCTTCCCTTGGTATGAATATCTATGGTTTATTCCATTTCCCATTGATATCGTCTTATTCATGGGTTTTGTGTTGTGTCATGCCATTGTTCTGAACGTTTTCTTGAAGACTGATGTCCGACTGAATGTTCTACTCAACGCATTCTCAGTTGCTGCTTGAAGATTTTGTCAAAACTACATTAAAGTGGCTTGGAAATATCATTATATTTCTTGAGGCAAATAATTACATTTTCATTATAGTCATTTTGCAGACACTCTTATCTAGAGTGACTTACAGTTAGTGCAGTCATCTTAAGATAGTTAGGTGGGACAACCACATATCACAGTCACAGTAAGTACTGGGCTGAGTGGGAGCTGCTCTCCTGTAGGGGTGGGAGGGCCAAGAAACCAGAGGTGGCGGAATGGAGTGGTCTGATTGGGGTGTAGGGTTCGAGCATAGCCTGAAGGTAGGAAGGGGCAGTTCCTCTTGCTGCTCCGTAGGCACGTACCATGGTCTTGAAGTGGATGCGAGCTTCGGCTAGAAGCCAGTGGAGTGTGCGGAGGAGCGGGTTGACATGGGAGAACTTGGGAAGGTTGAACACCAGATGGGCAGCAGCGTTCTGGATAAATTTCAGGGGTCTGATGGCACAAGCAGGCAGCCCAGCTAACAGCGAGTTGCAGTAGTCCAGACAGGAGATGACAAGTGCCTGAATTAGGACCTGTGCTGCTTCCTATGTGAGGTAGGTTTGTACTCTATGGATGTTGTAGAGCATGAACCTGCAGGAGCGAGTCACTGCTTTGATGTTTGCAGAGAATGACAGGTTATTTCCTACATAGTAGGAAAACCTAATCTAAAGACATCACAGTGATGTCTTCAGATTAGCTAGCTAGCTACATTTGAGGGAAGAGCACTGGATGGTGTAATAAGATGGCACCGACAGACACGGTCACCCAGTTTTTTGGGGTGTTATTTCTTACATTATTTGCTCCGAACTTTTACTTGTAGTATTACCTACAGCTGAAAATAACTTTTAGACATTAGATCGGCATTCACGCACCAGACATTCGAGCAGAAATTCAACAACCCTGATCTGGATCCTTTGTTTGGACTTCCAGAGGCAGCTCTATTCATCCCGAGGGCTGCACCAACATGCAGACGCCGGAGAAGAGGAAGAATAAGTGAGGCCCTAGTCAGACTCACACTGCGTGCATACCATCCACCACTTCTGATTGTATTACCCTAATGTTCAGTCCCTGGACAGTAAAGTAGACGAACTCAGGGCGAGAATCCCAAATGGTTCAGACGCTACAAACAGAAGTTGGCAAATCTACAGTACCGACTTCAGACGAGTCCCCTGACACTTGTGGCGGACGTAGAGCTAAACTGCGACCACCATTGTGTCCGTGAGAGTCTCCCCTTTCCATAGAAGTCATAATAGTTTGTAGGTCAAACCACACGCTACATAATTTTTTGTTAGATACGTTTGAGTTTATTAGCGTTAACTGCACCTCAGATTGCAGCCCAAATAAATGCTTCACAGAGTTCAAGTAACAGACACATCTCAACATCAACTGTTCAGAGGAGACTGTGTGAATTATGGTCAAATTGCTGCAAAGAAACAACTACTAAAGGACACCAATAGTAAGAAAAGACTTGCTTGGGCCAAGAAACACAAGCAATGGACATTAGACCGGTGGAAATCTGTCTTTCGGTCTGAGTCCAACTTTGACATTTTTGGTTCCAACCGCCGTGTCTTTGTGAGATGCAGAGTAGGTGAACGGATGATCTCTGCATGTGTGGTTCCCACCGCAAAGCATGGAGAAGGAGGTGTGATTGTGTGGGGGTGCTTTGCTGGTGACACTGTCAGTGATTTATTCTGCACCTGTGATGGCATCTGCAAATCTGTGTAAGTGACCAATTATTTAAATTGGATTTGGATTTTAGCCTTGCATTTTTGACAAACTTTGCCATCTAACATCTGTCTAAAGTCTATCTGATGACATCATAATGTTGTTTCCTACATATTTTGGGTATATATTTCTAAGCCAATATAGTGTAGATAAAAAAAATAATGTACCCCCTTTAAGAATGACTGGGCACCACTAGACTTTCATGAGTCACTATGGTTGAGACGTCTTTAACGTTCACAACAATGGAGTGACGCAACCGGGTGACGCCGCAGCAACCCATGTGTATCTACCGTATGTTATCACTGTATCACAGGCTAATATTTCTATGACATCACTGTCATAGAAATATGTCATGATGCCATATTGGACCTTACTGCCCATTGGTGCATCTGTCCCACAGACACTCTTCTCATACTCCCTCTGCATCAGGGGCCAAAACGACCCAGTATGAGATGGGATTGGGTTGAGCATGCATGTATCAACCCTGGATAACTAGGAGAGATGTAAAGCAATTATCCCAGTAACCACCAAAAACACTACACACATGCGCGCACACACACACACACACACACACACACACACACACACACACACACACGTCTAAATGACCTGCATAGACCTTAGCATAGAACCCCCCCCAACCTGTCCTGTACATTCACCACATCAGAGCAGCTCAGGGCTCCTGCAAACCAGGGACAGGGCAATCAGCACCAAACGACCATCACAACTCAGCGGAGTTCAGCTTGTCAAAACAGCCTGATTGCCTTTCATTTGATTTTCCTAAACCCTGAAAACTCCTCTGAGAACTTCTGTCAGCTGCAAGCAGCCAAATGTTGAGAAAACAGGATTAATTGTCATGACAACACCTGGAAAGCAGCACGTGCAAGCGATAGGCTAGGGGGAAAATGAGCCCGCAGTTAGCTAGCTGCGATGGCTAACAACGTAGCTACGCTGGTGTATTTATATTTATCTTTGGCAAGGACTGAAGGCCATTACATGCAACTGACAACGGACATTTTTTTTTTCAGAGGACAGTCCCTTTCAGACTCCCCCCGTTTCTGTTAGACTGATGGAGAAACTTTGAAGTTTCCTTGACATTTCAGAGATGTTTAGTTAGCATCAACATGTGTAATAGTTTACAGCTGGGTTAGCAGTGTAAGTCCTCACAGTTTATAATTAACACTGGAAAGAGTTTTTATGAGGAACTTTATGCGCTCCCTCAAAGTAGTGGACTGTCACACATTTATTGTGCTGTCACAAGTTACTGTACAGTATGTGACTGAGGTCCTAGCGAGTAGAGCTTGGTGCTACTGCGAATGGAGGGATGGGGGAGGTAGGGAAATGTTAGGTGTTTCATTAGATTCAGCATACTTTCATTATTGTGTCATTATTTTGTTCAAGGGTTCATCTGGGGTGAGTGGTGAAATTAAACATGAAAATGTCAAAGGGTGGAGGAACTTATCAACCTGACAACCAAACAGTCACATTTTATTAGGGGCTCCTGAGTGGCGCAGCGGTCTAAGGCACTGCATCTCAGTGCTAGAGGCGTCACTACAGACACCCTGGTTCGAATCCAGGCTGTATCACAGCCAGCTGTGATTGGGAGTCCCATAGGGTGGGACACAATTGGCCCAGCATTGTCTGGGTTTTGGCCGGTGTAGGCAGTCATTGTAAATAAAACAGACTTGCTTAGTTAAATTAAGGAAAATTAGAATGGCAGGTTGCTCAGAAATAAAGACAAATTAAGGGATGTGTTTAATACATTTACACACTGCACAGCTTTCCAGAAACAGTAACACCTCCTACAGATTTCATAAAAAAAAAGCTTGTCTGGGAGTGAGGAACATTGACTTATTTTTCAACAGTAGAGTGTTCCTGGAAAAAGACTGTGCCATCATTTCATCTGCCAGTGACTCTGACCACCCGAGGTATGGGTTCTAATAGCTGACCTGCAATGACCCTTCTGATTTTCCCATCAATCCCAGTCAGGAGTACAGATAATGACCATTCCCCTGGGGCTCATCCTGGGTCACAGGCAAGTGGAGCTTCTGTTTGACCCTAGCGGGCTCAGCTCCTAACCCGTCCGTCCCTGTGTTTTGACACACACACACACACACACACACACACACACACACACACACACACTGAAACAGCATTGTGACCCTCATGTCCTAGACAATACAACGGGTCACGCTGTCCACCTCTCAGCCTCTCTTTGCTTTTATGGGGGTTGTTTCCGGTCTATCGCCGCGCCATACACAAAAAGATGCTAGCTATCAAAAGAGACAGAATGGACCGGATGAGAAAGGGCATAGAGATGGACAAGCAGAACAAGAGATAGAGAGATAAAGAGGCAGACGGAGAGATGGGGGATCACGATGGGGTGAGAAACGTGTGATCGTGGTGTTTGTGGGTCACAAACTCAGATCAGGGATGTGAGGCCTGGGTTGGTAACTGCCAGAGCAGGAGCTGGTGGTAGGATAGGTGTGGGGTAATAGGAAGCGCTGTTCGTAGGAGATAACAGTGATTGTGTGTGTGTGTGTGTGTTTGTGAGGGGGGCAGGAAGAGCAGGGTCCACTGGTGGCTCATTAAAGACCATTTAGGCCCCACAACACAGGCAGGATACAGTAGTGAATAGAGGAAAGCAGGGGGCAGGGCCCAGCGCCCTGCTACTCTTTCAATCCCTTACACACACACACACACACACACACACACACACACAACATGAGACTCACATCAACACCATGGTCTCTCCACTCATCTCTCCTTTTCTCTCCTGGGGAAATACAGCCATTAACTAAGGGGAGAGAGACATGCCCTGGGCCTAGACTCAGACAGAGGTCAAGAGTAGGACCCCAATCTTCAGAGAAAAAAAATTAAATATGACAGGCTGAAAATTAATCAGGATGGTATGTGTATGCTCACGCCACCATTCACAGTATGAAAACAATATTATTGTTTCCAATTGCGCACACACAGAGACAGACACAGACAGAGACCCACACACACACACACACACACAAACACACACAAACACACACACACACACACACACACACACACACACACACACACACACACACACACACACACACACACACACACACACAGCACTGTCCAAAGGGACACAGACTAGAACTTGCATTGCTCGCTCCTTCTCTCCTTCCATTCCTCCCTCTCTCTCCTCCCTCCTTTCCCCTTCTCCCTCTCTTTGACAGCCAGGATCCTAGGCACAGTGCTATAGTGCTGTAGTGTTTGATGGGAGTTGTGAGTCTAGTTGTGTCTAGCTGTCCTGATAGATGACAGGTGAGAGAGGCTCTCAGATCCCTCTGACATTGTAATCTAGTTAAGAATGTGGCATTAGTGGCCTCTGGAAAAGGGTTGAGGTCCCCTCTGTACTCTGACTGATACAGAGCTCTAGAGGAGAGTGAGAAATCCTCCACCATGACATGACTGGCAGGAATGTGTAAAGGGGAGGAGGGGTTGTGTGGTGACTGACACGGGGATGCTATAGGGGTCTACAATGCACTTCTTATTTTGGTCCAAAGTGGATACAGGAAAGGAGAGGCTGTGAGCTGTAAGTAGAGCTGATTTAACTGTACCTGCACTGAGACGGTTAAGGACAGGGACCGGGTCGTATAGTTAGTTGCCAAGATACAATATAAGCCAAGATACAACAGCATTCCTCTATACATACCAAAGGCAAATATTTTCACCCAGAAGGAAATAAAAGTCACCTCCTCGTGTCATTAAAACCACTAATCATTTCTTCAGGAAGCACTTAAAATGCTTCCTTCTAGCCATGTCACTGGAGGTTACAGCACCTGCAGCACATGGTCATCCCATTAACATTAATCATCATGATGATAATAGACACCATGATGATGTATAATAATGATTATAATAATAATAGCTCTCACAGCATTCAACTACAGTAGCAGGCAGGGAAAGGAGGAGAAGGAGGGGGAGGAAGAATGTACAGCCTGCGTCCATCCCTCTGTCCCTCCATCACTCCATCCCTCTGTCCCTCCATCACTCCAGACCTCCATCACTCCATCCCTCTAGACTTCCAGACCTCCAGACACCTGAGAGGTCTGTGAGAACCCAGAGGAAGGGTCCTGGCCATCGGAAATCCACCTCTCCCCCTCTCCTTCCCTCCATGGACACCTAATCAGAAGAACAAAAGGGGTTCCACGAAAGGTCTGAAATAGCACACCGGGAGCAGGAAGAGTGACAGGGTGTAGGGAACACACTATTATACACTGACATTGGTAAACAATGTAATACTCATAATGAGACTGCACAGTTAAAAGGGAACTGCACCCGCTGATTTGGCCTTGTTTTTTGGCTTGATCCTCAAGAAATGCTGGCGGCCATGACAGAAGCCACGTGTGAGTTGGCTTGGGGGTGTGGTTTGATGTGAGTGATTCTTGGGTGCGTCCTTGCCACCACCAAGACACACCCATTTGTCAGAACCTTGCCCGCAGCTGTTTCCCCCCACTCAATCACAACAACGCAAAAACTCCTGCTGGTTGAGTTCAATAACTGCAGGCAGATGTATGGAGAGATGCCGGAGGAAACTTTGAATAGGTTAGTAGCCAACAGAATAATACGAGAAGAATCCAATTGCTGAATTTCTGTGGATATTCTTAACTAAGTGTATTGATACATTTCAAATGTAGTAACAGGTCCATGTAGAACAAACTATAATGTACTAATACCGTAGAAGTAGTGTTCTGCAAATATAACAATGTGCACGTTTCTCCTTTTATTGTCATTCCCAGCCGATACAAATACTGTGCCTATCGGCATTTGGTTTGGTGGTAATGGGGCTACCTTGGCAAACATGTCAGAGTGGTCCTACCTTCCTGTGTGGTGTCCCGTGTACAGCAGGAGTTCCCTGATCCTGGTGCAGAATACACAGGGTTTCTCGCTCCCCATATTGACTGATACCATTCAATTCAATCGTTAAAAAAAAGACAATACAAGCAAAAGCTGTGTCTAGTAAAATGTCTATGTATAGTGTCAGGTCTCTCCCCATTTATAGATATCAGTATCAATCTCGTCAGTCAGTCTGGACAATTCTCCAAGTGCTGGCTCAATAGATGCATCTTTGAACACATACACAGTCACTGTTCTATTAGCTTTTTGATAATGCACTTCACAACCAAAATGAATCTACTACTTGTATCTGCTTAGCTGAGCACTTGTTTATCAATCAGGGTATTTTTTTATAAAACTTTTCACATAACACACGTTACCGTTGTTGATGAAGCCGTCTGTGTCATCAGGGCAGTAACTCGAGTCAAGCTAATTCTAGGTTGTCTCTATCTACTACAGATACAAAGTCATACAGGCCACCTATATCTACAATGTATCTTCTTAAAATGTGATTTTTAACCTAAACTTAGCCCTAACTTTAACTGCACTGCTAACCTTATGCCTAACCCCAGTGGCGTAGCCAGAAATGTGTAGGTGTGCGGGCCAGCAGCAATTTCTGTAGATCCAAAATATACACTACATTACCAAAAGTATGTGGATACCTGCTTGTCGAACATCTCATTCCAAAATCATGGGCATTATTATTGAGTTTGTCCCCCTTTGCTGCAAATAACAGCCTCCACTCTTCTGGGAAGGCTTTCCACTAGATGTTGGAACATTACTGTGGGGACTTGCTTCCATTTAGCCACAAGAGCATTAGTGAGGTTGGGCACTGATGTTGGGCGATTATGCCAGGCTCGCAGTCGACGTTGCAATTCATCCCAAAGGTGTTCGTCAAGGCTCTGTGCAGGTCAGTGATGTTCTTCCACAATGATCTCGACAAACCAACCACCTCGCCTTGTGCATGGGGGCATTGTCATGCTGAAACAGGAAATGGCCTCCCCCAATTGTTGCCACAAAGTTGGAAGCACAGAATCGCCTAGAATGTCATGAAGCACAGTGTTATATGCCTCAATGCAGCCATATTAGTGGCTTTTTAGAGAGGTGGCTTTCAGTTAGATATTATTGTCAACCCATCCCGTGAGAGTGAATGTCATTCCAGGTAATCGGTTCTGTTATATTTTATCAAATCTGACTATCTGATGGTGTTTGCATGTTCAGGTAAAAAAACAAAAAATGTCCCATTTGGAACATTGACAAGCGCATAATATACACTACCGATCAAAGGTCTTAGAACACCTACCCATTCAAGGGTTTTCCTTTATTTGTACAATTTTTTTATACTGTAGAATAATAGCGAAGACATCAACACTATGAAATAACACATATGGAATCATGTAGTAACCAAAAAAGTGTTAAACAAATCAAAATATATTTTCTATTTGAGATTCTTCAAAGTAGCCTCCCTTTGCCTTGATGACAGCTTTGCACACTCTTGGCATTCTCCCAACCAGCTTCATGAGGTAGTCACCTGGAATGCATTTCAATGAACAGGTGTGCCTTCTAAAAAGTTAATTTGTGGAATTTCTTTCCTTCTTAATGCCTTTGAGACAATCAGTCCTGTCCTGACAAGATGGGGGGGTATGCAGAAGATAGCCCTATTTGGTAAAAGACCAAGTCCATATTATGGCAAGAACAGCTTAAATAAGCAAAGCGAAACGACAGTCCATCATTACTTTAAGACATGAAGGTCAGTCAATCCGGAAAATGTAAAGAACTTTGAAAGTTTCTTCAAGTGCAGTCGCTAAAACCATCAAGTGCTATGATGAATCTGCCTCTCATGAGGACCGCAACAAGAATGGAAGACACAAAGTTACCTCTGCTGCAGAGAATGAGTTCATTAGAGTTACCAGCCTCAGAAATTGCAGCCCAAATAAATGCTTCATTGAGTTCAAGTAACACACACATCTCAACATCAACTGTTCAGAGGAGACTGTGTGAATCAGGCCTTCATGGTCGAATTTGCTGCATAGAAACCACTACTAAAGGACACCAATAATAAGAAGAGCCTAGCTTGGGCCAAGAAACACATTAGACTGGTGGAAATCTCTCCTTTGGTCTGATGAGACCAAATTAGAGATTTTTGGTTCCAACTGCTGTGTCTTTGTGAGACGCAGAGCAGGTGAATGGATAATTTCTGCATGTGTGGTCCCCACCGTGAAGCATGGAGGAGGTGTGATGGTGTGGGGGTGCTTTGCTGGTGACACTGTCTGTGATCTGTTTAGAACTCAAGGCACACTTAACCAGCATGGCTACCACAGCATTCTGCAGCAATACTCAGCCCATGTGGTTTGTGCTTAGTGGGACTATCATTTGTTTTTCAACAGGACAATGACCCAACACACCTCCAGACTGTGTAAGGGCTATTTGAACGAGAAGGAGAGTGATGGAGTGCTGCATCACATGACCTGTCCTCCACAATCACCCGACCTCAACCCAATTGAAATGGTTTGGGATGAGTTGGACCGCAGAGTGAAGGAAAATCAGCCAACAGGTGCTCAGGTAGCCCTTCAAGGCTGTTGGAAAAGCATTCCAGGTGAAGCTGGTTGAGAGAATGCCAAGAGTGGTTCCCACACCTCAGCTGGCTCTACAGGTTCCCGCGCCAAAGCTGTCATCAAGGCAAAGGGTGGCTACTTTGAAGAATATATTTTGATTTGTTTAACACTTTTTTGATTACTACATGATTCCATATGTGTTATTTCATAGTTTTGATGTCTTCACTATTATTCTTGTCACGTCTACTTCCGCTCCCCCTCTCTGGCGTTCGTTGTCGCCAGTTTACTCATTATTACCTACACCTGCCACCATCGTTAAGTGCACCTGAGCCTGATGAGACTCACATGGACTCCATCACCTTCCTGATTACCTGATCTGTATCTGTCACTCCCTTTGGTTCTTTCCCCAGGTGTTATTGATTATTTTCCTGTGTTATATGTCTGTACGCTACTCGTGTTTCTTGTTTTGTTCCATTTATTCTTAAATTCACTTCCTGTACTTGCTTCCCGACTCCTAGCGTACCCGTTACAGAATAACGCCTCGCCAAAGGGAAGCAACAGGGATTTTCTTAGCTTTTTTACTGGTGATGTCAGGTCCAAGGGCGGCTGCCAACGCAACCAAGGATACCTCAGCTGGCTCGTCAGGCTTCCATGCCGCCTCAGTTTGCTCAATAGGTTCACAAGCCTGGCTTGGCTCGTCAGGCTTCCGTTGCCGAAGCTACCGGGGATGCCTCAGCTAGCTCGTCAGGCTCCCATGCCTCAGCTGGTTCGACTGGTTCGACTGTTTCCCGTGCCTCAACTGGCTCGAGTGGTTCCCACACCTCAGCTGGCTCTACAGGTTCCCGCGCCTCAGCTGGCTCTACAAGTTCCCGCGCCTCAGCAGAAGTGACCGGACCCCTCCTGGTCCTCGGGACCGTCCCTCTGGTCGGCATCCTGCTGCTGGAGTCGCGCGTCGGGGAGGGGGTGCTGTCGTGTCTACTCCCGCTCCCCCTCTCTGGCACTCGTTGTCGCCAGTTTACTCATTATTGCGCACACAGACCATCATCGTTACGCACACCTGTGCCTCAGACTCACCTGGACTCCATCACCTTCCTGATTACCTGACCTGTATCTGTCACTCCCTTTGGTTCTTTCCCCAGGCGTTATTGATTCTGTTCCTGTGTTATATGTCTGTACGCTACTCGTGTTTTGTTCCATGTTTAATGTATTATTAAATTCACTCCCTGTACTTGCTTCCCGACACCTAGCGTAACCGTTACAGTTCTACAGTGTAGAAATTAAAGAAACCCTGAAATGAGTAGGTGTGTCCAAACTTTTGAATGGTACTTTATATAAAGACAATGGCAGACACAAGCACATGTCTACATGCGAAAGACCACTGTCGTATGCAGGGAGGGGGAAGACAGAGAGAGGGAAAAAGATATGCAAGAGGGAGAGAGAGGCTATGGAAATGAGGAAGAATTCATTAGTGTGTTTTGCTCTGAAGTATATTTACTGTCGAACGGACTGTGTGGGCCGGGATGGGAAAAAATGTCAAAATACAATTACAAAATACCATAAAGATCAATGCATCAAAATAAACTACAAAATACTTGTATTCTGAATTGTCTTTCATTAAAATACACAAATGTTGCATTTTGAAATCCATGTGCAAGTAGCCGGCCCGAACAGGAACAACATTCTAAGTGACGTTTACAGAAATGTTTTACTTACTGTGATATGTTAACTACAGTACCTTAGTTGAATGCACTGATTCTAAGTTACTCTGGACAAGAGTGTCTGCTAAATGTATATGTGAAAATGAACATACAAAAATTGACTGCAAATCACACTGCGTATTAATATTTGACTTGTTTCGGTGTCCTGTCTAGATGGGGTACAGCTTAACCTAATTATCCTAACCTACTGAGTAAATTCTCCTCAACCTGCTACAAAAAAGTACATTTTTAAAAGTCCCTTTTAGACAAAATCTTATTTTGGGGTGGAGCTTGTTAGAATAATGCTCAGCGGGATTTGGAAATGTAAATTCTTACATAAACATTTATATTTAATTAATTTATCACACCATGGTGCCATCAGACTACTGATAGCAATGCAGGGTGAAAGGGGCCACAAAATCGTTAACCGCTGTAAAAAATAGTAGAGAAAAGTATTTTACATTTTGAAAATACAAATTACAGCTCTTGAAAGTATCTTGTTACAAAAATATACACGCATTGGTCCAATGTTTCATGAGCTGAAATAAAATATCCCAGAAATGTTTCCATAGGCACAAAAAGCTTATTTCTTTCAAATGTATTCACATCCCTGTTGGTGAGCATTTATCCTTTGCCAAGATAATTCATCCACTTGACAGGTGTAGCACATCAAGAAGCTGATTAAACAGCATGATTATTACACAGGTGCACTTTGTGCTGGGTACAATAAAAGGACACTCTAAAATGTGTCGTTTTGTCACACAACACAATGTAATAGATGTCTCAAGTTTTGAGGGAGCGTGCAATTGGCAGGAATGTCCACCAGAGCATTTTCCAGATAATTGAATGTTAATTTCTCTACCATAAGCCTCCTCCAAAGTCGGTTTAGAGAATGTGGCAGTACGTCCAACCGGCCTCACAACCGCAGAACAGCCCAGGACCTCCACATCCAGCTTCTTCACCTGCGGGATCGTCTGACACCAGCCACCCTTACAGCTGAGGAAACTGAGGAGTATTTCTATCTGTAATAAAGACCTTTTGATTAGAAAAACTCATTCCCTCCCAGGCCCACCCATGGCTGCACCTCTGCCCAGTCATGTGAAATCCATAGATTAAGGCCTAATTTATTTATTTCAATTGACTGATTTCCTTATATGAACTGTAACTCAGTGAAATCACAGAAATTGTTGCATGTTGTGTTTACATTTGTGTTCACTGGAGTGTAGTTCAGTCCAGTGTAATACAAATCACAAAACACCACCAGTACATGTAACAGAAATACTGCCCATCTGTGTGTGTGTGTGTTCAAGTGTTGAGAAAGTGGCTATGCTTAAACACACACACAACATGTGACGTTATCTTCCTGAGCCAAAGAGAGGAGGGTTTATGTGTCCCGAATGTTGAGTGGACTTACACTGCTACCAGACTGACTCACCTGTTGAACATGGTCAACAGTGACGATGCGACAGTTAGGGTGTTAGCCAGAGCCTCCTTCTGGACCTACGGAGGAGGAAGGTTCCATTGGCCACGGACACTGAGGACAACTTCCTGGGATTCAGGAGGAAGGCCAATGGAAAATTGGACACTCATACTGTGGGCTTTGGAATCTGCTCAGACTGGCCGGACGTCAACAACCTGTGCAACCGGACTGAAGTGGAGTTCAGATGGACACGGACTGATATGTTGTGGCAGACCCCTGTTTTGTTGTGGAGGCTTGTGTCACCCGTGACGGAACATCTCATCATACATGGAGGACGTCACTCCTTGGTATCAGATGGATGCAGCTACGGCAGCACTGGACTGGCCTGAGTCTGCAGGGGAAACTCACTGCTCTGGACTGTGCTGACCTCTATGTCTCCCACTCAATGTACCAGAGTGCTGCCATTGGCGAGGACATTCTCACCATTACTCTTAAGGTGAGGCTGAAATGTCTACCAACAAAATATAACCTAGCACTCTGGTACCCTGCAAACCATGACCCATTTTGTATTCTACATGAGTCAAATGTAATGGATTATGTTGCCCTTTCTCGTGAATGGTTGCTGTTCATACAAGGAGTTGTACATTGCTAGACATGACCACCTTGTCGACCTGATAGCCAGCGAGGTGAGACAGGTAGTCTCACCAACAGCACAAATCAATAAACATTCTTGTGTAAGAGGAAGCTGGTTTGATGTTGATGATTATGTTTTTTTCCTGTGTGTCAAATATACTAGTTGTTGTTGTGGGGGGAGGCCAGGGTGAGGTGTTCATTTTGGATGTGGGCTGCTCATTTGACGGCTACATGGAGCAGGCCTTTGCCGACAAGTTTCTTATTAAGTACCCGCCCCTCGTGGTACGATTGGACAGCCTCGGGTGTATGTGCAAGCTGGTGGCGCTAATATTTGGCAGTCTCGGCCACGTACACAGGCTTGTAGTTTGCGGGCCTGCCAAAAATGAGGGCAAAGCAGTTGGCTAGGTACTGCTCTGTTTCAGCTGTCGTGGACAACCTAGATGTTTGGAGAAGGAGGGGCTTTCTATACCCTTGAGTGTCATGTATGCAGAGACCTTTGAAATGTTTGGATCCTTTTTTAATGTCAATTAATTGGTGGATTCAAATAAATAATTTCAGATGTGTGTGTGTGTGTGTGTGTGTGTGTGTGTGTGTGTGTGTGTGTGTGTGTGTGTGTGTGTGTGTGTGTGTGTGTGTGTGTGTGTGTGTGTGTGTGTGTGTGTGTGGGCATGTGTGTGCATGTGCGTTTGTGCATGCGTGCATGCATGTGTTTTGGTGTGTGACTTCCTCAGCTGTTCATTATGAAGTGACAGCCTGACAAACTGAGGCTCTATTGGTCAGATTGACTTCCTGCCCACAGAAGCCACACTGTTTAGCCTGATTAACTAAATCACCAAAATCACTCTGACCCTGGATAGGAGATTATGTGCATTGCACGCAACGGTGTCACTGCTTCTGTGTGCTCTGTTTGGGTGACACCATTGCTAGCTTACCTCATGAACTCAGTTTGTGTGCATGCCATGTGTATGTGTGTTGGCGTGCTTGTGTGTGTGTGTGTCTATCTCTCTGGCTGTGTGACTGAGTATGTGTGCAGTATCCTCATGTGTGTCTCTGTACGTGCATAAAACCCACCCACCCAGCCTGCCTGCCAGCCTCCATCCTCACACAAGCGGTCCGTCTGGTGATAATATCTGGCTGTCTAAATGAGTCCAGCGCAGGAGGACAGGAGAGGGAGAGGGAGGTGATAAAGGGGACAATGAGGCAACCGGGGCCACCGGCTCCCATCTCCTCCAGGGGCCACAGATTAGGACTCCTGCGCTTCCCTTGAAAAACAGGCCCCGCCCGGGACTCTGGACCCACAGGAAGCTCCTGTCATCAGGCCTGCCTCACCTCCCTGGCTCCTGCTCCATGGCCTGGCCTCCTCTCTACCCGAAATCAAAATTGATTGGTCGCGTACACATATTTTGCAGATATTATTGCAGGTGCAGAAAAATGCTTATGTTTCTAGCTCCAACAGTGCAGTAATACCGAACAATTTCAAAACAATACACACATATCCAAAAAATGTAAGTTATGAAATATCAGAACGACCCATGTCAGAGTCCAGAATATAAATATATACTGTAAGTATATGATGGTGTGTATAGACAGTACGGACGGTATATGAATAGAAAAGGTGTAAACAGCAGTAGTTATATAGGATGAGCCATGACTAGAATACATAAAAAGTGAGTAAAACAGTATGTAAACATTATTAAAGTGTCCAGTGTTCAATGACTATGTACATAGGGCAGCAGTCTCTAAGGTATAGGGAGGAGTAACGGTTGGTAGCCGGCTAGTAACAGTGAGTTCAGGGCAGGGTACTGGGTAGAGGCCGGCTAATGGTGACTATTCAATGGTTTGATGGCCTGGAGATAGAAGCTGTTTCTCTCGGTCCCAGCTTTGATGCACCTGTACTGTCTCCGCCTTCTAGATGGTAGCAGGGTGAACAGGCCGTGCCTCAGGTTGGGCTGACTGCACCAACCTCTGGAGAGCCCTGCAGCTGCGGATGGTACAATTGCCTTACCAGGCGGTGATACAGCCCGACAGGATGCTCTCAATGTGCATCTGTAAAGGTTTGTGAGGGTATTAGGGGCCAAGCCAAATTTCTTCAGCCTCCTCCGGTAGAAAAGGCGCTGTTGCGCATTCTTCACCACACTGAAATTTCAGTTATTTTTCGTTTTTTAAACAACTATTATTGAATTATTTGAATTATTTGAATTCCATTTCATTCATTTTTTTTTCTCTAGAGATAAATCAGATTCAGCCTGAAATGTGTGATGTACTGTAGTAGGGAGTTGTAGTTTCCAACAGGCCAGTATTTTACATTGTTTAACTCGTAAAACGTGGAAATGAACTACAATGACCATAATCCATGGCGCATCTACTTTTACAGTGTTTCTTTTATGCCTGCTACAGAAGAGAGAAGAATGTGCTATCGTGAGGTAATATAGAGTAGCTGTTGCTTAGCGAGGTATGAAAATATATTAAAATATATGATCTATGTGAATGATAGTTGTTATTCAGCAGTCATTATTAAAGTATGCCTTATAGACTTTGAAGAACTACATGGTTTTGTTCCTCCAACCCACACTGCTCTGCCACAGTTTTTTCGGCTGTTCCTTCACACAGCATTTTTTCCTGAGGCAAGCCCTAGTTCAGTAGACAAAGTCTACGCCACTTCGTCGTGATTGGTCAGCAGTAGGGATTCTTCAACGAAGTAAGTGTTTGTTGTCATTCAACAAGAGACGACTCGTTTTCATGCACATTTTTTCACTTGAGAAATACTGCACCAAACATCTTAGTTTATGTAAAATTGTGCGAATAAGACCTTCTCTGCAAAAATGTCAAAATGAATTGTTTTCTAAATAGTCATCTTGACTATTTTGAGGAAGTGTATACTGGCTACGGCGTCTCAAGAGGGACAAACAGTACCATTGTCACTTTTTCCTAATTTTTCAAGTGAAGGGCTTTTAAGGAAGTATACAAGGCACAGACGTTCACTTCGCCTAGCGGAGTTCTGCTAAGAGCAAACGAACCTAGTATGCAGATGCCTTGACACACACACAGTGACACACCCACCCACCCACCACTCTCCTCACCAAAGCTCTGAAATGTAAAAATCCAACTGCTACAGAAGTTTCTCCCTTACTTCCAAAAGAGGATGCCATCTCACCCCAAAAAATCGACGTATTTCTTAAAAGGATCCCCGCAGGACGGTTGAGCTAACATAGGCTAATGTGATTAGCATGAGGTTGTAAGTAACAAGAACATTTCCCAGGACATATTTGTCACATACGTCGTAAGGATGGGACCAAGGCGCAGCGGGAATGTGTATGCTCATCTTCTTTATATACGAAGAAAACCAACACAAACACTTAATCAAAAACAATGATGAAAAACCGTCCTGTAAGGCACACAGCTACACATGGAACAACGACCCACAAATCACATGGACAAAACACCCCTATTAAATAGGACCTTCAATTAGAGGCAACGAGAAACAGCTGCCTCCAATTGAAGGTCAAAGCAATAAACTAAGCATAGAAATAGACTAATTAGACACAGACATAGAAATAGACTAACATAGAACATTGCCCAACAAACCCCAAAACACCTTTACTGGTCAAACACCCCCTGCCACGTCCTGACCAAACTACAATAACAAATAACCCCTTTACTGGTCAGAACATGACAGTACCCCCCCCCCCCCCCCAAAGGTGCAGACCCCGGATGCACCTCAAACAAAAAACACAAAAATAAACCCCAAAACAAAAATAATCCCAAACTAAGGGGAGGGAAGGGAGGGTGGCCACCGTCAACGACGGTTCTTGTGCTACCCCCCCAATCCTCCACTATGGAGGTGGCTCAGGCTCCGGCCTTAGTCCCCAACCTTACCTGTCCACCCCCGCTGAAGGCTCAGGGCTAAGACGCGTCGTTGGAGACCTCGGTCTGAGGCGCGTCGCTGGAGACCTCGGGCTTATGTGCATCGCTGGAGACCTCGGACTGGAGGGCGACTCTGGGAGCTCCGGACTGGAGGGCGACTCTGGGAGCACCGGACTGGAGGGCGACTCTGGGAGCACCGGACTGGAGGGCGACTCTGGGAGCACCGGACTGGAGGGCGACTCTGGGAGCTCCGGACTGGAGGGCGACTCTGGGAGCTTCGGACTGTAGGGCGATTCTGGGAGCTTCGGACTGTAGGGCGACTCTGGCTGCGCCGGTTCTGGACTGTAGGGCGACTCTGATTGCGCCGGTTCCGGACTGTAGGGCGACTCTGGCTGCGCCGGTTCCGGACTGTAGGCCGTCTCTGCAGGCTCCGGACTGTAGGCCGTCTCTGCAGGTTCCGGACTGTGGGCTGTCTCTGCAGGCTCCGGACTGGGGGCCATCTCTGCAGGCTCCGGACTGTGGGCCGTCTCTGCAGGCTCCGGACTGCGGGCCGTCTTTGCAGGCTCCGGACTGTGGGCCGTCTCTGCAGGTTCCGGACTGTGGGCAGTCTCTGCCGGTTCCGGACTGTGGGCCGTCTTTGCAGGCTCCGGACTGTAGGACGTCACTGGAAGCACTGGACGGGGAACTGTCGCCGGAAGCTCTGGATGGGTAACTGTCGACGGAAGCTCTGGACGGGGAACTGTCGCCGGAAGCTCTGGACGGGGAACTGTTGTCGGAAGCTCTGGACGGGGAACTGTCTCCGGAAGCTCTGGACTGGACAGGCGCACTACAGGCCTGGTGCGTGGGGCTGGCTTTGGAGGCGCCAGACTGGTAACACACACTTCAAGGCCAGTGCGAGGAGCAGGAGCAGGACGAACTGGACTGGGCTGACGCACTGGAGGCCTAGTGCGTGGGGCTGGTACTGGAGGTACCAGACTGGAGACGCGCACCACAGGGCTAGTGCGAGGAGCAGGAACAGGACGTACTGGACTGGGCTGATGCACTGGAGGCCTGGTGCGTGGTGCTGGCTTTGGAGGCGCCAGAGTAGAGACACGCACATCAGGGCTAGTGCGAGGAGCAGGAACAGGGTACACCGGGCCATGAACAAGCACTGGAGGTCTGGAGCGCACAGCCTGCACCACCCGTCCTGGCTGGGTAGTCACAGTAGCCCTGCACGGGCGTAGTGCTGGCACAGGGCGAACTGGGCTGTGCAGAGGCCTGATGGCTGCCGTGCATAGAGCAGGCGCAGGGTAGCCTGGGCCTAGGAGATGCACTGGTGGCCAGATTTGCTGCGCAGGCATCCTCCTACCTGGCTTGATGCCCACTCTAGCACGGCACTTGCGAGGGGCTGGGATCGCTCACACCGGACTGTGCGTGCGTATGGGCGAGATCGTGCGCACTTCCGCATAGACCGGCACTCTCATGATCCGCTGCTCCCCATAATAAGCACGGGGAGTTGGCTTAGGTCTATTACCTGACCTAGCCACTCTTCCCGTGTGCCCCCCCAAAAAAATGTCTTGGGGCTGCCTCTCACACTTGCCAATCTGCGCGTATAATGCCTCGTAATGACGTCGCTCCGCCTTGGCTGCCTCCAGCTCCTCCTTAGGTCGTCGGTACTCCCCAGCCTGGTGCCAAGGTCCTGCCCCATCCAAAATTTCCTCCCATGTCCATGACTCCAAATCCCTCTGCTGCTCCTTCCTCCGCTGCTTGGTCCGTTGGTGGTGGGTAGTTCTGTCACCTACGTCGTAAGGATGGGACCAAGGCGCAGCGGGAATGTGTATGCTCATCTTCTTTATTTACGAAGAAAACCAACACAAACACTTAATCAAAAACAACGACGAAAAACCGTCCTGTAAGGCACACAGCTACACATGGAACAACTACCCACAAATCACATGGACAAAACACCCCTATTAAATAGGACCTTCAATTAGAGGCAACGAGAAACAGCTGCCTCCAATTGAAAGTCAAAGCAATAAACTAAGCATAGAAATAGACTAACTAGACACAGACATAGAAATAGACTAACATAGAACATTGCCCAACAAACCCCGAAACACACTAAACAAACACCCCCTGCCAAGTCCTGACCAAACTACAATAACAAATAACCCCTTTACTGGTCAGGACGTGACAATATTATCAGAAAGCGTCAATTATTTTTAATCTAACTGCACTGTCCAATTTACAGTAACTATTACAGTGAAAGAATACCATGCTATTGTTTGAGGAGAGTGCACAGTTATGAACTTGAAAATGTATTAATAAACCAATTATGCACATTTGGGCAGTCTTGATACAAAATTTGGAACAGAAATATAATGGTTCACTGGATCAGTCTAAAACTTTGCACATACACTGCTGCCATCTAGTGGCCAAAATCTAAATGGCGCCTGGGCTGGAATAATACATTATGGCCTTTCTCTTACATTTCAAATATAATGGTACTAAACAAATACAAAAAAATGAATGTTTTTTGCTTTGCATTATCTTTTACCAGATCTAATGTGTTATATTCTCTTACATTAATTTAACATTTCCACAAACTTCAAAGTGTTTGCTTTCAAATGGTATCAAGAATATGCATGTCCTAGCTTCAGGTCCTGAGCTACAGGCGGTTAGATTTAGGTATGTCATTTTAGGCAAAAATTGAAAAAAAAAGGGGTAGATCCTTAAGAGGTGTTCCCATTTTTGTTAAATCATAGGTTTCAAAGTGGGCAGTGGTGTCCAATCCCCAAACCTAGACATAATCCAAACCCTAACCCTAACCCCTCCAGTATATGAGGACTACTCGTAAGTAGTAGCTAGGCTCTGGCCAAAAGTAGTGCATTATATAGGGAATAGGGTGCAATTTGGGACGCAAGTACAGGCCTGGGAGGGGTGTGTCATATTAGATAATGGACAAAGGTACAGGGGAGGTGGGTGATTCATATTAACATTGAATAAGTATAGGCCACTGCCTTGATCAGGGTGCCAAAAACACTGCTAAAGCTATCAGATCCCCCACCTATACACACACACACACACACACACACACACACACACACACACACACACACACACACACACACACACACACACACACACACACGTTTCTTCCGGTGTCATGCTCCGGCCCCACCTCTGTTGGTGGGACTAGGTGGTGTCCTGACCCCTAACCTTTGACCTATAACAGGTTATGTGATTCTTATCCATGTCTTTAGAGGTTATATGATGAAATCCATTCTGGGGATTGTTCGCCACTGCAACCTGTTGCAGCATAGTTACATTATTAATAGCAGTATTAGGAGGGCGTTATATCTGAGGTCATAATGGTGCTTCTAGCATAGCATTCAACTCATACAACTATATTCACCTGCATTCATTCTGTAGCTTGTACTGTAGCCTTGGGATGATTTGAACATCTTGGCTCTGTCTTTAGACTAAAAGCCCAGTAAAACGAGTTAAACAAGTAATATTTTTTTTCCTCAAAAGGGTAGGGGTCAAAATAATTGACAGCCCTAAAGATGCTACCATGATTACGTGTGTCTTGGGGGTATGATCTTTGACACTGTAACTTTCTCACTCATCATTATTCATGATTCACTCAGGATTATCTGTAATCATGGTAGCATCCACCTGAATTCATAAGTGTTTAGAAACATATTGTATTCTTATTTTTAATAAAAGTGACTACAAAATGACACAATACATTATTTACCATTAATTTATATTGGGCACAAAATAATCTGAAACACAGCCAAAATGAACTGCAAATGCATTCAACAAGTCCGTAGAGTCACACACTTGATGTAGTCATTGCATGCTGGGAATATGAGACTAAATAGTTAACTTTTGACTACTTTATTTATAATAATCTTTAGGGGTGTCAATCGTTTTGACCCCTACGTTTTTGAGATTGTTTTTTGTTTTTGTTAAACAAAATCACTTTCTCTGACAATTGTATTAGTATAAAATAATGCAAAATGCATGCAACATAGCTCAGTATTTTAAGTATTTATTTTACACAATCATTATTGCTCACCTTTATCAACGGTGTCAATCATTTTGGACCCCATTGTATGTGGGATGCAAGGCTGATGTGAGTTGTAGTTTTCAGTAAATATTCAACCTAGTTCAGCACAGAAATGTGGTAAATAACTACAATGACCATAATCCATTGCATCTGTTATTTCCGGACAGAGACAGATACACGTTTACGCCTGCTGCTGTTAGGTTACAGACACACAGACCGCATGAGAGAGGAATGTACACTACAAAACAACGAAAGTGATAGAGACAGTTAATGAAAGTGTGCATTATCTACTTTGAAGAACATTAAAATGTGGACCTGACTCAGACACTGGAATATTTTCAATATTTTGGCAATTGAATGTTCACTATTTTTTGTATTTGGAATTTCCATTAAAAAAAAATGGTATTGTTATTATTCATTTAATGTTTACATTTTTTTTATTAAAACCGAAATATTTTTTTTATAATTTAACCTAAACTGAACCAACCTCAAAAAGCACAAATCTACTTTGTAGACATCACAGACTGGCACATGGTAAGACCTTTTTATTTGTATTTATTTCACCTTTATTTAAGGTAGGCTAGTTGAGAACAAGTTCCCATTTGCAACTGCAACCTGGCCAAGATAAAGCGTAGCAATTCAACACATACAACAACACAGAGTTACACATGGAATAAACAGAACATACAGTCAATAATACAGTACAACAAAAGCAAACAAAAAGTCTATATACAGTGAGTGCAAATGAGGTAAGTTAAGGCAATAAATAGGCCATGGTGGCGAAGTAATTACAATATAGCAATTAAACACTGGAATGGTAGATGTGCAGAAGATGAATGTGCAAGTAGAGATACTGGGGTGCAAAGGAGCAAGATAAATAAATACAGTATGGGGATGAGGTAGGTAGATAGATGGGCTGGTTACAGATGGGCTATGTACAGGTGCAGTGATCTGACCTACTATAGTACCAATCTATAGGTTCTATTTCAAGCAGAACAGCAATCTCCTCCTGTGCTGGTTCTACTGGTGCAGCTGGCTGGGCATGGAAAGCCTGAGCTGACCTAAGCAGCTAACTCTGTCGAGTGTCCCTGCAGTACTGCCCACAGGTAATGTTTTCCTCTCTCCCAATGTTCAAATAAATTGTTACATTTCCTTGCATTGAGGAAACAAAAAGAGCTCGCTAGCTAGCTTCCCGAAATACAAGAGGTCTTTTCAGCATCACCCAGACAAGTAGCTCTAGCCCATACAGCCAGTCTCTCCATGGCTCACAGACAGTAGTCAGACTTAAGCTGGCCTGTTTTAGAGAGAGGATTAGGCCAGACCACAGCATTTACCTGCACAGACCCTTGTTTGGTTCATTCAAATGTGACACTAACCAGACACACTGTAGACTGTGACTTAATCCTCCTGTTTTTGACTGTAGGCATGCAGTATGTTTGTAAGGTTGCAGAAAACCCCCAGTAATGAATGCAGGTGAATATAGTTGTATGAGTTGTATGCTATGCTAAAAGCCCCATTAGGACCTCAGATATACTGTAACACCCTCCTGATGCTGTTGCAGCTATTAATAATGAATAATGTATCTAGCGTCAAAGGTCAGGGGTCAGGACAGCACCTAGTCCCAACAGTCCTCCATGTGTCATCCTCAGGGAGAGGTGGGACTGGAGCAGGACACCGGAAGAGAAGGGTGTGTGTGTGTGTGTGTGTGTGTGTGTGTGTGTGTGTGTGTGTGTGTGTGTGTGTGTGTGTGTGTGTGTGTGTGTGTGTGTGTGTGTGTGTGTGTGTGTGTAGAGCAACATAGAGAGACTCCTGGCACCTTGCCACACCGTCTGCCAACAGAGAAGACATATCGATCTTCAGACAAACTTCATTGTGTTTTCCCTCAGCAAACATAACAAATTGCAGTAGAACACCTTCATTCGTAATCGTCTGCTCCGCTTAAGAGATTCAAGTTCTTATATGACATTGGCCTTTTCAGAGAGCCAACTTTTACTATTGCGATCCCTTTTATACGGTATGTTCCCTCCAGGTGAAAAGGTTAAGCCATCAACAGGAATAAATCATGACCCAGTCAAACTAGACACCCAGGCCGTTGCACACAGCACCCAAATCAGGGAGTCTTGATTCGATGGGGCCTGGGTCTGGGTCTTTGCCTGGGGTGTGGGTCTTGGTGTCCACAAACCCCAGTGGGTAACACCACAGAGGGACAGAGGGACAGAGTGACAGACGGACGGTGCGTGATAAATGGCTCTTATCTGGAGGCTACGGTGTTGGGAAGCCGACTGTTTCCCTGCGATTACATTAGCAGGCAGGAAAAAGGGGACATGAGGGGAATGGCTGCAATTCCAGAGAATGAGGGCAGACAAATATTCACTTGTTTGCCAATTGATAAAGAGACCATGTGGGCAGAAGGAAGAGGGATGGAGAAGGGGGAGGAGGAAGGGATTACTGGAAAGGATCTTATAGTTAGTACAAACCAGGGACAATTTGCCAACCAAATAGTGTTGTGGTTGTCTAGACTGAGTAGTGCTGACGGTACAGTGATTTTCTGACTGCATTCATTTAGGATGTTGAGAGAAACTATGAAACTATGTGTTGGCTAATATTTGTAATATAGTTTATAACCAGTCCAGGGGATAGCCTAGAATTTTTTTATTTATTCAGTAACAATTTTGCGTAATTATAATGACATGAATAAACAGAAATCAAAATGACCACATGAACCCGATCCCAATTCATCTTAAAAGAATGTTTACATGAACTTCAATTCACCTCAACTACACACTTTCATGCAGAAATATGTAGCCAAACAATATCTAGTCAGAGGTCCCAATCCATCTCCCAAGGGCCACTATAGTAACCCTTTCCAGCTGACCTTAGGGCCTTGGAACAACAGGCTGTTTAGGGCCAACATCCTGATGACTCAGTTCATGCTGGGTTCAAATACTATTTGAAATAATTGTACATACTTTAGCTGGGCTTGATTGAGCTTGCCTGGCGCAATGGGACCAATATTCTGCAAATGTGCAAACCCCACCTATCTTACTCTCCAGGCAGGCTAAAGCAAACACTCAAGGTATTTGAAAGATTTTAGATTGTATTTAAACCCAGGTGGCGTCTCAGTGCTTGGCCTGGGTTTGGGTGAGAGTGATTCATGGCTGGAGCTGACTGGCCGGGTGTCACCAGAGTGCCCACTTGACTAGATTGTTTCCTCGCTGTGTCCTCTGTAGCCGAACACGCCCTAGTTAGCGAGGATGTTGGATGTCAGTTGACTATGCATCACTGTAGAATAGAATATAATGGTGCCTAATTGGAGCTTAAAAAATATATATTTGAGACATGACTAAATGGCAGAATCCGAGAAAGAGAAAGAGAGAGGGCAATGGAGAGGGAGAGAGATAGAAAGAGAGATTGTCGTAAGGAACAAGCGGGCTGTGTCCCAGACAAACATTGCGTGGTCCTTCTCCTTCCTAGCGTAGGCTACATCCTGAGGAAGAAGCTAGCAGCCCCACAATCCCTCTGAGAGACTGACTCCACCTCCCCCTGGGTCATCTGAGTGACTAAGCCAGGAGCAACTCTCACTAACACTTTCCCCTGTCTCTTTCTCTCCCTCTCTCTACGTCTCTATCTATCTGGTTCTCTCTCTTTCTCTATCTCTCGCTCTCGCTCTCTATCTAATATCTCAGTATCTTTTCATTGTCTATTCCTTCCCACCATCCTCATCATCAGCCATCCCTTTTTCCTTTTCCATTCTATACTGCCTTCGTATCCACACCTGTCCGGCATTATACTAAATACAAATCAAATGCCATGTATGCAGCCAGAAGAACACCTAGCAGAAATAATGTCATATTGTAAATGAACCTTCATAAATCACCACCACTCTAAGAATCAAGCTAATCAGGCTTTACATTAAGGCATAATTGAATAAGGTGGCTGTGTAATTTAGCAGTGTACTGTGTTTAGTCTGGAGGGGCTAGTGGAGCTATGGGACTGCTTGTGTTTTCAGGTTGAGCTGAGTAGGGCTGTGCTGTGCTGCTCTGCTCTGGCTCCAGACCTGCAGCGATGGCAACACACACGCACACGCACACACACACACACACACACACACACACACACACACACACACACACACACACACACACACACACACACACACACACACACACACACACACACACACACACACACACACACACACAGGGGTGGTAAAGGGGATGGTTTAGTGTTACAGGGCTTCCCCTGGGCACTTTTCACCACTGCCAAAGCAACCTGAGGAACTACAGATACGCTGAGAAAAATGCTGGAAAACTGAGAGTGAGACTTCCCTCTATTTTTCACATCCATTCATCCAGCGGTGTGGTGGTTATCTGGCCTCAGCATGCCTGCTCAGCGCTGCGGGAGGCTCCAGAGAACAAACCACCAGGCAGCGGGAACAGGGCAGTCCCACGGTCATACACAAACACACATGCACGCACGCCCCACCATGCCCCTGCCCACGCACCGCCAGCCCCTGTGACCAGAGGCCCCTCAGTGCCCAGTACTACCCAGTGACCAGTGCCAGCATTTCCCTCTCGCACACAGTCAGACCAGACATACTGTGTCACTGATGGGGTAGGTGATCAAAAACAGGGCCAGTCACTGAAACCAGACAATGGGCCACCATACATGTGCGGTAAGATTTGACCCTGCACTCTTAGAAAAAAAGGGATCCAAAATGGTTCTTCGACTGTCCCCATAGGAACCAAAAAGGGTTCTTTGGCCGTCCCCATAGGAACCAAAAAGGGTTCTTTGGCTGTCCCCATAGGAACCAAAAAGGGTTCTTCGGCTGTCCCCATAGGAACTAAAAAGGGTTCTTCGGCTGTCCCCATAGGAACCAAAAAGGGTTCTTCAAAGGGTTCTCCTATGGGTACAGCCGAAGAACCCTTTTAGGTTCTAGATAGCACCTTTTTTCTAAGAGTGTGTGTGTGTGTGTGCCATACTAGGAGGAGAATAATAAAAAAATAAGTACAGCTGTATTTGTCAAGGGGATGTAATATAGAGATGAATGTTTGTGAAATAGTTTCACTGTGGACTGGAGAGAGGACTAAGATGGCGCTGCAGTGGATAGCAACCGTTTTACGGGGCTCTGCTATTTTGTGTGGTTTTTTTATGCTGAACTTAACTTTTTTTGTACATGATGTGTCCTCCATAGTTTCCTATGACCGAAAACAGCTTCTGGAGATCAGAACAGTGATCACTAACCTCAATTTGGATGACAATTTCGCTCTGAACATTCTGCTTACTCCGAACCAGGCCATAATCCTAGGGACTCAAAATGGGAAGCGACGACGCGTAAGAGGCAGATGAGCCAGCATCCTACCTAGACTACGTTGGCGTGGAAATAAACCACCTCTTCTCTCCCTTCTGCTAGTGAATGTACAGTTACCAGAGAACAAACTGGACGAACTCCATTCGAGACTATCCTATCAATGGGACCTAAAGAACTGTACGTTTGGCTCAGTTGGTAGAGCATGGTGTTCGCAATGCCAGGGTTGTGGGTTGGATTCCCACGGGGGACCAGTATGGGAAAAAGAATGTATGAAAATGCATGTATTCACTACTGTAAGTCGCCCTGGATAAGAGTGTCTGCTAAATGACTAAAATGTAACATTCTATGTTTTACAGAATCGCTGAACAAGGACATGGATAATATACATCTCTCTGCCTTTTCCATGCAAGACGGGTCGGCAGCCTCGGGTAAGATGAAGGGGGGAGGGGTGTGTTTCTTTGTTAACAACAGCTGGTGCGCAATCTCTAATGCTAAGCAAGTCTCAAGTTTTTGCTCGCCTAAGTTAGAATATCTCATGATAAGCTGCAGACCATACTATTTACCAAGAGAGTTTTCATCAACAGTACAGCATATTTTTCGTAGCTGTCTATTTACAGTACCAACACAAACTGATGCTGGCACTAAGACCACACTCAACGAGCTGAATAGGGCCATAAGCAAACAAGATAATGCACACCCAGAGGTGACGCTTCTCTTTGCCGGGGATTTTAATACAAGGCAACAGAAATCCTTTTTACCTCAGTTTTACCAGCATGTTACCTGTGCAACTAGAGGCAACACAATTCCAGATCACCTTCACTCCAAACACAGAAACGCATACAAGACTCGTCCTCCTTTGGCAAATCTGACCATAATTCGATCTTCCTGATTCCTGCTTACATGAAAAAACTCAAACAGGAAGTACCAGCAGCGTGCTCAATACAGAAGAGGTCTGATGAAGAAGATGCTAAGCTACAGGACTGTTTCGCTAGCACAGACGGGAAAATATTCAGAGATTCATTAATACGTGCACTGACTTTGTCGTCCCAACAGTGACTGAATATACACATCCTAACCAGAAGCCATGGATTACAGGCAACATCCGCACTGAGAAAAAGGCCAGAGCTGCCGCTTTCAAGGAGCGGGACACTAATCTGGACGCTTATAATAAATCCAGCTACGACCTCCGACAAGACATCAAATAGGTAAAGCATACTCATAGCATGCTCTGACCAGCTGGCAAAGGATTTCACTGACATTTTCAACCTCTCCCTGACCCAGTCTGTAATACCTACATTTTTCAAGCAGACCACCATAATCCCTGTGCCCAAGAACTCCAAGGTAACCTGTCTAAATTACTATTGTCCCGTAGCACTCACATAGACATTAAATGCTTTGAAAGGCTAGTCATGGATCACATCATCACCATCATCCCAGACACACTGGACCCACTCCAATTCACATATCTCCCCAACAGATCCACAGATAACGTAATCTCTATTACACTCCACACTGTCCTCTCCCACCTGGACAAGAGGAACACCTATGTGAGAATGCTGTTCATCGACTATAGCTCAGAATTCAACACCATAATGCCCTCCAAGTTCATCACTAAGCTCAGGACCCTGGGACTGAACACCTCCCTCTGCAACCGGATCCTGGACTTCCTGAGGGGACCTTCAACACGGGGGTCCCTCAGAGGTGCGTGCTTAGTCCCCTCCTGTACTCCCTGTTCACCCACGACTGCGTGGCCGCGCACAACTCCAACATCATCATTAAGTTTGCTGACAACACTACGGTGGTAGGCCTTATCACCGACGATGAGACATGTGACCTGGCAGTGTGGTGCCACTACAACAACCTTTCCCTCAACGTCAGCAAGATAAAGCAGTTGATCGTGGACTACAGAAAACGAAGGGTACGTCCCCATCCACATTGAACAGGACTGTAGTGGAGCGGGTCGAGAGCTTCAAGTACTTATCTGTCCACTTCACTAAGGAATCAACATGGTTCAAACACAAACACAGTTGTGAAGACTACAGAAAACGGAGGCCTTTTCTCCCTCAGGAGGCTGAAAAGATTTGGCATGGGCCCTCAGATCCTCAAAAGTTCTACAGCTGCACCATTGAGAGCGTTTTGACTGGCTGCATCACCACTTGGTATGGCAACCACTTGGCATCCGACCGCAAGGCGCTACAGAGGGCAGTGCATACCCATGGGCAGTGCCATCCAGGACCTCTAGACCAGGCGGTGTCAGAGGAAGGCCCTAAAAATAGTCAAAGACTACATCCACCTAAGTCATTGACTGTTTTCTCTGCTACTGCACAGCAAGCGGTACCGATGCACCAAGTCTGGAACCAACAGGTCCCTGAACAGCTTCTACCCCCAAGCCATAAGACTGCAAAAAAGTTAACCAAATAGCTACCCGGACTATTTGCATTCACCCTTTTTGCACTAACCCTTTGACTCATCACATACGCTGCTGCTACTGTTAATTATCTATCCTGTTGCCTAGTCACTTTTCCCCTACCTATATGTATATATCCACCTCAATTGTCTCATACCCTGGCACATCGACTCGGTACTGGTACCGCATGTATATAGCCAAGTTAAGTATTTATTCCTTGTGTTATTACTGTACGTTTTTCTATATTTGTTCTAATGTTTCTCTCTGCATTGTTGGGAAGGACCCGTAAGTAAGTATTTCACCTGTTGTTTACAAAGTATGTGACAAATACAATTTGATTTGATTTTAATGTTCACCTGTAAAGTAGGGCTTTGATTGGCACACACATAGAGTTGCACCCCCCCCCACACACACACACACACACACACACACACACACACTGCTTCTGGTATAGCTGACTGCAGTCCCTGTTCCTATTCGTCTGGACACATATAACTAGGCTCATCAATCTTCTTCTGGGTCTATTCAGACCTGGGATTAAAAACAGGTGGGCCCTGTTGAGCATGGCTCACGGAGGTGAAGACTCTTTCCTACTCCATGACACGCTGGCAGACACCAGAGTAACACACACACACACACACACACACACACACACACACACACAGAGAGAGATGGAGAACCAGAGTCTGTTCAGTATGAGCCTGTCTAGTCTGTGAGCTGTCAGAACCTGAAACCCAATCTCAGCTGGACCCAGACAGATAAAGACAGAGATGTATAGCATGATGTGGATTGGGGTACTAAGAGGGAAATAGTACATCAATGAGATGAAACCTTGTGAACAACATCATAGGCAGAATAGGAGTTATCGTAGTGTGAAAGTTGTCAATCACATGACTGATACATGCATAATATGCACTGTACAAGCGCTCGCGCACACACACACACACACACACACACACACACACACACACACACACACACACGGAAAGTGACACTGTTGTGACAATGCTGGTGGGTGCCACAACCATCCCTTACTCCAATCAAAGTGTTTCTGACAGAGTGGCTTCCTCTGGGCTCTGTTTGCCTTCCTGAGCTTCTCCTGGCTCCCACAAAAAACAAGAGAGGTGAGACTATAGAGAGGACTAGAGGCAGCCTTTCCTCATGGCTTCGTTGAAATGATGGTTTAACGTGTTATGGAAGGAAGCCAGCTAGGCAATCTCAGGGTGTTTCATATTCAGATTGCCAACAAGAACTGTGGGTTAAAGCAACAAGGCAGACAATAAGTTAGTCTGTCTTGAGAGAAATCTGAAGCAGTTCCCGTGATTAAACAGTGCGATAATGAAGGTCGTGTGTGTGTGTGTGTGTGTGTGTGTGTGTGTGTGTGTGTGTGCGTGTGTGTGTGTGTGTGTGTGTGTGTGTGTGTGCACGTGCGTGTGTGCGTGCTTGCGTGCGTGTTTGAGAGAAAGAGGTGATTTGACCCCAGTTAAGTCAATTGACTTCTCGCCACATCTGCCTAGCCCAGCTGTAACAACACTTCCAGGTTCTACCCAGGCACTGAGTCAAGAGACTGGCCTGGCCTCATCCCATAACACAGACTGAATGTGTGTTTGTTAGTGTGTGTTCATGTGTGTGTGTGTGCCCCTCACCACAACCCCACTCAATCGAATTGTAATTATTCCCCTCCACCCCACATCCCCCACTGGCAACCATGCCCTGAAACAACAAGCACCCGGGGTGCTCGCGCACACACAGACACACACACGCACACACACGCACACACACGCACATGCCCTGAAACAACAAGCACCTGGGGTCAGGGGCAAAGCAATCAGCACCAGTGGCTAAGGCTTAATGGATGGGTTTGTTTGCTGAAACAGGTGGCTTCATGGTGCATCAGGATGGTGTGGAAATCAGTGCATGATTGGAGTTAATGGTGTTACTGATAGATATAGTTAAGTGTAAAAGTGTATTGTATTGTATCAATTTAATTCATTGCAATTTAGCTTCGAAACTTCGGTCACCTTCAACAGGTGTCAGAAAATGACCGTGTTTATTCTTTACACTGAGGACAAATGTAGCTATCATAAGAAGAGTTGGCTGGATAAACAGATAGACAGGGGCAGGTGTTGAACATTTGCCTGAGCTAGAAACACTAGAGCGTAATGCATCAGACAATGTGTCAATGTGTTTGTTATTCAAATAAACTACACTAAACAGATTAATGTGAAAATAATACAGCGTCTCCCACATTACAATGACATCTTCATGTTGTCGAAATGCCACCAACTGCCGCTCTGCAATCACCACACAATCTGTGTAGCTGGCCCCACCTGAGAGTCCAGTAATGTACTCCTCATATCAGGCCCACTTCCTCTGCACGAAGCCAGGCAGCGCTGGAATGGACAGGGAAGGTGGCCGGAAGGGGATAGGGGATGAGGATGTGGGTGGGGAGGATGGGGGGGTGTAGTTTGTCTAGACACTTAATCTGAATAGCAGAAACCTGAGTCGTGTGTAGAATCAGCTTGATCCCCTCTGTCGAAGAAGCTTGGACCATCTTTTTTTATATCTTCAGTGATATTTGTGCACACTATGTGCACACTATTGTTTTCACTATATATTTTACCTCTTGGGGATGTCATTCGAAAACATAATGTTAAATTTCACTGCTATGCGGACGACACACAGCTGTACATTTCAATGAAACATGGTGAAGCCCCAAAATTGCCCTCGCTAGAAGCCTGTGTTTCAGACATAAGGAAGTGGATGGCTGCAAATTTTCTACTTTTAAACTCGGACAAAACAGAGATGCTTGTCCTAGGTCCCAAGAAACAAAGAGATCTTCTGTTGAATCTGACAATTAATCTGGATGGTTGTACAGTCGTCCCAAATAAAACTGTGAAGGACCTCGGCGTTACTCTGGACCCTGATCTCTCTTTTGAAGAACATATCAAGACTGCTTCAAGGACAGCTTTTTTCCATCTACGTAACATTGCAAAAATCAGAAACTTTCTGTCCAAAAATGACGCAGAAAAATTAATCCATGCTTTTGTTACTTCTAGGCTGGACTACTGCAATGCTCTACTTTCCGGCTACCCGGATAAAGCACTAAACAAACTTCAGTTAGTGCTAAATACGGCTGCTAGAATCCTGACTAGAACCAAAAAATTTGATCATATTACTCCAGTGCTAGCTTCCCTACACTGGCTTCCTGTTAAGGCAAGGGCTGATTTCAAGGTTTTACTGCTAACCTACAAAGCATTACATGGGCTTGCTCCTACCTATCTTTCCGATTTGGTCCTGCCGTACATACCTACACGTACGCTACGGTCACAAGACGCAGGCCTCCTAATTGTCCCTAGAATTTCTAAGCAAACGGCTGGAGGTAGGGCTTTCTCCTATAGAGCTCCATTTTTATGGAATGGTCCGCCTACCCATGTGAGAGACGCAGACTCAGTCTCAACCTTTAAGTCTTTACTGAAGACTTATCTCTTCAGTAGGTCCTATGATTAAGTATAGTCTGGCCCAGGAGTGTGAAGGTGAACGGAAAGGCTGGAGCAACGAACCGCCCTTGCTGTCTCTGCCTTGTCGGTTCCCCTCTTCCCACTGGGATTCTCTGCCTCTAACCCTTTTACAGGGGCTGAGTCACTGACTTACTGGTGTTCTTCCATGCCGTCCATGGGAGGGGTGCGTCACTTGAGTGGGTTGAGCAACTGACGTGGTCTTCCTGTCTGGGTTGGCGCCCCCCCCCCTTGGGTTGTGCCGTGGCGGACATCTTTGTGGGCTATACTCGGCCTTGTCTTCGGACGGTAAGTTGGTGGTTGTAGATATCCCTCTAGTGGTGTGGGGGCTGTGCTTTGGCAAAGTGGGGGGGGTTATATCCTGCCTGTTTGGCCCTGTCCGGGGGTATCATCGGATGGGGCCACAGTGTCTTCAGATCCCTCCTGTCTCAGCCTCCAGTATTTATGCTGCAGTAGTTTATGTGTCGGGGGGCTAGGGTCAGTCTGTTACATCTGGAGTATTCTCTTGTCTTATCCAGTGTCCTGTGTGAATGTAAATATGCTCTCTCTAATTCTCTCTTTCTTTCTTTCTTTCTTTCTCTCGGAGGACCTGAGCCCTAGGACTACCTGGCATGATGACTCCTTGCTGTCCCCAGTCCACCTGGCCATGCTGCTGCTCCAGTTTCAACTGTTCTGCCTGCGGCTACGGAACCCTGACCTGTTCACCGGACGTGCTTGTTGCACCCTCGACAATTACTATGATTATTATTATTTGACCATGCTGGTCATTTACGAACATTTTAACATCTTGACCATGTTCTGTTATAATATCCACCCGGCACAGCCAGAAGAGGACTGGCCACCCCTCATAGCCTGGTTCCTCTCTAGGTTTCTTCCTAGGTTTTTGGCCTTTCTCAGGAGTTTTTCCTAGGGAGTTTTTCCCAGCCACCGTGCTTCTTTCACATGCATTGCTTGCTGTTTGGGGTTTTAGGCTGCGTTTCTGTACAGCACTTTGAGATTTCAGCTGATGTACGAAGGGCTATATAAATAAATTTGATTTGATTTGATTTGATATTGTTAACAAACATGCCCCCATAAAGAAAATGACCGTGATCTTGCAGAGTTACTCCACCTCAAGAATTGCATTTGGCGAAAGGTTTGGCACACGCATACTCAGGCTCTCGTTAATTAAGGCAAATGAGAAATAAGTGCACTCAGGCTATCCAGAAGGCCAAAGTTAGTTACTTTAAGGAGCAGTTCTCTCTCTGTGGGTCTAACCCCAAGAAGTTCTGGAAAATGGTTAAAGACCTGGAGAATAAACCCTCCTCCTCACAGCTGCCCATGTCCCTTAAAGTTGATGATGTGGTTGTTACTGACAAGAAGCACATGGCTGAGCTCTTTAATCACCACTTCATTAAGTCAGTATTCCTATTTGACTCAGCCATGTCTCATTGCTTGTTCAACATTTCCTCATCTCCCACCCCTTCTAATGCCACTATCCCCGATGCTCCTCCCTCTTTTCCCCCTGCCCCGCTACAAAGTTTCTCCCTGCAGGCGGTCACCGAGTCTGAGGTGCTAAAGGAGCTCCTTAAATTTAAGCTCCTTAAATTCAGGGAACTCCTCACTGAGTTCCCTGAATTCCTATCGGATCTTGTAGTCATAGCAGATAATATTCAAATTTTTGGTGACTTTAACATTCACATGGAAAAGTCCACAGACCCAATCCAAAAGGCTTTCGGAGCCATCATCGACTCAATGGGTTTTGTCCAACATGTCTCTGGACCTACTCACTGCCACAGTCATACTCTGGACCTAGTTTTGTCCCATGGAATAAATGTTGTGGATCTTAATGTTTTTCCTCATAATCCTGGATTATCGGACCACCATTTTATTGCGTTTACAATTGCAACAAATAATATGCTCAGACCCCAACCAAGGAGCATTAAAAGTCGTGCTATAAATTCTCAGACAACCCAAAGATTCCTTGATGCCCTTCCAGACTCCCTCTGCCTACCCAAGGACGTCAGAGGACAAAAATCAGTTAACCACCTAACCGAGGAACTCAATTTAACCTTGCGCAATACCCTAGATGCAGTTGCACCCCTAAAAATTAAAAACATCTGTCATAAGAAACTAGCTCCTTGGTATACAGAAAATACACGAGCTCTGAAGCAAGCTTCCAGAAAATTGGAACGGAAATGGCGCCACACCAAACTGGAAGTCTTCCGACTAGCTTGGAAAGACAGTACCGTGCAGTATCGAAGAGCCCTCACTGCTGCTCGATCATCCTATTTTTCCAACTTAATTGAGGAAAATAAGAACAATCCGAAATTTCTTTTTGATACTGTCGCAAAGCTAACTAAAAAGCAGCATTCGCAAATGGAGGATGTCTTTCACTTCAGCAGTAATACATTTATGAACTTCTTTGAGGAAAAGATCATGATCATTAGAAAGCAAATTACGGACTCCTCTTTAAATCTGGGTATTCCTCCAAAGCTCCATTGTCCTGAGTCTGCACAACTCTGCCAGGACCTTGGCTCAAGGGAGATACTAAAGTGTTTTAGTACTATATCTCTTGACACAATGATGAAAATAATCATGGCCTCCAAACCCTCAAGCTGCATACTGGACCCTATTCCAACTAAACTACTGAAAGAGCTGCTTCCTGTGCTTGGCCCTCCTATGTTGAACATAGTAAACGGCTCTCTATCCACCGGATGTGTACCAAGCTCACTAAAAGTGGCAGTAATAAAGCCTCTCTTGAAAAAGCCGAATCTTGACCCAGAAATTATAAAAAACTATCGGCCTATATCGAATCTTCCATTCCTCTCAAAAATTGTAGAAAAAGCTGTTGCACAGCAACTCACTGCCTTCCTGTAGACAAACAATGTATACGAAACGCTTCAGTCTGGTTTTAGACCCCATCATAGCACTGAGACTGCACTTGTGAAGGTGGTAAATGACCTTTTAATGACGTCAGACCGAGGCTCTGCATCTGTCCTCGTGCTCCTAGATCTTAGTGCCGCTTTTGATACCATCGATCACCACATTCTTTTGGAGAGATTGGAAACCCAAATTGGTCTACATGGACAAGTTCTGGCCTGGTTTAGATCTTATCTGTCGGAAAGATATCAGTTTGTCTCTGTGAATGGTTTGTCCTCTGACAAATCAATTGTAAATTTCGGTGTTCCTCAAGGTTCCGTTTTAGGACCACTATTGTTTTCACTATATATTTTACCTCTTGGGGATGTCATTCGAAAACATAATGTTAAATTTCACTGCTATGCGGACGACACACAGCTGTACATTTCAATGAAACACGGTGAAGCTCCAAAATTGCCCTCGCTAGAAGCCTGTTTCAGACATAAGGAAGTGGATGGCTGCAAACTTTCTACTTTTAAACTCGGACAAAACTGAGATGCTTGTTCTAGGTCCCAAGAAACAAAGAGATCTTCTGTTCAATCTGACAATTAATCTGGATGGTTGTACAGTCGTCTCAAATAAAACTGTGAAGGACCTCGGTGTTACTCTGGACCCTGATCTCTCTTTTGAAGAACATATCAAGACTGTTTCAAGGACAGCTTTTTTCCATCTACGTAACATTGCAAAAATCAGAAACTTTCTGTCCAAAAATGACGCAGAAAAAATAATCCATGCTTTTGTTACTTCTAGGCTGGACTACTGCAATGCTCTACTTTCCGGCTACCCGGATAAAGCACTAAACAAACTTCAGTTAGTGCTAAATACGGCTGCTAGAATCCTGACTAGAACCAAAAAATTTGATCATATTACTCCAGTGCTAGCCTCCCTACACTGGCTTCCTGTTAAGGCAAGGGCTGATTTCAAGGTTTTACTGCTAACCTACAAAGCATTACATGGGCTTGCTCCTACCTATCTTTCCGATTTGGTCCTGCCGTACATACCTACACGTACGCTACGGTCACAAGACGCAGGCCTCCTAATTGTCCCTAGAATTTCTAAGCAAACGGCTGGAGGTAGGGCTTTCTCCTATAGAGCTCCATTTTTATGGAATGGTCTGCCTACCCATGTGAGAGACGCAGACTCAGTCTCAACCTTTAAGTCTTTACTGAAGACTTATCTCTTCAGTAGGTCCTATGATTAAGTGTAGTCTGGCCCAGGAGTGTGAAGGTGAACGGAAAGGCTGGAGCAACGAACCGCCCTTGCTGTCTCTGCCTTGCCGGTTCCCCTCTTTCCACTGGGATTCTCTGCCTCTAACCCTATTACAGGGGCTGAGTCACTGACTTACTGGTGTTCTTCCATGCCGTCCATGGGAGGGGTGCGTCACTTGAGTGGGTTGAGTCACTGACGTGGTCTTCCTGTCTGGGTTGGCGCCCCCCCCTTGGGTTGTGCCGTGGCGGAGATTTTTGTGGGCTATACTCGGCCTTGTCTTCGGACGGTAGGTTGGTGGATGTAGACATCCCTCTAGTGGTGTGGGGGCTGTGCTTTGGCAAAGTGGGTGGGGATATATCCTGCCTGTTTGGCCCTGTCCGGGGGTATCATCGGATGGGGCCACAGTGTCTTCTGATCCCTCCTGTCTCAGCCTCCAGTATTTATGCTGCAGTAGTTTATGTGCCGGGGGGCTAGGGTCAGTCTGTTTCATCTGGAGTATTCTCTTGTCTTATCCGGTGTCCTGTGTGAATGTAAATATGCTCTCTCTAATTCTCTCTTTCTTTCTTTCTTTCTCTCGGAGGACCTGAGCCCTAGGACCATGCCTCGGGACTACCTGGCATGATGACTCCTTGCTGTCCCCAGTCCACCTGGCCATGCTGCTGCTCCAGTTTCAACTGTTCTGCCTGCGGCTACGGAACCCTGACCTGTTCACCGGACGTGCTTGTTGCACCCTCGACAACTACAATGATTATTATTATTTGACCATGCTGGTCATTTATGAACATTTTAACATCTTGACCATGTTCTGTTATAATATCCACCCGGCACAGCCAGAAGAGGACTGGCCACCCCTCATAGCCTGGTTCCTCTCTAGGTTTCTTCCTAGGTTTTTGGCCTTTCTAGGGAGTTTTTCCTAGGGAGTTTTTCCTAGCCACCGTGCCTCTTTCATATGCATTGCTTGCTGTTTGGGGTTTTAGGCTGGGTTTCTGTACAGCACTTTGAGATTTCAGCTGATATACGAAGGGCTATATAAATAAATTTGATTTGATTTGATTTGATTAAACTTGACCCCAAGAAATCATCTGGGTCAAACGGTTTAGACGCTTTCTTCTTTAAGGTTGCTGCCCCTATAATCGCCAAGCCTATCTCTGACCTTTTTAACCTGTCTCTCCTCTCTGGGGAGGTTCCCATTGCTTGGAAGTTAGTCAGTTAGGACCTTTTAAGGTTGCAGTGACACATCCCTATTTTACATAAAGAGAGACCTAAGATGACAACATAGCATGGCAGCAACACATGACAACACAGCATGGTAGCAACACAACATGACAACAACATGGTAGCAACACAACATGACAACAACAGGTCCTAACTGACACATCCTTTATTTAATGGGGGAGATCAAGCTGATCCTAACTGTTAAAGGCCTATTTCTATTTTGCCCTGTTCATCAAAAGTGTTGGAAATACTTGTCAATAATCAACTGACTGGCTTTCTTGATGTCTATAGTATTCTCTCTGGTATGCAATCTGGTTTCCGCTCAGGTTATGGATGTGTCACTGCAACCTTAAAAGGTCCTCAATGATGTCACCATTGCCCTTGACTCTAAGCAATGTTATGCTGCTATTTTTATTGGCTTGGCCAAAGTTTTTGATACGGTAGACCATTCCATTCCTGTGGGCTGGCTAATGAGTATTGGTGTCTTTGAGGGTCTTTGGCCTGGTTTGCTAACTACCTCTCTCAAAGAGTGCAGTGTATAAAGTCAGAACATCTGCTGTCTCAGCCACTGACTGTCACCAAGGGTGTACCCAAAGGCTCAATCCTAGGACCCACGCGCTTCTCAATTTACATGAACAACATAGCTCAGGCAGTAGGAAGCTCTCTCATCCATTTATATGCAGATGATAGTCATACTCAACTGGCCCCTCCCCGGATGTTGTGTTAAACGCTCTACAACAAAGCTTTCTTAGTGTCCAACAAGCTTTCTCGGCCATTAAACTTGTTCTGAACACCACCAAAACAAAGGTCATGTGGTTTGGTAAGAAGAATGCCGCTCTCCCCACAGGTGTGATTATGGAGACATAATTGATAGATTGGCAGGTAAGAGTGCTCTAGAGATGTTCTTTACCATTCTGTCATCAGATTTGCAACCTATGCTCCTTATAAGACACATCACTGCACTCTATACTCCTCTGTAAACTGGTTATCTCTGTATACCCGTCGCAAGACCCACTGGTTGATGCTTATTTATAAAACCCTCTTAGGCCTCACTCGCCCCTATCTGAGCTATCTACTTTAGCCCTCATCTCCAGATACAACACTAATTCTGCCAGTCACATTCTGTTAATGGTCCCCAAAGCACACACATCCCTGGGTCGCTCATCTTTTCAGTTCGCTGCAGCTAGAGACTGGAACGAGCTGCAACAAACACTCAAACTGGACAGTTTTATCTCAATCACATCATTCAAAGACTCAATCATGGACACTCTTACTGACAGTTGTGGCTGCTTTGCGTGATGTATTGTTGTCTCTATCTTCTTGTCCTTTGTGCTGTTGTCTGTGCACAACAACGTTTGTACAGTGTTTTGTGCTGCTGCCATGTTGTGCAACTACCATGTTGTGCTGCTACCATGTTGTTGTCATGTTGTGTTGCTACCATGTTGTTGTCATGTTGTGTTGCTACCATGTTGTTGTCATGTTGTGTTTCTACCATGCTGTCTTGTTATGTGTTGCTGCCATGCTATGTTGTCATCTTAGGTCTCTCTTTATGTAGTGTTGTCTCTCTTGTCGTGATGTGTGTTTTGTTCTATATTTTAATTTAATTTATTTTTAATCCCAGCCCCCATCCCAGCAGGAGGCCTTTTGCCTTTTGGTAGGCTGTCAATGTAAATAAGAATTTGTTCTTAACTGCCTTGCCTAGTTGCCTGTGGATGACAGTGAGAACTATGTGACGTAGCATGTGACAATTGTCCTTATGTCCTCCGTTACCTAAACCAAAGTTACGCCTTATTATGAATAACCAGACAATGTTGTTGAAACTGTTTATGAGAAGCATAATGTGGGTTAGAGATACACACACACACACCTCTTAACTGTTACGGGTCACCTGTAAAAGATGAGAAACGTTTGTTAAGAGTTTGAGATGGAAGCGCTTGTTTTGACACCAAAACCTTTTGTTGTGCATCTCCTGAATATATAGGCTCTTTCTGGTCATACATTTAGTGATCAAAAGTTACAAGGGCAATGTTATATTGTTTTTTAAAACGTTAATGTAGATTTTCTGAAATTTGTATGATTGCCTTGTATTTCCTCATTTATTGAAGAGGGTTCTGTTAATTTCCTGTTCAGAGAATTCATGGGCAAATGGGGCGTGTTTGAGCGCATAGTTAACCTGTTATGGATAGGGGGCAGTATTTTCACGGCCGGATAAAAAACGTACCCGATTTAATCTGTTTATTACTCCTGCCCAGAAACTAGAATATGCATATAATTGTTTGATGTGGATAGAAAACACCCTAAAGTTTCTAAAACTGTTTGAATGGTGTCTGTGAGTATAACAGAACTCATATGGCAGGCCAAAACCTGAGAAGATTCCAAACAGGAAGTGCCCTCTCTGACCATTTCTTGGCCTTCTTTAGCCTCTTTATTGAAAACAGAGGATCTCTGCTGTAATGTGACACTTTCTAAGGCTCCCATAGGCTCACAGAAGGCGCCAGAACGTTGAATGATGACTTTGCAGTCCATGGCTGAAAAACAGTAGCGCATTTGGATAGTGGTCGATCTGAGAACAATGAGACGGGTGCGCGCGTGCACGTGAAAAGTCCATTTTACATTTTCAGTCTTTGAACGAAAACAACGACTCCCGGTTGGAATATTATCGCTATTTTACGAGAAAAATCGCATAAAATTTTTATTTTAAACAGCGTTTGACATGCTTTGAAGTACGGTAATGGAATATTTTGAATTTTTTTGTGAAGATACACGCGGGCGCGTCACCCTTCATTACCCTTCGGATAGTGTCTTGAACGCACTAACAAAACGCCGCTATTTGGATATAACTATGGATTATTTGGAACCAAACCAACATTTGTTGTTGAAGTAGAATTCCTGGGAGTGCATTCTGACAAAGAACAGCAAAGGTAATCCAATTTTTCTTATAGTAAATCTGAGTTTGGTGAGTACCAAACTTGGTGGGTGTCAAAATAGCTAGCCTGTGATGGCCGGGCTATCTACTCAGAATATTGCAAAATGTGTTTTCACCGAAAAGCTATTTTAAAATCGGACACCGCGATTGCATAAAGGAGTTCTGTATCTATAATTCTTAAAAGAATTGTTATGTTTTTTGTGAACGTTTATCGTGAGTAATTTAGTAAATTCACCGGAAGTGTTCGGTGGGAATGCTAGTTCTGAACGTCACATGCTAATGTAAAAAGCTGGTTTTTGATATAAATATGAACTTGATTGAACAAAACATGCATGTATTGTATAACATAATGTCCTAGGAGTGTCATCTGATGAAGATCATCAAAGGTTAGTGCTGCATTTAGCTGTGGTTTTGGTTTTTGTGACATTATATGCTAGCTTGAAAAATGGGTGTCTGATTATTTCTGGCTGGGTACTCTCCTGACATAATCTAATGTTTTGCTTTCGTTGTAAAGCCTTTTTGAAACCGGACAGTGTGGTTAGATAAAGGAGAGTCTTGTCTTTAAAATGGTGTAAAATAGTCATATGTTTGAAAAATTGAAGTTTTCGGATTTTCGAGGAGTTTGTATTTCGCGCCACACCCTATCATTGGATATTGGAGCGGTGTTCCGCTAGCGGAACGTCTAGATGTAAGAAGTTAATGAATCAATCAATCAAATGTATTTATAAAACCCTTCTTACATCAGCTGATGTCACAAAGTGCTGTACAGAAACCCAGCCTAAAACCCCAAACAGCAAGCAATACAGGTGTAGATGCCCAGTGGCTTAGAAAAACTCCCTAGAAAGGCAGGAACCTAGGAAGAAAACTAGAGAGGAACCAGGCTATGAGGGGTGGACAGTCCTCTTCTGCCTGTGCCGGGTGGAAATTATAACAGAACATGGCCAAGATGTTCAAATGTTCATAGATAATAATAATCACAGTGGTTGTAGCGGGTGCAACAAGTCAGCAACCTCAGGAGTAAATGTCAGTTGGCTTGTCATAGCCGATCATTCAGAGTATCTCTACCGCACGTGCTGTCTCTGGGCAGTTGAAAACAGCAGGTCTGGGACAAGGTAGCACGTCCAGTGAACAGGTCAGGGTTCCATAGCCGTAGGCAGAACAGTTGAAACTGGAACAGCAGCATGACCAGGTGGACTGGGGACAGCAAGGAGTCATCAGGCCAGGTAGTCCTGAGGCATGGTCCTAGGGCTCAGGTCCTCTGACAGAGAGAGAGAGAAAAAAAATACTTAAATTCACACAGGATAACGGATAAGATATAACAGACTGACCCTAGCCCCCGACACATAAACTATTGCAGCATAAATTCTGGAGGCTGAGACAGGAGGGGTCGGGAGACACTGTGGCCCCGTCCGACAATACCCCTGGACAGGGCCAAACAGGAAGGATATAACTCCACCCACTTTGCCAAAGCACAGCCCCCACACCACTAGAGGGATAGCTTCAATCACCAACTTACCATCCTGAGACAAGGCCGAGTATAGCCCACAAAGATCTCCCCCACGGCACGAACACAATATATTATATTTTCCTGGTCAAGGTTTGGCTTTTTCAAGAGAAGCTTTATTACTGCCACTTTTAGTGAGTTTGGTACACATCCGGTGGATAAGGAGCCGTTTTCTTATGTCCAACATAGGAGGGCCAAGCACAGGAAGCAGCTCTTTCAGTAGTTGAAATAGGGTCCAGTATGCAGCTTGAAGGTTTAGAGGCAATTACTATTTTTATGAATGTGTCAAGAGATATAGTATTAAAACACTTGAGTGTCTCCCTTGATCCTAGGTCCTGGCAGTGTTTTGCAGGACAACTGAGCTTTGGAGAAATACGCAGATTTAAAGAGGAGTCCGTAATTTGCTTTCTAATGGTCATGATCTTTTCATCAAAGAAGTTCATGAATTTATCAATGCTTAAGTGAAAGCCATCCTCTCTTGGTGAATGCTGCTTTTTAGATAGCTGTGCGACAGTATCAAAAATACATTTTGTGATTGTTCTTATTTTCCTCAATTAAGTTGGAAAAATAGGATTATCGAGCAGCAGTGAGGGCTCTTCGATACTGCACGATACTGTCTTTCCAAGGTAGTCGGAAGACTTCCAGTTTGGTGTAGCGCCATTTCCGTTCCAATTTTCTGGAAGCTTGCTTCAGGTCTTGGGTATTTTCTGTATACCAGGGAGCTAGTTTCTTATGACAAATGTTTTTTGTTTTTAGGGGTGCGACTGCATTTAGGGTATTACGCAAGGTTAAATTGAGTTCCTCATTTAATGAATGTACTGTGGTACTGTGGTAGTAGCTTATCCCGGGGGACGTACGTTTATATCCCACATGGTATTTATGCTCTAAAGCATGGGTTTAGCACTGTTACTGATATGTGTGCTGGTATAAATACACATGTTTATTATCTGAACATGTATGTATGGTATTTCATGTGCTTTGAATGTTAATTGACCAGATATGTATAAGGGTTTCCCATTGGTCAGTTGCATCATGGGTATTGCTGTAAGAATCCTGTCCTCTCATTGTTTGTTGGACAGGACAGGGTACAGGTTGGCATACGGCTGTGGTTTCTGTTGTTATTGTAGCCTAGGTTTTGTTTGAAGAGCTCTATTTGATTGTTTTTGTAAATACTTGTACATTTCGGCAGCTATTATTGTCTTCGCTTGCAAATAAAAAGCCTCACTCTTGGCAAGAAAAATCTGTTCTGCATTGTTGCCTCCTCGCTGTAAAATCGTACCGCTGGGTCAACCTCACAGATCAGATACGATGTCTATCGTGTTCCATTATCAGGCTGGTCTGGTGTTGAGGGAAGGGAAAAGGGGAACGGGTGGAGGGGAGGGGAAGCAGGAAATGGGAACAGGGTAAGGAGGGATAACATTACTGGGACAATATTTGATTCATTGGAGATGGAGATGTAAATATGGTCTAGCGGTTTAGTTTTGCTTCCGGCCAGGTTGCAGTCAGCAGCCTAAGAGCAGCGGGAGTCAGGGGAGTGAAGCCCTGTACTGAAACTCTTCTTGTCTCTACAGAATAATCAGTTAAGATTATTTTCAAATCACATATGTAGCCTCCTTTCACCCAGCTTGAACATCCCAAAAATAATATGTAGTGCATTTCAGCTCAAACCCCCAGGGATCCCAACAAAAGGACTAAAGATGTTGGATGCTCTAGAAAGTGACATTCGGAAGAAAACAACTCATATTTATTTAAACCTTTCATAATGTTAAATATCATTACTCCACAGAATTCATCTTGAGAGAGGAGTGAGGAGGTATGGTATATTGAAGGGCTTTATTATTTCTGGCAGGGAAATCCACCACACACACAGCGGTGACCAGAGGACTATACCCAAATGGCAACAGCTAGCGCTAGCTACAACAGATTTACAACAAACACAACTTGCAAACACACACACACACACACGCACACATCTTTCAGGCCCCAGCACTGTGTGTGCATGGGGTTGGGAGATGAGCCAACAGCATAAGCCTACTACAGTACAGTACCTCTCACCCTCTAACCTCTCACTCCCACTCCCAGCCGACATAGTTAGCCTTCCTCCTTCTAACTTTAATGTCTCCATCCCTATTGGATGATTTACTAACCTCTGCCGGCCAGCTCCACTGTGCACAGAAGCCACAGCAGGGGCTCCCAAGGCCTAGGGAGATCAGGGGCTCCCCGGAGCTAGTCTGCTGGGCACTAACTGGTTGAATCAACTTTGTTTCAACATAACGGGCAGAGGAAAAGAAAGAAACCTGGCAGAATCTCTGCTCTACTAGAAAAAAAAAGCTGTCAATAACAGGAACTCAATCACAACTGCCCTGGTTTCCGGTAAGTACTGCACTCTGGGCTGCCCAGTCTGCCTTTGACACAACATGCCTGGGCTCTGGCCTCCCTCACTGAATGAAATCTCTAACTTGGCTCTCTTGGACCAAAGTCATTTATACCTCATTCTGATGGGGTGTCTCTGCTATTTTTTATTCAGATTGTTCAGCTGCTTGCAACAAAGAAACAGCTCAACATTCTCTGTTGGTTTACCAAAGAAAGTATAGAGCTCCAACAGTGCAGGTAGGTTAATGTAACCAAAAGTGGATGTAATATTTATGTAGCTCTTGTTTTCCGAGACACTTGCAAAACAGAGCAGATGCACACAGGAATTTGACTCACTGTCTTGTACTTTTGAGAATGAGCCTTGCGGTGAGCAATTTACCATAGAATGAGCCTAGAGTTAGGAAAATAAACAGAATCTTGCGTAGTTTCATCAGATGTTCGATTAAATTCTGGGGGCAGATGAGTCAGAAAATATACTAGAACGAGGATTGGAAACATGGTGGTAGCTCCACCCCACTCTCTCTGCAAGTTTCGGGCAAGTCTATGGGCCAAATGTCCCCTCCCCTTCCGAAATTCGAAAGATGTAAGCACCTGCGAAATCTTCGATTTGTCCAAACGATCAGTGAACAAAGAACAAAGTTCCTTGTCAGTTCTTTATAATCTGGTGGACTTCTAGGAAGGGGAAATTATGTTTTCAGTTCTTGGAATCAGTGTACGTCTCATCGACTGGGCTTTGAAGTCATAAACAGTCAGTTAGCATGTGTCATCAAGCGCCACCCTCTGGCCACAGGCCCAATCTGCACTGGATTATGATACTTGTACAAGAGCTACAGCAGGCATACAGTAACACATCGTTGAAATACAGTTCTGCAGTGTATGAAATGATGTACAGAAGACCACAGTAAATATTATCACGTTGTTGACCCAAATCATTGTTAAACAAGGTACGTATTCTCAGTAGTTTGCAGATAATATAGCCTAGTTACACATCTCCAGCATTCTCTCGGCTCTCGGCTCCTCTGTTCGCTCATCGCTCTTTAGGAGAGATATAAAATCACACTGAACATAATTCTCAAACTGCCCACCCCTTTCTCCACATGATCTCTCCTCTCTCTCGCACTCTCTCCTCGCCTCCCCTCCTCCTCTCCCCTGCTCCGTTCTGTTTGGAGCCAGTTCGGGGAGCCGTGGAGCCGTGGGTTCAGGACTAATTGAATAAGCAGCGACCCTGTGGACCGCCTCTCTGTGGGACCCGGGATAGGATCTAAAAGTGCACTCCTCTGAGGGCGAACATAGCCAACTTAGAGTCATTTCATGCTCGCTGCTCCGGCGTGCACACCAGGGGCCAGCCCAGCACGGAGGCCACACACGCCAGAAAGAGAAGTCATTTATGTGCTCTCTAATCAGGCATGCTTTAAATTCTGTTCTTTCTCTCATGAAACGCAGCTGTTAATTTTCCCTGGCTCTCGAACCCCCTCCCCCTCATCTCCCTCATCTCCTTCCTCCTTCCTGAATCAAATGGATGCTGCAAAGGCAATTAATAACTAAAAACGATCTCGACATGCAGGACTGAACATGCTAACACACCTTGACGGCAACTGCATGTTTATCTGGAACAGTGCTCGGATGTGAGTGCTCATTATCAGAATACATACCGGTATCAGTGATTGTTGTACCCTGTGCATCACAGCAATGGAGTTGACACATTAATAATAGCATTTACGAGGGAATCAAAATGCACAGATCCAGCGGTCAGTGCGGTGGAAAAATAGCTCAGTATATACTTTTTATGTATTTGTTAATTTTTTTTGCCTAGGGCATATCAATCATATTGGTGAAGGCTGAAAGGCCTACCTTTTCCATGCCATCCAAGTCAGTGTCTTCTGAATCACCCCACCGTCACCTCTCCAGGGTCAGAACCCCACTGGACACAAGCCAGAGCACTGTTTCAATAAATGGAATTCCCAAATCACAATCTTAATGACGCTTGCATCCATTATGTTATTTAAGCTCCCAAACTGGACTGTTAGTGATTATGAAAACCTTCAGCTCTCCCCACTTACAGACCTGCAGTCTTGTGGACCATAAAGTCATCGGAAGCAGTTGATGTCATGTGAACTAGACCCATTCATGTTGCGTAAGCCTACTGCTTGTCTAAACTTAGCGAAGTGAATACACTCTGAGTGTACAAAACATTAGGAACACCTTCCTAATATTGAGTAGCATTCCCTTTTGCCCTCAGAACAGCCTCAATTCATCGGGTCATGGACTCTACGAGGTGTCGAAAACTTTCCTCAGGGATGCTGGCCCATGTTGACTCCAATGCTTCCCACAGTAGTGTCAAGTTGGCTTGTTGTGGATCTCCAATCCAAATAGTTCCTTCCATCTGATCCCTCAGATGCTCGATGGAATGGAGATCTGGTGACTGGGCAGGCCACTGCAGTAAGCCGAATTTACTGTCATGTCCGTGGAACCATTCCTGGACAATCCTCGCCGTGTGGCATGGGGGATTATCCTGCTGAAAAATCTATTTGCAGAGGGATACACTGCTGCTATGAAAGGATGCACCTGATTGGCAGCGATGATGTTCACATATCCCATGGCATTCAAATGTTGCTGCACATATATCAAGAGGCCCAATGTGTGCCATGAAAACACACCCAACAGCCCCACCACCAGCCTGCAATGTTGACACACGGCATGATGGATGCATGTACTCATGCGGTTTTCTCCATACCCTAGTCCTCCCATCAGCATGAAACAGCAGGAACCAGGATTCATAAAACCATGTAATTCCAATTCTCCAATGTCCCATGTTTTCATTCCTTAGCCCACTGCAACCACAGTTTCTTGTTGTTTGCTGAAAGAAGTGGAACTCTATACGGTCATCAGCTGCCATACCCCATTCATGTCAAGGTATGACAAGTTGTGCATTCTTTTATGGGTCTTTGGGTACCAATTCTGTACTGGATTGTCAGTTGACTAACTGTAGCCCATCTGTTATTCTGCCCAATTCATGTCAGCCTCATTTGTCCTCTTTCATCAACGATCCGTTTTCAATCACTGGCTGGATGTCCTTTATTTATTATTATTTTTATTTAACCTTTATTTAACTAGGCAAGACAGTCAAGAACAAATTCTTATTTACAATGACGGCCTACCTCAGCCAAACCCTCCCCTAACCCGGACGACACTGGGCCAATTGTGTGCCGCCCTATAGGACTCCCGATCACGGCAGGTTGTGATACAGCCCGAGAACGAACCAGGGTCTGTAGTGTTGAGATGCAGTGCCTTAGACCGCTGCGCCACTCGGGAGTGGGTGGTGGACCATTATTGATACACTCGGGAAACTGTTGAGCATGAAACCCCCAGCAGCGTTGCACCTACTGCCATACCCGGTTCAAAGGCATTTCAGTCTTTTGTCTTGCCCATTCACCCTCTGAATGGCACACAGCAATCCATGTCTCAATTGTCTGAAATCTTAAAAGTTTTTCTTTAATCTGTCTTCTCCCCTTCATCTACACTGATTGAGGTGGATTGAAATGTTCACCTGGCCAGTCTATGTCATGGAAAATGCAGGTGTCCCTAATGTTTTGTACACTCAATGTAGTTCGCATTAATAAAATAAATCATGTAACCTTACTGTAAAGTGTTACCAACAATTTAATTAATACATGCTTTTTAATCCATTTAGTTATTTTATCTCAATAAATACTCTTTTAGAACAACTTTTGGACAATAATGCCATAGAACACATACTACACTATATTACATTACTAGTGATAATATAAGTATTTCTAAGAATATGAATCCCTGTCTCCGCCATGTCTGAGAGCATATCAGCCAAAGATACTGTAGCCACGCTGTAATCCCCAGATCTCCTGGCCCCTGTACCTGTCTACACTTCCTGCAAAGGTTCTCTGCCATTGGCTGAAATATGAAATTCATAAGCATTCCCATCATGTTACAGGCTGTTTCTGGGGCTTTAGGGTTCAGAGGAAGCCAGTCTAACAGTGTGCCTTTTATTACACGCATTAGTAATCCAGGAAAGGGGAAGCACATGTCCGGGTGAAATACGATCGATTTCAGATGAACTCCAACAGATCGTTTCTCAATCCATCCTCTAAAATGTTCTATGAATCACTCTCATAACTACAGTAACTCTCTCCTGATTCACTCACACTGACTGAGGTAATATTGAAGTAATTCATTAATCAATTAATTCACTTTCAGTGAATCGAAGAGCTCTCTCCTAATTTTTAACAGCATAACTCTACTTTACACATTTCAGATATACTTGATATGTTTTCTTTCTAAGTGTCCTCTGATAAAGCTTACATTATGTTTGTCTTTATAGCTCTATCTGCCTATTGGTAGTGAGGCAGACAGGCAGCCCCCGTGGTGGTGTATTTCTCCCTCTAGCTAAACTTGAAAGACAAGTGAGTCATTAGTTTACCAGGCTTGATATTACACACAAACATGCTAGGTTGTTTGGCTGGGTTAAAAAGATATGACTCAGCAGGTCAGATCAGAAGACTAGAGGCGTGGCTTAGTAGGGGCCACCTGTGAGAGTAAATGTCCTTCCTGATCATCTGTTCTGTTGTATTGTTAGTAGCATGTTAAGATTAAACACTGGCAGTTTTTAAGCTTTTATGAGGTTAACAGAAGTAAGCCTCATAAAAGTGTATGTGCTCCTTAAGCGGCCGTGCAATTCCCAATGTTAGGAAAGTTACCACTTCATTACAATATGTAATGAATAATGTTAATATTATATAGGAATATGTAATTTGCAAGAATATTTTAAGGAAAATGTAAAATTGCAGTATACAATCTTAACATGTGAAAAAAAAGAATGATCTAAAAGCCACGCCCCTAATAAGCCACACCTGAAAATAAACCAAACTTAAATTAACCAATTTTTGGGTAATCCCAACAACCTAACACATTGGTTTAATCACGCAACCCAACGGGCTGGGTCAAAATAACCCAGCATGTGTTCTGTCCATTATTTACCTAATGCTTGGTTTTTAACCAAGCTTTTTTTTTGGACTGTACTGTACTCACAGTAGGGAGAAGGTTAATTCGAAAACCCAGATGACTGGTAAAAAAATCTATCAAAACACAGAGTGAGTACACTGCTTTGGATGTTGGAGATAAAGTCACTGATGGGAAAATGGTTTCTCGAAGGACATTAAAACGTCATGAAAATGTATTATTCATTTTATAACTGTTTTATTGTTTTATTGTGTATGTCTGAGTTGTCTCTGGAGACCACTGTGTAATAAATTTGCTTTTAAACTAAATTAGAGAGTTACTAAAATGGTAACACTTTACAGTAAAGTATACTTTAAAATACTTACAGTATCTATATCATTAAGGAGAGTATGAGAAAAAAAGTTTATAATTTCAGTCTTGGGTTTGACAGGTATATATCACTATTATGAGCTACATATCACAATTAGCTAGAGATAAATTCCTTGAACAGTCTTCAATCTAAATATACACCATGAATAAGTGCAATGTGCTGTAACTATTCAGGAGTTCATTTGCCAGCACTGACACGACCTCCCCCCTCACCCATCTCAGGCCAAAGCCTCCTCTCCTTCCCACTAATCTCAGTCTCAGTGTGGCCCTTTTTGTGTGCGAGCACTGAATCTGTGGGCTTTGCCGGCTTTCCACTCTACAACCAGGCAGGCTGCTGACTCCACACTCTCATCCCTCCATCCCCCAGCATCCTGTTTACTCTGTGTAGCCGTGCCACCTCAGAGTCACTCCAGACCACCAAGGTCCTAACGGCTGCGTGGGATTGGCCGGTTTAGCGGCCGTCGCCATGGGAACGGTAGGGAGAGGTGCTGGAGTGGGCAGAGGAGTGGCACTGATGGTCGCTTAGCGGTGAGGATGTTTTACGCTTTGGACCAGGGCGAGAACCAGGGCAGGAGGAAATGTATGATTAAACTAAGACCAGTCCCTGACGTCAAAAAAACATTGGGGTTGGTATGTGAGTAGAGCGTGTGGTGGTGGGGTGAACTGTACAGTTTCACTATGGGTCTTTGTCTTCAGAACGTGGCAGAGACACAATACAAGTTCTAGAATTAATTGTTGAAAGCCAAGACAAAAGTCAACATTGAAATGATTGCCACTGTCCTGTCAATCTAACATGGCCATTTCTTTAAAAACATTTAGTGGTTCTCTCTCTCACACAACCCTTCAATATGAGACGTTTTTATTCCCGGCCTCTGCCATTACATTTTATTACAGCTCTTTACTTGGCTGGCGAAAGTGTTCATACCTCCCTGCTTAAATTTCCTCTTTAGGTATGAATGTAATTGGAGATGTTATTTTTGACACTAGGGAAAACAAGAGCTCATGTTGGCCTCTAATATCACGGCAGTTGTTCTTCTAGAGCTTTTGTCACCCTCTCGTGGTAGGAGTAGCGGCATTCCGTGTTCTCTGCTCTCTTCTCAGTCTGTCAGCATTTCAGTGTTTTCTCAGAGAGCTACCACAAATGGGACCACAGCTAGCGCCATCGCATCTATTTTTGCCCGTATGGACACAGTCATGGGTGGTCCTGCTGCTTCTTAACATTGTTGAACTCCTGACAGCAGCAAACCTCTAAGAAAGCTCCAGTTCAGTCTTCTGAGTCTGCAATTCAGGCTTTAGTCTTCTGCAGTGAAAATAGTTCAGTCTGTCAATGACTCATCAAAGCAAATAGCCCTGGCCTGGGCAAAGCAAACGGAGCATGAAAACGTAGAGGACAACGCTTCATTGCCAGAACATTCTATTCTCAACCAGAAGTTCTGCTGCCATTGTGGAACTGACGAATGAATGGTGCTGCTAGACTAGGAGGGGTGTTTAGCTTTCTGTTTTGGAATGAGTTGTCCTGGATATGAGGTGTTTGTGGCTAGTTTGAGGAAAAGGGGCCAGATTTCCAGGCAGACAGGGATGCTGGATGGAAGGTTGAAAGGGGGAGAGGGGGTTTTTGAGGAGGGATACAGGTGTGGGTGCATTAGCCCCTGGTCGGAAAGCAACCACTCTGCACTAATTTTTGCTGAGTTTCTGGAAAGTGGGTTCGAGAGAGAGAGAGAGAGAGAGAGAGAGAATCAGCGGAGAGTTTCCCCTTCTGCGCTGATGTGTGCTCCAGTACTTGGGCCTGATGGTCTGCCAGATTGGGGAGAGGAGAGAGAGGGGTCTGCTGAGGGGTGAGGGGGATGGGGGAGGCAAGTGCCACAAGGTGGAGAGAACATAGAGGGGGGAGGTCAGAAGCGGATGGAGCCTGTTTTCCAACATAGAAACCCTGCTTGTGTTTTACATACTTTCTGTGAGTACAGTGCAAGCATTAACCGACTCACAAAGAGTCCCAATGGGGTCCGTCTGCCTGTACAAGTGGACTGTATTCCCATTGTTGATATTGTCAGAATATTCAACATTCCATGCAAGGCTCCCCCGATATCCTGAGATTCTAGACAGGAAGCTTCTAGTATACTTCTACTTGTTATTGTGGTTGTCCTCTACACAGCCTGGATGCTCACCCCGACTCTGACAAATTGGGGCGCGGGGCATGACATTTTAAAAAGCTGCTAAAAAATAAATCAGACACTTTCAGGGAAAAAAAAGCATTTGAGCAAAAGAGACAAGCCAAGCCAGTAACAAAACCTGGAACAGTGGGAAAAGGGGGAAATGTGTGTCCTGACTCAGAAGTGTTTGTGTAGGGTATTCCAGGCTGACTGTGAGTGTGACAGCCACAGGATCAGGATGTGTGTGGGCTATTGTTCCTCACGTCTACCTCAGCACTACGGCTTCACTTACTTCCTCCTCTCCCACGGGCCGTGTGGTAGACGTCCTGGCCCACACACACGCACACACTCAAATTTGATGTGCAAACATAAATATGATAGTTCGCTCTTTTTATGTTGCGTCTGTAGCCTACTTGTATAAACTGAAACAAAAAGGGATCATACATGGTGTAAGAACAGATTATTCAATCACTTAATCAAATGTAAATTGTAAAAATGTAATGCATTGTTTAATCCCAATCCCAACCTATTGAGAAGTATTTGATAAATGCAATTAAGTATTGTCATATGTGTGATGCGACTTCTTTGACATACCAATAATGAAGAACTTGTCATATTGACATGGCGGAATGGCAATAAGTAATACATAATGGAAATAAGTAATACATAATGGAAATAAGTAATACATCATGGAAATAAGTAATACATAATGGAAATAAGTAATAATGTCTCATCCTTTACAGTTTACTAATGTTGAACAAGCTGTATTTCATCATTATAAATAAGCCGTTTAAGAGGACCCTCAATTCAGATTCCACTAAATAGGCCTCATTTTATTTTCATCTAATAAAGAAAATAAAGAACAGATATTTATGTTACGGAAAAAAGGTAATGCAGGTAGATAGTTTGATTACAACAGCTGCTCATGTGTAAGAACATGTAGCAATAAAAACAGCATTTCCCAACAATATCAAACCTCTCAACCTGTAAGTACCAATAACAGTAATATCATCGACAACGCCACAGAACAGACACACAGAACAGTACATCTTTATGTCTGTTCTGCCACACACAACACATAAATGTCTCTCTCACACAGGCTGCCTTTGTGTGGTCAAGTGGATATGGTCAAAAGAACGAACCACAGAACTGTGTTGCTCTTTTCCTGTTTTCCTTGTCTAAAAGGAGTTTGGACCCTGGTCTGACCAGAAATGCCAATCCAAGAAAAGACCAGCTATGAATCGTGAACCCGCTCTGCCTCTGACAGGAGAGCACAGCCAGAGATCAGTGATCCCACCCAAGCCAGGACCCACACTAACCTATCTACCCACTATTTCTGTGTGTGTGTGTGTGTGTGTGTGTGTGTGTGTGTGTGTGTGTGTGTGTGTGTGTGTGTGTGTGTGTGTGTGTGTGTGTGTGTGTGTGTGTCGTCTGTGTGTGTCGTCTGCTGTGTGTGTCGTCTGTGTGTGTCGTCTGTGTTTGTGTGTCCCAAAAAATAGTTATTTGGCTACCCAATAGAATTGCAGGGTACAGAGCTTTAGTAACAAAAGCTGCAGACTGCGGTGCAAAAGGTTGCATTCCAGTCAGATATCACGCTGGGCATTTTAATGCCGCAGCACCAACAAGGGACAAATTGGACTGAGTGAAAACCAATTAAAACCAGTGATCCCTGATGTCACATCTCTCCACTTCACCTCAGCCGCTTCTCTCTCTGACCATGTCTCGACTTGTGTCGTCTGTACGTCTGACTGTCCGTCCTAGCTATTTGGAGAATCCTTCTCTCCTCTCCTGTCTGACTTTCTTTGTGGGAAACCTTTTACACCACAATAGCAGCGTCCGGGCCGGTCGGTCAGCTTGGGCCTGCCATTGGTTGCCTTACAGGACATGGTGTTTGTGTTGGCAGGGGGAGCTGTTTTTGGGAGTCATACAGACAGAAAACAGGCTGGAGCTGGAGTTTTTTCCCCCTGCGTACTTACAGTCCCGGCAGCAGAGGGACCGTCCAGGCTTCAGCTCATCAATCACTCAGCACTGAGAGGGAGGACAGTCTCTGTGGGTGGGATGGGAGGACATAGCAGAGAGATGGATGTGTATGTACTATATGTATGCAGCCTATGTACCAGCGTGTGTTTGTGTGTGTGTGCGTGTGTGTCTGTGTTTGTGTGTTTGTGTGTGCTATTAAACATAACAGAGGGGTATGTTCGTGGGCAGGATAATTGGACATGTGCGTGGGTAGGAGGTCAGAGAGATGAGAGATGACCACTTTATATGTCTGGTTCAGAAGTTCTGAGCTGACCAAACACACACACATAATCCTCTGCACTGCCTTGAGTGTGAGGACTGGCCTCCACTAGCATCCTGCAGCCTGGGCAGTTTTGATTAAGCAACCAGGCCTATAAGAGAGCAGAACAGACCAGACCCATACCTGAACCTCAGCCCACATAACAGGCCCTGATGGATTGAACCAGCTCTCCCTGCAGTGGTGCTGCCCAGAGACCTCACAGCAGGGCTGGCTGGCTTAACAGAGACCCTGTGCAGGCCCAGGGGTGAGCCAGGTTGATGGATAAACACAAGGCTGATGGAGAGGGCCCTATTGTGGGGAGCCCCTGACCAGCAGTAGGTCCCAGCCTGGAGATGATATGGAGACACACCGCTGGGTGACCCAGCAGCAGGGACCCTCCCAGATCATTAAAGGGAACCTCGGCCTGGTCATTTGATCAGCGCTCTGAAAACACTGGACACAGCAAGCCGCTGTGTTTCCCCTACGACTGCAAATCAATCTGTGTGTGGGTGGGAAGAGGCGTTTGTTTTCCTTTCATAAGTCATGTTTCAACCGTTCTTGAAAGGCGGCTTGCGCACTCATAAAAGTAACGCACATGTACTCACCACATGATTTTGAAAAAAATCCATATTGCTAATGATGGTTAAACAAACATAACCAAAAGCAATCATTGCAAGATCGAAGGTTGGCCTAATTCTTTACTTCTGCTCTCATGCAAAATCGCAATTGACTGAGTAGTGTAGTAGAATGTCCTGACTCAAAAAATTCTATCTTCATGAGAACACGGTGCTAGGACAGAGCAGACATTGTCACTGGGAGATATCCAGGTAAAAGGTGATAAATGAGGCTGTGATTGAAAGGGTTAATGAGACAGTTCCGTCTCATTGGTGGCGAACCTCAGCGGTGTTAAAAACAGATCAGTCACCAAGCGCTGGACGTTGCCAGCGCTGGATCTGATGACACGTGTACTGCCATTAACTGAGCATAAACGCTGTTCGGTCTGTTCCAGTCCCCCCCCCCCCCCCCCCCCTCCCCTCACACCACGCAAATCAGAACCACCTGCCCTAGGGCCCTGAGAACCGCAAGGCTCTCCTTTTCACCGGATCTCCACAGAGCAGAGAGAGAGAGAGAAAAAAAGAGAGAGAGAGAGAGAGAGAGCGAGAGAGGGAGAGAGAGAGAGAGACTACCTCCAGGGGGGCTACCTCCAGGGATATTCTTTGAACAGAACAGAGAATCTTCCCCTTAACATCTAACCCCCTCTTGGCCTCCCAGTCTCTCCTCCCTTATGAAGAGTGCAAGATAGCCAATATATTTTATTACGTACAGGAAACTCCTGTATCAAAGGACACTTTGTTAGCCGATCCGCGGGGATCCCATGTGGGGTTGAGACTTGTCCTCTCTCTCTTTCGCTCTTATACTCCATCTTTTTCTCTCTCACGCTTTTTTTTCTCTCTCTTCACTTTTTCCCTCCCTCTACTCCCTCTCTCTGCTCTCTATGTATGTGGGTGGGTGGTAGGCATATCGGCTGACAGACTGTGGAGCGTACCGCGCAAGGGCCTTGGGTGCTTTCTCAGAGCCAAGATGGCACCTGGGTCTCCCAGCGCCTCCACCTCCAACCAGCTCCCATTGCCTGCCCTACACCCACACCACCACCATCCCCTGCCCTGACGTAACAAACCCCCTCCAGTCTCTGCAACCAGCAACCAGTCTACACACACACCCGCTACACGGCAGCAGTTCAGTTGAACAGCCACCAGGAGACCAGGGGCCTGGACAAAATGAGCCACTTGTATTATTCCCCATCCCTCACTCTGCTCCAGTGAATACTTTTAGACTAACTTATTCACTGGAATACACTTGTTATTTAACAAACAATGAGAAAGAGGCAGACATCATGTCAGTAAAGCTACTTTTTTCACCTTTTGTGTCTTTGCTCCGGTGGTCTGTAACTGACAGGAACTCAGGCACTATTTGTTATCTTTAGGCCCAATAAGTACATCTGGTTCTGGTTTGGGTCCTCCACATCGCCCCTGGAGATGTGGATGGAGGGGACGCAGGGGTAGGGGAGGGTGGCGGGGAGGAGAGAGGCATTTCTGTGTGGGAGCGTGGGTCTTTTTTCTCCTCAGTCTTAAATTGAATTTCTCACCATCCCAAGCTGGGCCTTGGACCAGGGATCTAGGGCTTCTCAAGCCTGTCACACAAAACTCTCTGTTTAGTTAGCTCCCAGCCCTCAGGCTCTCAAATACAACGTGAAGAAGAAGAAGAAAAAAACTGGAAAGAAATCAGTTTCACCTGTTTAGCCAAATGATTGCATGTTCAAAGGAATAAGACCTATTAGCCAGATCACATAGGTTTGTGAGGTAAGAATGGCTCAACCTTTTCTGAACCCTCCCTGTCATGGAACGATTTTTGTCTGTTGTTGGTGATACACAGTGTCTGATGGTGAAACAATAATGTTCAGTTCTCAGCTAGCCAGGATGAAAAGAAGAGATGTACTGATATTTTGTTGAATTATACTTTTGATCACGTCTTTGATTTCAATCAGGAGGTAGGCCTACTTGTTTCCAAGCCTTTATCACAGTTTTCTCATACTTTGAAAGAGAAAACTATGTAAATGTTCTCGTGTTCTGGAGAGAGAGCAGTCATATACTGGGAAGACCAACTTTACCTGAGGGCCTCACACTGTCTTGGTAGGAAGATTCACATTGGAAGAATGGTGAAGATGGCCTCTACTGGGGTTTAGCTGGCTAGCAGGTAGCTATAGCAGAAGGTAGCTGGCAAGTCCAGTTAGCCAGGAAGTGATCTTGCTAGCAGTTACCCAGAAGGTCATCTGTCCCTGCTAATGTTTCACCGTTGGTACATGTTTATCATATAGTAAGTAGCTTGTTCTACCATAGAATATTGTTATAAAATGCAGTAACGTGTTGGAATCGCGGGTTTATGCACTGCGGTTTCGTTTTTAGATTTTTCATCATGAACTGTTTAAAATGGCCGGAGTTACTACCGGTTTGAGAGTGGCGTCATGGGTAATGTTTAAACATTGTTTCTACTTGTTATTACATGTTTTGTTTTTTAAATGTATTCTTTATTCAGCATTTTCTAACACTAACTGTTACTGTCTGAAATGTTAGGCTACCTGTTGAAAATGTTAAGAATAAAAACATTAGCTTAATTAGTAGTGAGCACCATGAGCTCTTGGTGGGGGACTCTTATTTTTCGCTTGTTTCAATGGTTGCAAGCTGAGGGTCATAAAAATGGCACTCCCATGCACAGTCATTACAAATGCCTCATTTGTTAAGTTTGACATTGTGTATCAGAACAGTAGGCCTATACATGATACCGATTTCAGCTCAAGGCGCCCGCCAATAAAATACAAATGATGTATTGGCGCATCGAACATTCGTTTAACTCCTCAGTGGATAGTGTTACATTTAACAACGGCATCATCTGAATGCTGACATCTTTATAGAGCCTACCTTTGCCATTGCTTTAACTTGTTATGTTGACAATAAAGGCTCGCTGAGTAGTTTAAATCAGTTGGGGTCAAGCCCTGCATCCTGTGCCCATCACTACAATATTAATGCACTAATATTCATACACCGAAAAAGATGGCTTAGAATCCAGACTACATCCAGATGATAACAGTAAATACTATATTACCAATAACAAAATCGCTACCTTTTTCATTTCTTCCTTAGCTACCGGAGTATGACTAGAGTTGCCATTATCAGCATCTTTCCCACTGTCCAGACAGCAGCCAACCAAAGGAAGCCTCATACAGGAAGTAATAAACACAGACCAGACCAGACTAATCAATTCATAACAACCATTGGGCACAGCCCCAGTTAACCAGTCACTAACGTTTCTCTCTCCTGGGCCACCCTCCTAATTCAATCATCTTTCTCATGACATCATCAGGTCCGACGGGCCAATCAGAGCTGGCCGGGCTAGCAGGCTAAGTGTTGGAGCGGAGAGGGTTGATTGTTGTCCTTCGATTAGCTCTCCTTGTGTGGTATGGCCCGGCCGAGACGAGGAGCATAACGCATAACATTGAGCTACAGTAAGTGCCAAGTCCAGCCCAACACAGGCATGGTTGTTATAAGCTCAATTGAAATCCTGACGGTGGGAAAATGGAGAGAGAGATAGCAGAACTAGACAGGGGGATAAGGAGGTGGTTGTGTGGATTAGATTAGATGGCAGCGATCAGGACGGGAAATCTGAGATACCCTAAAGAACCCCTTTGACCCTCTGACCTCACATGCGCGCACGCACACACACACATACACACACACACACACACACACACACACACACACACACACACACACACACACTCACACACACACACACACACACACCCTTGGTTTTCCTTTTTCTTCTCTTTCTGACAAATTGTGTATGTGTCATGACATTAAAAACATTGCCATACATATTTGAAAGGCTAGAGCTTACTGGAAATAAAACATCATAATAAGTGGAAATTAACAACACAAATTCCTTACCAGGTGCTTTCACACACATACACTCACACAGACCCAAACGCACATACAGTGCCGTGAAAAAGTATTTTCCCTTTCTGATTTTCTCTATTTTTGCATATTTCTGATACTGAATGTTATCAGATCTTCAACCAAAACCTAATATTAGATAAATGGAAGTTTACAAATGACAAATGACAAAATTAATAAAAATATCAAATTGATACTCATTTTATTTAATTAATTAACAAAGTTATGCAACACCCAATTCCACTGTGTGAAAAACCAATTGCCCCCTTGGTTGTACCAACTTTAGCTGTAATGACTGCAACCAAGTGCGTCCGGTTGATCAGTCTCTCACGTCGCTGTGGAGGAATTTTGGCCCACTCTTGCATGCAGAACTGCTTTATCTCAGCGACATTTGGGGGTTTTCATGCATGAACTGCTCATTTTAAGTCCTTCCACAACATCTCAATTGGGAGCTGAAGCGCAGCTGGGTCAAGACAATGATGCATGAAAATGGCTAAAAAGCAACAAATTTGACATTTTGGAATGGCCTAGTCAATGTATAGACCTAATCCCTATTAAGATGTTGTGGCAGGACTTGAAACGAGAAGTTCTTGCTTGAAAACCCACAAATGTCGCTGAGTTGCAGTAGTTCTGCATGGAAGAGTTGCCGAAAATTCCTCTACAGCGACATGAGAGACCGATCAACAACTACAGGAAGCGTTTGGTTGGAGTCATTGCAGCTAAAGGTGGCACAACCAGTTATTGAGTCAAAGGGCGCAATTACTTTTCCACACAGGGCCATTGGGTGTTGCATACATTTGTTTATGAAATAAATGAAATAAGTATGTAATTGTTGTGTTATTTGTTCACTAAGTTTCCCTTTATCTAATATTAGGTTTTGGTTGAAGGTATGATAACAGTCAGTATCAAAAAATATGCAAAAGTAGAGAAAATTAGAAAGGGGACACAAACACTTTCTCTTTCCCTCTCTTTCTGTTCATTCTGTGTTTCTCAGCCCTTTCTCTGGCCCCTGTTAAAAATCCCTGATTCCCACTTTTTCCCAACATAGCTCAGCTAAACCCCATCCACCAGCAGCACCAGCACCCCACCCCACACACTGTAGTCCTCTGTTTATTTTTTCAGGTGAACAAACTGTATCCCACACACTGGCTCCCTCAGTTGCTTTTAATTAGGCTTCTGGAATCTTCTGTGCTTTCATCTGATTTCCACGAGGGGGGGGGGGGGCGTGTGTGTGTGCGTGCGTGCGTGCATGTGTGTGTGGTGACTCCTGGCTGAGGTAAATAAAAGTTAGAACAGAAATAGCTTGAGACAAGATTGCGTCAGAGGCAGCAGGGTTAACAAGAGTTTGAACTGCCATGCCAAGGAACATTTTGCTCACATCAGTGGATTCTAACAATAGTTATCTTTAACTGATCAAATCCATTTACGTAATAGAGATGTGTATGTTGTCTGTCTGTGGGTGCGTTAGTCCTTCTGACACTTTTTCACCCCCTCAAATACAACCTTGAAAAGCCTGAAAACTCAACTCATCACAAACAACAAGGCTGTTTTCATTCCAACCCTAAATCGAAACAGATCTCACTCAAGGATTGCTTTCGCCTAAGCTTCTAATGTGAGAGACCATAGATGGACTTCACTTACTGGGGTCTGCCCTAGGGTATTATAGGGGCAAAGGTGTTAGGCTAATCCACACCATCCAATATCATTCATCTATAAAGGGTCATGACCCTTGATTTTCTTGGCCAAAGCATTACTAGGCCTAAGGTTAGGTCGAGAGTTCAGGAGGACATGGTTTGACCATGGTGGCCAACCTGGTCTCAGAGCATTTCGTATTATTCTGTACGTAATTCAGAGTCACTCCATCTAGTATGATATATTGCATTTCGTATTCTACAGTAGGTATTCATTTGTGGATGTCCATCACCCATTTCATATGATATGTTACGAATTACAATTCATATTATATGTTACAAATTAGCTAGCTAACGTTAACTAGGCTAGGAGTTAGGGGTTAAGGTTAGGGTTAAGTTTAGGAGTTAGGTTAAAGGGTTTAAGATTAGGGTCAGGGGAAGGGTTAGCTAACATGCTAAGTAGTTGCAAAGTAGCAAGTAGAAGAGTGCCTTTGATATTTTAAGTAGAAAACTTGCTAATTAACTCAATTCTAAAGTTGTCCGTGGTGAGATTCGAACTCGCATCCTTTGGGTTGCTAGATGTTCTCGTTATACACCCACCCATCCTACTTTCGTTTTTTGCTTTAAGTAACCATCTGCCTTATGTAACCGTAACAAATGTAACATATCATACTGATTAGAGTGTCCCGTATTTACATGTATTATGTTAAGTCTAGTCTATGAGACCAGGCTGTGGTGGCATTCTCTGTGTGTAGCTATCGCTTGCAAGCCTAAGACAAGTCAACTAAATGGCATCAAAACAACATATACTTTACAATAACTTTCTTAAACATGTTTTCAAATAATTAAATACCTATTCATATTTAAAATGCTTATTCATGAAATTTATTATTAAGCTTTACCCAATAGCAATCCTAGTCATATAATCAGAACTCAGGAATGATCCCGTGATCCAAACCAAAAATGTAAATGTAAATTTGTTCAGACTTCCAATTGGCCCCAACTTCCAAATGCTCATTGTGTCCCCTAAACCAGGTAGGCACCTTCCTTCATATGATGTGGGAGTGCCCTGCAGTTAAATGCTTTTTGGGACAAAGTTACAAAATTAATTTCAAAGAGCATGAGTGTAAATATTCAATGCTCCCCAGACGTTATGTTACTTAATGATAATAGCCCGTTGAATCTCTCATTTAATCAGAGAAGATTACTGCTGGCAGGCAGCACTGCTGCAAAACATTTTGGGGCTCTAAGATGGCAACCACCTCACTCTCTCCCATTTAACCAGTGGATACAGTTACTATTAGAAGTAATAACAGTAGAATTATCGACAACGAGAATGAATGGTGCTAGTCAAGGAACAATTGAGGCCTTGACAAATATACTTGACTCTGTAAAAAAACTATGTCAACTAAAGCCCCAACATACAAACCAATTATATACTGTATATTTAATGAGACTCTGGTCATTGTGTGTGTGTGTGTGTGTGGGGGGGGGGGGGGGGGTCGATTAGGGGGAATATAAGGGGAAACTCAGAGTATGGATGGGTGGGAGGGGGTCTGATAAGCAACCTCGGTTGCCTGGTGGGATGGGAGGCATGCTTTCTTCGGGTCGGGATGTGGGGGGTAGGGCAGACGAAGATGAAGATACGGGAGGAGGGGAGCTAGGCGTGGTGGGAAGGGGTGGGAAACATGGTTTTCGGGTCAGGAGGGAGGATGCGGGGGGGGGGGTGGATGGGGACTGAATGGGTTGGAGAGGGGGATTTTATTTTTTTTTTCCTTGCATACAGAAGATTTCTGTTGATGCTGTTCTTTGTCTTTGTATGCATTTCTCTGATTGTTTTTTTAATTCTTCTTTCAGGTGGCAGCCCGCAGGTACAGGAAAGTAGGAAATATGAAATACAAATATTATAACTGAATGTATGAATATATCTGAATTAAAATGATTTGGAATGTTCTACCTGTACCTGTAACCACCTTCTGAAAAAAATGACAAACTCAATTTGAAAACTTGGTAATGAAGAGGCAGATTGACAAATGTTACAGCAACTACTCCCATACCATGAACACTTGCAGCAAATGGCTATTGACAACCCATTAAACCAAGGAGATATACTGTACCATCAGACCTGGTCTTAAATGTGCCTGGGTCGTTCCATGAAAGAGTGCCTTTGATATTTTAAGTAGAAATTGTGCACCGATATTGCATTTTTAAAAGCCTGTTATATTAATTGAAGTATCCTTTAATATAGACCACATGGAGAATTCATTAAATCCTTCCGTCAACCCTGTGTCACTTCTAGGAAGATTTTAACCCACTTAATCCCAAAATGTATCCAAGTTTCACCATCAAAGCCCTAGTTATGTTGCAGCCATTTCTGAAGATGATTAGTTATTTAATGTGATTAGTGAATCATTTCTGAAGATGATTCGTTATTTAATGTGATTAGTGAATCATTTCTGAAGATGATTCGTTATGTAATGTGATTCGTGAATCATTTCTGAAGATGATTCGTTATGTAATGTGATTCGTGAATCATTTCTGAAGATGATTCATTATGTAATGTGATTTGTGAATTATTTCTGAAGATGATTCATTATGTAATGTGATTCGTGAATCATTTACGCCTGTACATCATTTTAAGTTTAACCCTATACGTGAACTGAACTCTCATTTTAATATGGTGGAACTATTCCTTTATTATTCTAAAGAAACATAGAACATTAATAGTCAAATCATAGAATAAAACCAGGTAAGCTGGCTCTACTCTTTTGGGCCATTTTCTGATGTGGAACAATCTCCCTCACGATGCCAGGACAGCGGAGTCAATCACCACCTTCCGGAGACACCTGAAACCCCACCTCTTTAAGGAATACCTGGGATAGGATAAAGTAATCCTTCTAACCCCCCCCCCCCCCTTTAAAGGATTTAGATGCACTATTGTAAAGTGTTTGTTCTACTGGATATTATAGGTGAATGCACCAATTTGTAAGTCGCTCTGGATAAGAGCGTCTGCTAAATGACTTAAATGTTAAATGTTTTGTGGTGGTGAAAACTGTGTGGGTCTAGCATAAGACATCAACCCTGTTACACATAGATAGACAGGCTAGCAATGTTTGAATTTAATTTGCATTCAATTGCCACTCGCTGTTGCTTACAACAATCGTCCATTCTCCCTGTAACAAGGGAATTTATGGATGATTTAAGAACAAATCGTCAATCCTGTTACTTTATTTGGCACTTATTAGGTACTTACTATAGTCTTTTTTTATTTCACCAAATGAGATGGGAAAATATGTTTTTTAGGATTTTTTTTTAAATTAGGTTGACTAAATTACACTGCTCAAAAGACACCAAATTGGTTGAACGACCCACCTGCTGCAACTTTTGAACATTGCTTTTATTTAAAGGAGAGCCTGATGAGCATGACTGAGTAGACCTACACTGAGCGTCCAGTTCTTGACACACTCAAACCGGTGTGTCTGGCACCTACTACCATACCCCGTATAAAACACACCTAAATCTTTTGTCTTTACCCGCTGAAACAGCACACATTCACATTCCAAGTCTCACTTGTCTCGAGGCTTAAAAATCCTTCTTTACCCTGTCTCGTCCACTTTATCTACACTGATTTAAGTGGATTTAAAAAGTGACATCAACAAGGGATCATAGCTTTCACCTGGATTCACCTGGGCAATTTGTCATGGAAACAGCAGGTGTTCCTAATGTTTTGTGCACTCAATGTATATCTACATTGAAATCCTGAGTAGGCTACGGATTTCTTTCCAAGTTTTACTGCCCTCTGCTGGACACATGTTGTCAATAGAATTTGAAACCCATTGGGATTGGTTGAGCCTCGAAGCTACAGGAGCTACAGTCAGGAACCCAACAAAACACCAACACTGTGATTGACAGAAACTCAGAACTAAATATTTGTTCTTACTTAATGTTGGAAATACAACACAATTTGAATACGTTTTAAAGAGAATTTCAATGAAAAGACACTTGTGATAATGTAGGCCGTCATTGTAAATAAGAATTTGTCCTTAACTGACTTGCCTAGTTAAATAAAGGTTAAATACAAAAATACAAAACTTAAATGATAATAATGGTGTTTTTTCTTTCTCTGTAATATTTATTTCAGTTTTAATGCTCCAAAACTTCAAAAGACACATTGAATTCAAAATGTGTTTCACTCCATTGCTGAGATCAGATTATCATTGTGTTTTTTATTGTACTCTATCCTTCAAAAACAATGACAATCAATGTTCAACGGACTTAAAAAGACAGCAGTTTTACTGTTTATACAACTGTAAATCTAAGATAGATATACACCATAGAGGAAATTATAAAAAGAGTCAAATATGAAATACTAGCCATATTTAATTCTAATAGCTAGGATAATTTCCAATAGCCAACCTTCATGGAAGGTAATAAAGTAGTTTTATTTTTAATTACAGTATGATGACATGTGAACAACCATTGAGAAAAAGTTTGAACAAATAACAATAGCAGCAATGCAAACATTTATGCACAACCCTACACATTGAAATAATTATGTATAATGTGTCATGTATGTACTATAATTGGTTTTACTGAGCACATGAAAGAAAAAAGCATGCTTTCATTAAATAAAAAGTAACAAAGGCAAAATATTTTTTTCCCAAAGAAAATACTGATAAGACTTCAATTATTTGAATATAAAGTAAAACTGTTATATATATATATACACACACACACATGAACAAAATATAATGAAATAATGCAGGGTATGACTACAGGCACAAAAACACAATTTCTAACATGGTATTTTCTGCTAGGATTAGTTTTGATAAATTAATCTGATTTAAACAAATAACAATATAAAGTGCACATCCTAGAGCTTATGAAAACTGACCAGACAAGATCCATTCAACCCTTTTCATACTGTAGATTTACAAATATACTAGAACATGGATAAATGTCCCGAACATTGTCAGATTATTTTAGACTTAATGTATTAATTTCCTTGCTTGAATTTAGGCCTTTTTTGTTCTGTTTGTGTGAAATCAAAATGAGTCATCTCTGAAACTTAACCCTTAGATGTAGCCCCTAAATCTGGGAGGCCAATCATCTTGTAACAAATATTCCTGCGCAACAATTTCCCTTTTCTTTAGTGAAAGTACATATTTTTCCAAAATACAATATAGAATATCAACAGCAATTGATATTCTATAATTCTATAATGGATTGAATGATTTGAAGAAAATGAAAACAGGATAACAATGCTTTGCCAGACTCATTACTAAGTATTCCAGGTCTGCATTAAAGGATTTAAGCAAACATCTACATATTTTATCTATTTACACCCAATATCAAGAGAGCACAAAACAAACAACAAACACATGACATTTGTCTATCTATCAGTCAACTTAAACTTAAAAATCCTTCGGTTTGATAAATACACACACAGTCAGAGGAAAAGTGTGGTACAGTACTCAACATGGAACTCTGAACAGAAAATGAAATGAAATGGAGAGCAGCATCGCAGCATAAACATTGAGATGCATTGTGGATAACTGATATGGAAATACAGCAAATCCAAATGGATTCACATATGAGGGAAGAGAACAGCAAAACAGTACGACAGGGAAACAAACGAACTTTGGCTAAAAGTAAACATTTTTTATCTGGAATCTAGTTTGTCTGACAAAGTCAAAACCCCAAAGTATTTACAAGATACTAGGTTAGAGTTTGGTGTTATGTCCTACTAACCTTGCATTGCAGATGAAATACATACTGTACCTAGCATACTATCTTTCACTACACCCTCCAGTCTTCTAAGCTTTGGCATCACACTGAAATAGCACTTTTACAGTACATGACAACACATTCAAAAAGTACAGTATAACTGTGAGCTAATGTTTCCACTAAAACCAATTCCTTCATTTTGTCTAATTTTTGACCTATCCTTGGACATGTGTACTAAAACCAACAAAACAGCATATCTAGTGAGCTAACAGTTGTTCAGGTAACATGTATCGTCCAGCTACGGTAGTTCTACAGGTGTACTACAGACAGGTAAGCTCCAGTAATTCTACAGGTGTAGTTCTACAGGTTGTTGTTCTGCATGTTGTCGTTCTACAGGTATACAGGCAGGTAAGCTCCAGTAATTCTACAGCTGTAGTTCTACAGGTGTACAGACAGGTAAGTGCTGGTAAATATGCAGGTGCACAGCAGGCTTGGTCCAGGTGGCCACAGCTGGCGCCGTCTAGTCATCATGCTGCTCAAAACATAATGGGATGGGAAACAGTTAAGTTTCAGCAATGTCAACATTTTTGGACTATATCCCTCTAATCTGAATTTCTTACTGCCTTTATGCACAAATATTGAGAAAATGCTTCCCCCTGGTGGTTTCTAGGAGGACATTACTTTATTGTTGAGATTGAGAGCTGAATCCTGATTTGAGACGTAGCATGTGCATTTTGGGGGAAAATATTCCATTAAACTGTGTAGGGTGTTTACACAAATGTAGAAAAATATGCAGTAGGAAGTAGATACAATTTGTGATGAGGAAGGTTTAGAGACTTACCTCAACTTTCTGTAATGGGTACGCATGAAGATCGCCGTGAGCTGTTACACATGTTCTTCTATAAAACACAGAGGCAAAACACAAAGTTAAGTCAATAATCGGTAACAATAAGAAACAAAAACACTTCCTAACCTCAGCAAACCAATCAGTGGCTGTTTTAAAAATAGAACTACACCACTTCATGATATAGTGATATTCTCTATGGCAGCAAGCTGTTTCAAGTTTTAATGTCACATGCACAAGTTACGGTGAAATGCCTTTCTTGCAAACTCAAAAACCCAACAATGCAATAATCAATAACAACGCAATTCTAGAAAAAAATAAACACACGAGAAATAAGAAATATGAAGAACACAATGTCCACTCATTTATTGCCCCTTGGACAAATGAATAATGATTTGTTTTACTGATGCACCGGTCTATTTGCTCTCTTTGTTGTTAAGCTGTTGTTTGTCGGACATCAAGTGTGCGGCATCGTTTTGGAACGAGACGTGAGAAAAAACTTGAAGGATGAGGAGGACAAGGCTGAAGGAATCAAAAGACACAGTCATCTCTAAGATAAAATACATGCCTGTGTCTGCCAGAACCGTTGAAAGGCACGTTACCGAGATGGTTGAAAATGTATAGGAGCAGCAAACTGTAGCGTCAAAAGATGCACCTGTGTGGCTCTTTGATGAGAGTGTGGATGTGAATGACGTTCCACGTCTGGCAATTGTTGCAAGACACTGTGACTCAGAGCAGGTACGCGAGGAGCTGCTTTGTCTATAAACCATGCATGGTACTACTAAAGGTGGAAGACGTAGCAAAAGCCTTCACAGATCATTTTGAGGAGAGAGGTGTCGATATCAAAAACATAATCACTATTACACCCCGCTATGGTGGGGAAACAAAGGATTCGGAAAGCTGACTGAAGATAAGATTGGCCACCCCGTGGTTAAATGTCACTATATCATTCACCAAGAGAATCTGTGTTCCAAAATCAAGCCTGCGGTGCTAACGGAAAGCGCCTCTGTTTAGCGAGCTATGGAATTCTTACTTTGATAGATATTCAGTAGACACAATTAGTTGTAATGCACATATGAAAGTCATTACTGGCACGCAGATCGCTAGAAATGGTAAGATAAATAGTAAATTGGCACTCCAAACAAAAAAGGTTGCCGAGCCCTGATATACAGGGACAGTTCCAATACCATATTTACAATGTGCAGGGATACTGGAGTGATGGAGGTAGATATCTATAGGGGTAAGGACTAGGCAACAGGATATAAGATAAACAGAGTAGAATCAGCTTGTACAGTGCCTTCGGAAAGTATTCAGACCCCTTGACTTGGTCCACATTTTGTTACGTTACAGCCTTCTTCTAAAATGGACTAAAGAAATAAAACATCTCAGCAATCTACATACAATGCCCCATAATTACAAAGTGAAAACAGGTTTTTAGAAACTGTTGCAAATATATTTAAAAACCTGAAATGACTTATTTACATAAGTATTCAGACCCTTTGCTATGAGTCTCAAATTGAGCTCTGGTGCATCCTGTTTCCATTGATCATCATTGAGATGTTTCTACAACTTGATTAGAGTCCACCTGTGGTATATTCAATTGATTGGACATGATTTGGAAAGGCACACACCCGTCTATATAAGGTCCCACAGTTGACAGTGCATGTCAGAGCAAAAACCAAGCCATGAGGTCTTAGGAATTGTCCGTAGCGCTCCGAGACAGGATTGTGTCGAGGTACAGATCTGGGGAAGGGTACCAAAGAATGTCTGCAGCATTGAAGGTCCCCAAGAAGGGGGAGAAGGGCCTTGGTCAGGGAGCCTAGAACCCGATGGTCACTGACAGAGCTCTAGAGTTCCTCTGTGGAGATGGGAGAACTTTCCAGATGGACAACCATCTCTGCAGCACTCCACCAATCAGGCCTTTATGGTAGAGTGGCAAGACAGAAGCCAGTCCTCAGTAAAAGGCACATGACAGCCCCCTTGGAGTTTGCCAAAAGGCACCTGAAGACTCTCAGACCATGAGAAACAGAATTCTCTGGTCAGATGAAATCAAGATTCAACTCTTTGGCCTGAATGCCAAACGCCAAGTCTGGAGGAAACCTGGCACCATCCCTACAGTAAAGCATTGTGGTGGCAGCATCATTCTGTGGGGTGTTTTTCAGCAGCAGGGACTGGGAGATTGATCAGGATCGAGGGAAAGATGAATGGAGAGATCCTTGATGAAAATCTGCTCCAGAGCACTCAGGACCTCAGACTGGGGCGAAGGTTACCCTTCCAACAGGACAACAACCCTAAGCACACAGCCAGGACAACGCAGGAGTGGCTTTGGGAGAGGTCTCTGAATGTCCTTGAGTGGCCCAGCCAGAGCCCGTACTTGAACCCGATCGAACATCTCTGGAGAGACTTGAAAATAGCTGTGCAGCAACACTCCCCATCCAACCTGACAGAGCTTGAGTGGATCTACAGAGAAGAATGGGAGAAACTCCCCAAATGTTTATTTTTTTTACCTTTATTTAACTAGGCAAGTCAGTTAAAAACAAATTCTTATTTTCAATGACGGCCTAGGAACAGTGGGTTAACTGCCTTGTTCAGGGGCAGAATGACAGATTTTTACCTTGTCAGCTCAGGGATTCAAACTTGCAACCTTTCGGTGACTAGTCCAACGCTCTAACCACTAGGCTGCCTGCCGCCCCATAAATACAGGTGTGCCAAGCTTGTAGTGTCATACTCAAGAATACTCGAGGCTGTAATCTCTGCCAAAGGTGCTTCAACAAGGTAGTGAGTAAAGTGTCTGAATACTTACGTAAATATCATATTTTCATTTTTTATTTGTAATAAATTAGCAAAAATATCTAAAAACCCGCTTTTTCTTTGTCATTATAGGGTATTGTTTTATAGATTGATGAGGTGGGAAAATAATGTTAGCAATTTTAGAATAAGGCTGTAACCTAACAAAATGTGTCAAGGGTTCTGAACACTTTCCGAATGCACTGTATGTGAGTGGGTGTGCGTGTGTGTAGAGTCAGTATAAATGTATGTGCATATTATGTATGAGTGAGCAGAAGATGGAGTGAGTGTGTAGGGCCCTGTAAGTGTGCATAGAGACCGTGCAGAAATAAAAGGGCAATACTATTGTTCTCTATAAGGAGTGAGTAGGTGTCCTGTACCTTTTCATGAAGTCGGTGATGGAGGACTGGGTCAGAGAGCCAAGGATGCCTCAATGCTTCAGAGGCACCTATCCTCCAACTGCACAATAACACACATACACAAACAGAGATAAATGTAGAAACAGATGTAAAGCTCTGTCTCTTGGCAGACATTCCCCTTAGAGATATATTTTAGTATATTGCAAAATATACTTTATATGTTAAGCAATATATTCTGGAATAAGGCGGATGTATGCAGGGCAGAAAGTAAGGTGGCCCGGTACGGCGTCCTGGCAAAATAAATACTGTAAGCCTTTTGAAGTGATTGTTTGACGAGCAGATGAAAACATCATGACTGGTTGGGTTTATGCCACAATACAAGGTAATACGTTTTTCAAAGTTAAATGAAAAATCATTATAATTAGGACCACAGAGATGCTATAGAATTTATAGGGATTCTAAATGTTATTCTATGATTAGGTCCACACGGCCGGCCCGCCCATTAGGTAGGATTAGGCAGCCTCCTAGATTGGCAGTTTGACGAGGGAGGCCTTTTCCGAGCTAAACTGACCAAGACGCACCTCCAACAACACATAACACCTCACATTATTCTGTCTAAAAACAATGATAACTTTCACCCAGTGGCATGAGGGCTATTTAGGTGAGCGCTGATGCCGCCCCATGATAATCAGTGTCCACTTTGTCCATGCCCAGCGTGCCTCTCCAGGGTGCTGTTGGAAAGACGCAGCGCTGCGGTGCTCCACCAACGCTCCATCAGATTAATTTAACATAAGTGATGTAGCCTACGGTGGAAAGAGTAGTAGCCTATGTTGTTTTGTAGCTCATAGACTGGAGACCAAATGTATAACAATGTCATGAGACAGACACTTTTTAAATCATAAACTCGTTAATGAGGAAGTCAAAGAAATATTCAAACAGAGGTGGACAGCAAATAATTGGCATTTTTCCTGTTTTGTTGCCTTACAACCTGGAATTATAATGGATTTTTTTTGGGGGGGGGGATATCATTAGATTTACACAACACGCCTACCACTTTGAAGATACAAAATATTTTTCATCGTGAAACAAACAAGAAATAAGACAAAAAAAATGAAAACTTGAGCGTGCATAACTATTCATCCCCCCAAAGTCAATACTTTGTAGAGCCACCTTTTGCAGCAATTACAGCTGCAAGTCTCTTGGGGTATGTCTCTATAAGCTTGGCACATCTAGCCACTGGGATTTTTGCCCATTCTTCAAGGCATAACTGCTCCAGCTCCTTCAAATTGGATGGGTTCCCCTGGTGTACAGCAATCTTTAAGTCATACCACAGATTCTCAATTGGATTGAGGTCTGGGCTTTGACTAGGCCATTCCAGGACATTTAAATGTTTCCCCTTAAACCACTGAAGTGTTGCTTTAGCAGTATGCTTAGGGCCATTGTCCTGCTGGAAGGTGAACCTCCGTCCCAGTCTCAAATCTCTGAAAGACTGAAACAGGTTTCCCTCAAGAATTTCCCTGCATTTAGCGCATCCATCATTCCTTCAATTCTAACCAGTTTTCCAGTCCCTGCCGATGAAAAACATCCCCACAGCATGATGCTGCCACCACCATGCTTCACTGTGGTGATGGTGTTCTCGGGTGATGAGAGGTGTTGGGTTTGCGCCAGACATAGCGTTTTCCATGATGGCCAAAAAGCTCAATTTTAGTCTCATCTGACCAGAGTACCTTCTTCCATATGTTTGGGAAGTCTCCCACATGCCTTATTGTTTGCTTGTTTTTTTCTTTAAGCAATGGCTTTTTTTGGCCACTCTTCCGTAAAGCCCAGCTCTGGAGTGTACGGCTTAAGCTGGTCGTGTCACATCCTGACCAGTAAAAGGGGTCATTTGTCATTGTAGTATGGTCAGGGCGTGGCAGGGGGTGTTGTTTTGGTGTGTTTTGGGGTTGGTTTGTTTCATGGGGATTTGTTCTAGTTTTCATTTTCTATGTTCATTTTCTATGTGTGGCCGAGTATGGTTTCCAATCAAAGGCAACCTGGAGAGTATCGCCGCCCGCCGGAGGAGATAGAGGCAGCGAAGGCGGAGCGGCGTTACTGGGAGGAACGGCTGGAACATCAGGAGGAGGCTGAGAGGCAGCCCCCAAAAATGTTTTGGGGGGGACATACGGGTAGTTTGGCTAGGTCAGGGGGGAGCCCTGACCTAACTTCCTGGGCGTACAGGAGAGAGCCGTGGAGCAAACCGGTGCCGGTCATGGAGTCAAGCACGGAGCTTGACGCGAGATTCCGGAAGGAGGTACTGGCGGAGAGGGCACGACTGAGCAGGCAGGCAGAGGGGCGAGCGATGCATTACGGGGTGATGCGCACTCTCGCCCATCCGCACGCACAGTCCGGTGCGGTCGGTATGGGCTCCGCAGCGTTGCCGTGCTAGAGTTGGCACTCAGTCAGGAAGGAGTGTGCCTGCTCAGCGCATCTGGCCGCCAGTGCGTCTCCTCGGTCCAGCTTACCCTGCGCCTGCTCTACACACGGCAGCCCTCACTCTCCAGCACAGCCCAGTTTGCCCTGTGCCAGCGCTCCGCCCGGGCCGGGCTACAGTGACCTTTCAGCCAGGACGGGGTGTGCCAGCCCTGAGCTCCAGACCTCCGGTGTGCCTCCACGGCCCAGTGTGCCCCGTGCCTGCTCTGCGCACCCAGTCTCCTGTAAGTCTCCCCAATCCGGGGAGACCAGTACCAGCTCCACGCTGGAGGTCTCCAGCGACGCTCCCCAGTCAGGAGCCTCCAGCGAGGCTCCTCAGCCCGGAGCCTCCAGCGACGCTCCTCAGTCAGGAGCCTCCAGCAACGCTCCTCAGCCCGGAGCCTCCAGCGACGCTCCTCAGTCAGGAGCCTCCAGCGACGCTCCTCAGCCCGGAGCCTCCAGCGACGCTCCTCAGCCCGGAGCCTCCAGCGACGCTCTTCAGCCCGGAGCCTCCAGCGACGCTCCTCAGCCCGGAGCCTCCAGCGACGCTCCTCAACCCGGAGCCTCCAGCGACGCCTCTCAGCCCGTGGCCTCCAGCGACGCCTCTCAGCCCGGGGCCTCCAGCGACGCCTCTCAACCCGGGGCTTCCAGCGATGCCTCTCAGCCCGGGGCCTCCAGCGACGCCTCCCAGTCCGGAGCCTCCAGCGGTGGTCTGCAACCCGGAGCCTTCAGCGGTGGTCTGCAACCCAGAGCCTTCAGCGGTGGTCTGCAGCCAAGAGCCTTCAGCGGTGGTCTGCAGCCAAGAGCCTTCAGCGGTGGTCTGCAGCCAAGAGCCTTCAGCGGTGGTCTGCAGCCAAGTGCCTTCAGCGGTGGTCTGCAGCCCAGAGTCTTCAGAACGGGAGCTACGCCCAGAGCCAGAGCCACCTCCGTAGTGATAGGATTGGCGAAGGGGGGGTGTAGCACAGGAACCGTCGTTGACGGTGGCCACCCTCCCTTCCCTCCCTTTAGGGTTGGGGTTGTTTTTTTGTTTTGAGGTGCAGTCGGGGTCTGCATCTTCGGGGGGGGGGGGGGGTACTGTCACGTCCTGACCAGTAAAAGGGGTCATTTGTCATTGAAGTATGGTCAGGGCGTGGCAGGGGGTGTTGTTTTGGTGTGTTTTGGGGTTGGTTTGTTTCATGGGGATTTGTTCTAGTTTTCATTTTCTATGTGTGGCCGAGTATGGTTTCCAATCAGAGGCAGGTGTCTTTCGTTGTCTCTGATTGGAAGCCATACTTAGGCAGCATGTTTTTTCCTTTGGGTTTGTGGGTGGTTGTTTTTCGTATAGTCTATGTCACCTTAAGGAACTGTCGATTGTCGTTTTGTTATTTTGTTTAAGTGTTCACTTTATACGTAAATAAAAAAAGATGAGCACTCAACATGCTGCGCTTTGGTCTGCTCCTTCCGACAGTTGTGACAGGTCCTATGGACAGATACTCCAATCTCCGCTGTGGAGCTTTGCAGCTCCTTCAGGGTTATCTTTGGTCTCTTTGTTGCCTCTCTGATTAATGCCCTCCTTGCCTGGTCCGTGAGTTTTGGTGGGCGGCCCTCTCTTGGCAGGTTTGTTGTGGTGCCATATTCTTTCAATTTTTAAATGGTTTTAATGGTGCTCTGTGGGATGCTGTGGGAAGTTTTGGATACTTTTTTATAACCCAACCCTGATCTGTACTTCTCCACAACTTTGTCCCTGACCTGTTTGGAGAGCTCCTTGGTCTTCATGGTGCCGCTTGCTTGGTGGGCCCCTTGCTTAGTGGTGTTGCAGACTCTGGGGCCTTTCAGAACATGTGTATATGTTCTGAGATCACATAACAGATCATGTGAAAAATAAAGTCCCCCTGTGTGCAATCTAACTAATTATGTGACTTCTGAAGGTAATTGGTTGCACCAGATCTTATTTAGGGGCTTCATAGCAAAGTTGGTGAATACATATGCACATACCACTTTTCGGGTTTAAATGTTTTTTACATTTTTGAAACAAGTAATTTTTTTCATTTCACTTCACCAATTTTGACTATTTTGTGTATGTCCATTACATGAAATCCAAATAAAAATCAATTTAAATGACAGGTTTTAATGGAACAAAATAGGAAAAACGCCAAGGGGTGTAAATACTTTTGCAAGGCACTGTATGCCATACCCTTTGTTAACAAAAAGGGCAAAAAGGATACCTATTGTTAGCTTTATATTTTGAAATAAATAAATAAAAAGTATCCAGATAATATAAAGCATTCTATAACAACTCCATGATGCGTTATTCTAAAAAGAAGCTTTAAAATGCCCACAAAAGACGTGACAGTGATGACATTCTGAAGCTGAGCTGTGGCATTCAATATTCGAGGAGACAAAACATTTACTCTGCTATTCTGTCCCTATTATTTGAGCCTTTCACTGTCGGAAAAGAGATGTTTAAACCCTAGCAGCTTTAGGGAAGCGCTTCTGTTGTTGGGTTAAAAGGATCCTCCACTTTTTTTTATTTTTCGCCTAAAATGACATACCCAAATCTAACTGCCTGTAGCTCAGGCCCTGAAGCAAGGATATGCATATTCTTGGTACCATTTGAAAGGAAACACTTTTAAGTTTGTGGAAATGTGAAAGGAATGTAGGAGAATATAACACAATAGATCTGGTAAAAGATAATACAAAGGAAAAACCAACCGTTCTTTTGTATTTTTTTGTACCATCATCTTTGAAATGCAAGAGAAAGGCCAAAATGTATTATTCCAGCCCAGGTGCAATTTAGATTTTGTCCACTAGATGGCAGCAGTGTATGTGCAATGTTTTAGACTGATCCAATGAACCATTGTATTTCTGTTAAAAACAATGTTTCAAGACTGCCCAAATGTGCCTAATTTGTTTATTAATAATTTTTCATGTTCAAAATTGTACACTCTCCTCAAACAATAGCATGGTATTATTTCACTGTAATAGTTACTGTAAATTGGACAGTGAAGTTTGATTAACAATAATTTAAGCTTTCTGCCAATATCAGATATGTCTATGTCCTGGGAAATGTTCTTGTTACTTACAACCTCATGCTAATCGCATTAGCCTACGTTAGCTCAACCGTCCCGTGGAAGGGACACCGATCCTGAAGAAGTTTGCAAAGGATGAGTAGCCAGCAGTTGAAGCTTGAGATTTACTGCCTCGGTTGAGTCTCTGTCTGGGTGGAAAGGTGACTTTTGCAAGTGCCATTCTTAGATTCATACGGATGTCTAATATTTAACTATTTGCAAAAATCAACCATTTTGTTGCCAACAAGACACTCTGGTTTGACAATGGAGAAATATGATAAGAATGCCTATTTCTCTGTCCATTCTTACCTGAAACTTCTATTTATTATCCACCTTTCTTGAGACTTTTTCTCTTGATTGCAAGCTGTTTTTCCCTAATCAACGCACAAATAAATATAAAAACGAATTTAATAGAGACATTGATGATTTTATGAGTCTAATCAGAGTGAAAATATTAGGATACGTTATTGACATTGAACTGATTATATAGCTACTAACCAGATGTGTTAAACATTTTGTTTAATTTGTAGCATAGGCCTATGAATTGGCCTGCTATTATGTTCTGTTCTACCGGCTATTAGCTGAGAAGAAAATTAGCCCAAGGCCAAACCTATTGCCAACCCCTGCTGTACAGTATTCTAGTTAATGCAGGGATAGGAGGGGTTGTGGAAATTTTTGGTCTCGGTGCAGCAGAACGTCCAGAGCCACTCTAGGCCCATAAATGTTTTGGGTGCATGCGCATGCACATATAGGAGGTCCCGTACCGGGAAGAAATTAAATGTACTTTCACCCCTGGATGTATGATACCTTTTATTGACAATGAGTAGTTTAGAGATGAAGTCTTTGGCTTCCTCTGAGATGTCTGTAAATTCTTCCTCGTCAAAGTTCCACTGGCAGGCAAGGATGTTGTTCAGCGTCTCAGGGTTATTGTCACCCAGGAAAGGACACAGACCGCTGAGACTGTAGAAGGAGAGGAAGAGCCTTCAGTGTGTGTGTGTGTGTGTGTGTGTGTGTGTGTGTGTGTGTGTGTGTGTGTGTGTGTGTGTGTGTGTGTGTGTGTGTGTGTGTGTGTGTGTGTGTGTGTGTGTGTGTGTGTCTGTATGTGTGTCTGTCTGTGTGTGTCTGTGTGTGTGTGTGTGCTTACAGCATATATGTAATGACTCCCAGACTCCACATGTCGGTGTTGAATGACACATAGTCATAGTTGACAACTTCTGGGGCCAGGAACTCTGGGGTGCCGAAATTCACTCGCAACTTCTCTCTGGGCTTGTATCTGGGAGGAATACATGTTCATTTTGAATAGGAATCTATCAATACAAATACAATATTGTAATACTGCATGCAGTGATACATCATATCATCTAAAAATTATATGAATGAAACAAAGATAAATGTGAATTTGAAACCTACTTTCTGGCAAGTCCAAAGTCAATGATCTTGATTTTATTTGTGACTCTGCTCACACATAGAATATTCTCTGGCTGAAAGACAACAAGAAAGGAAATGCTTCAAGGTGAAAAAATATCAGACACAGGTAGACATGTGGTTATCTGTTGTGCACAATCTGTGTATTGCCATGCTCTCAATAACATCACTGCCCCTGTCAAATACAGTGTGGTTGTTTACCTTGAGGTCCAGATGGAGGATGTACATCTTGTGCATGTGCTGCAGGCCCTCACAGATCTCCCTGATGAACATGACCGTGTCCAGCTCCATCAGAGTGTAGTTCTCGTCAATGATCCGGTCAAAGAGCTCCCCACCATCCACACTGCGATCGCACACACAAAAACCCATTGTACACTCTCAGAAAAAAGGGTATGGTTAGGGTACAGTATTATTCTCTGGGGTACAAAAATATCAAAATACGGATGTACCTTCAGAGGTACACATATGATCTCACATGGTGCTGATCAGTACCTTTTAGGATACATGTGCAGATAATCTAGTTTAATGGTACATTTTTGTATCCAATATTTTTTATATAAAAAGGTACAATCACTGGAGGCATAGCTTACTGGAGGCATGGCTTTCAGTTAGTTATTTTTGCCCACCTGTGAGTGGAAGTGTTGTACCTATGGTTATGGTCTATGGTTATATTAGTTAAAGTTTGAGCATGTCCGCTGCATGTTCTGAAGTCTTTATTAAGGCTTACATAAGATCATGTCACCATAAAGAGCTGTAATCGATATTATAGCAACCTGAACACAACACTGAGTGACCTTGTCAAGAGGTACGGACCTCTTGGAAAAATGGTTAATATGTTGGCTTGACCCAGTCCCGGTCGGGGCTACCCTTCGAATTTGATACACTGGTGTCAGAAGTGGGATGGCGGAGAGGCGTGTACACATGAGGGACTTGGTATAGAGAAGAGGTACATTGTTTTCCACTTAAAAGAAACTAACAGCTTTGTCGCTGTGGTGGTACTCTAAAAATAAAAATGTGTATCTTATGTCTCTTTTAAGGTATAAACTGAAAGGGTTAATGTGATGGGCATTCTGAGTCTTTCCATGAGCCGGTTCATTATGCTCCGTTCACATAAAAGAGAAGCTGATTTGTCTCCCAAACGGCTCTTCGTTCAAAATGCTTAAAAATCTACCTACAACCATGCACTTTTTTAAAAATCTCTTATGTAAAGCCCAAAAAGTAGTCTACCATTCCGTTAGATTGTTAAATGCGCTTTTATAAATTTTTTACGCACTTCTGGTGTGGACCAGAATGACGGACTCTCCCCACTATTTTTGGTTTCTGCAGTGAAGATTCACTATCTACAGATAATTATCTTGTAAATTATCTGCAGATATTCGTTGTTTGAGCTCAAAAAGCAGTAGTCGCAGTACGCAAATCAGGGAACCAAATAAACGTCTCTTTCACAGATTCAATTCGGTTCCCGACATTCACCAAAAAGATGCAATCAAAAAGAGCTGTTTATTGGCGAGCGAGCCAACACTGAAGGGTACAATGATGTACCTATAACTAAGGGTACAATGAATGTACATTACAGGGTCACTATCAAACTGGGTAAACTTACTGTGATTGTTGTAATAAAAAATAAAAAAATTGCTTCTTGGCAAAGAGCAATTTCTCAAGCAAGAATTTTGCTACGACTTTCTCGGAGTGGTGAGGAAAAAAATGAAAACTAACTGTTTAACTTTCACAATACAATAATTGTTAGATCTCTGAAACATTTTAACAAAGATGCATTTATTGATCACTTGAGTAAAGTCAATTGGGACCCGGTACTTATATGTCTAGAATGGATAAAGCATGGGACTGTTTCAACTGTTTCTTAAGCATTGTGGATAAAGTGGCTCCATGGAAAACTGTAAGAATTCAACAAAGAACTGAACCCTGGAGGAATCAAGAAATCATTGAGGCCATTAAATCAAGGAATACCACATTTTGAGAATATGACAGAAGCAAAGAGGATGATGCTTTCCCTAGACACAGAACCCTAAGGAACAAAGATAGTCAGATGATTGAAGATGCCAAAAAATCATATTTTAAATGCAACATTTGTGAGAAAAGGAATAATCCTAGGAAGTTGTGGCATTCCCTAAAACAGTTGGCATATAGTGATAAACAGAAACAAATTGCAAAAGCTTGGGTCTTGAGGTCAAAGGACAAATTACGGTGGACAAGGAAGTGTCAGCAAAAAATCTCAATAACTTTTTCACAACAGTTGCCTCAGATTTCATTTAGAGGATATCTGGTTGTACTGGAGTGTATGGGGAGGGTCAGGACCCAGGCCGTTACTCCAAAATGATTGTACGAGCTGATGCATTTTCCTTTACAGCAGTGTCTCAGGCTTGAGTTGTCAAGAGACTGTTTGAACTAAACTGCTCTAAAGCTACAGGCCTCGACAATATCCCTGACAGGTTTTTAAGATATGGTGCTGAATTTATTGCCCACTTTGTCACCCATTTAATCAACATCTCTATTGAGCAGGGAAGAGTTTCCACGCACAGGAAACGTAATAGAGTGATCCTATCCACAAGAAGGGCAGCAAAACACACATGGGAACTATAGACCTGTATCTATTTTGAGTGTGGTGTCTAAAGTGCTGGGAAAAGTAATTTATTAACAGATGAATATACTATCAATAATAATATTTTATACAAATTAAAGTCTGGTTTATGAAAGTCCCACTCCACTGACAAGCCTATTGTTTTCAACTGACTTTATCAGGACATTTCTGTGGAACGGTAATGCTGGATCTGCAGATGGCATTTGACAAGGTTGATCATAGTATCATGCTTTTGGTTTTAACAGCAGGGCCATTGACTAGGTTAGATCCTATTTATCAGGTAGAGACAAAATGGTGGATGTTAACGGAAATTGTCAAATAACCAACTGACCAACTGTCAAATAATATCTATCAATCAAATTTACCACCTGGTGATGTCACCAGGCAGTCCAAAACTCCATCCCACAAAAACAGGCTGAAATTTCAGGCGGCCTTTTCAAACAGCTCTTACACTAAAAGGACATTATCATTTTCACAATTTCACGGTATTATTCAAACCTCATAGTGTAGAAATGTATATAAAACACAGACAATTCACATTTTTGACTGCACTGGTCCTTTAAAGATGTGGGTTGAGAAAACATTATGAGAAGGAACATACAGCAAGGTAGTAAACCATAGAGATTCAATATAATGCTGATAATGTTCCATTTCATTCTGTGGAGGGAACGTACTATTCCAGCACCAGGATGATATCATTCCTGGACTCGTAGGCGGCGTAGAGCTGGATCAGGTTGGCATGGTCCAACTGGTTCATGACCGTGATCTCATTCTTGACCACCTCCTGCATGCCAAACACACACCAACCACACAATAAGAAGTGTCAGATGTTCACTCACAGCTAGCAGGCAATGTACGGCTTCTCTTTTCTGGGTCAAATTAAGAACATCTGAAGAAATATATCCCCCATCCACGTAGACTGAAATGGCCTTAGAGCATTATGTTCCGATGTCTACTTCCACATTTTGAATAGAAAACAAAGTAGGTCCGCATTCAAAAAGCAGTTTTCAAGGAAGCTACAAGGATGTGTAGAGGTTTTCACATGCATGGAAATCATGTAAAAAAAAGTTGACTTTGTACCTTTTCTTTCTGACTCCGGGCTTTGATGATTTTGGAAGCTAGGGTGAGACCTGAGGAGTTTTCCATGCATTTGTGCACCTGGCCAAAACGACCCCTAAGAGAGAGCAAAGATAAGTAAGGTGTCTTCAGTTCAAAGTTTCTGAGTTACACCTGTCTGTGTCGTTTTATGATTTATAATGGGAACGTTTCAACGCAACCATACTCCCTCGACAGGGGTCAGAAAGACTTGCCAAAACTATCACCTGTAAGTCACAAATCCTAGAATGTTACACATCAAGATAATACATCCCCTGAATTGAGTGGGATCTCACGGTCAGAACTTGAACTATCAGAACTATTTTATCAGTATGTCCTCAATTACAAAATCAGATATCTTCCAATACGGGAAAGTATTATCATTTTGTGAAGGTATTGTATTTTGTATTGATTTCTCCTTTATTTCAATAAATGAGAGTAAGAGGCCTCTCTTTGAGGATTTGGATTAGGGATTGGCGATTAGCTGCCAGCTGGCTGAGGAGGTATGGTTTCACATACCCTGAAGGCTTCGAGTAATAATAACTTTGAAGTTACGAACCAGGGGAGAGGAGAAGAGAGGAGAGTTACACAACTCAACTTGTTGAGGACCTCTCTCTTCCTCTCTCTCGGTCTTTGATCTAGGTTAGATGTGTTTTTTCCCGTGGGTTCAGTGCCAAAAGACCCACTGGAGAATTGACTAATTTGTAATAACTCAGTATGATGCAGGACAGAGTGCGATGGAGAGTAGTCGTTGATAGCCTGTGCTCCCTGAGGAGCAATAAGCCTAAGCAGGCACTATTTTACATTACTAGTTGAAACATTGCAGGAATAAATAAGAGATAAGATCACTGTATTTGTCAATTGCACACAAGGTACTAATTAAATGTACTTCTGCTTTTAACCCAACCCGTCTGAAAGAAATACAGAACATACATATAGGTTTTTGGAGAGGTTTGAGCAGCTACCACACTAGGCGCCCGGGGAGCTGTTGTTGTGGGGGGTTAAGTACAATGCTCACGGACACAATGGCATCTAGGATTTGATACTAGTAACCCTCCGGTTGCTGGCTCACCTCTCTAAACCTTAGGCTACCTGCAGCCCATGTGTTATTTCACATGGATACAATTATTCTTGAATTTGAAGATGAACAGTTGAAAAGTCATTTTTACCTCCTGGTTCAAGTCCTCATGTATCGCAACAGGATTGGAACACTTACCCTCCTAGAACCTCAACTCTGTTGATGGTGTAGAAGTTGTTGATCTGGTTGGGTTTGGCCGACACTATCCGGTGGTTGAATGGAGCTGGTGGAGGAGGACTTTTGTCTTAAGGGAGGTATGAAATACATAAAAATATATTCTTATTTATTTATCCTTCATTTAACCAGGGAAGTCACATTGAGATTGATATCAAGTGAGCCCTGGCAAACAGTAGCATGGAGGGGAAATATAAGCTGTATTGTTAATCAGTTAACATGTGCTCTTGTAATGGTACCTCATGATTGTCATAATCAAGTTATCACCCTGTGCTTACTCACACGCTGTGGTAAACATGACAGAAGATACAAGGTTGGTTATGCAAACTTCAGTACTCTCGTACTTTGCTACTCCTAGAGAGCATGCTTTTCTATCCAAATCCAATAAGGTTATGAATGTTTTCTACAGAAAGAGATAATTGCCACCATATCAGCCATCTATTGGGTTTCATATTAGGCCCGAATCCTAAGATTTGTTTGCGTAATTCCAGTCTTCCACTGAGATCAATGTGTGATTTATGGAATTGTGTGCACATTTCAAATTAAGATTCCACCCACTTACCACCTTTCCGCCAGACTTAAAGCCACGGTACCCCATAAAGATGCTGGTCCTCACCAATGAAGAACATTTCCCCTGTAGACTGCTTGACTTCTGTGGCCTGATCTTTCCCCAGCCTCTTCTTCAGCTCCACACGGATATCCACCCCGTCTGCCTTGAAGACGCCCCATCCCTCATCCTTATCCTCTGGTCTCTCTGCTTCATCCTCCTCCTTCCTCTCCCCCTCCCTCTCCTCCTCCTCTCCTTCCTCTACCCGACTCTTCTTGTGGTCCTCTACTCCCAGGTCTTCCTCCATCACCCAACGCTTACTGCTGGTGCTGCCCTCCTCCATCTGGTCCTGTTTTGCTGCCTCCAGAGACAGAGAGGAAGCACTTTTGTTGTGGTCTTCACAGCTGGAACAGACAGACATGTTTTAGAAATGTTTTAGAATGTTGTTTCGCATGTGTGTATACGTGGAAGAGAGGGATCAGCACGTAAAGCACTATTGAATTAGGGTGAGAGAAAGGTAGAGTAAGATAGTGTGAAAGGGGGACAAAGAGAGAGAAAGATAGAAATACATAGAATGAAAGAAATAGGAAGAGAGTGAGGGTAGAGGAGATACTGTACCTCTCGGGAATGGAGTTAGTGTCTCCTGGAGCTTCAGGGGAGGTTGGGAGAGAAGGGATATCCTTTACTGACATATCAACAGCTTCTGATGGGCCTTTAGAGAGTGTAGTGTCCCCCTCTTTCTCCTTCTCCCCCTCTTTTTCTTCTAGTCTTCTATACTCCTCAGGCTTCTCTGTGGTTTTCAACAGCTCCTCTTCTTTCTCCTCTTCCTTCGATTCATTAAGGTGGTCTTCCTTCTCCTCCTTTTTTACAACCTCCTCCTCCTTCCTCTCTTCCACTTTTAGTCCATCTCCTGCAGCCTCCTCCTCAGACAATGACTCATCTTCAGTCACAGGGGCCTTGGGGCCCTCGAGGATAAAGTCCAGCAGGTTTGGGCTGAGGGAATCCTCTGAGGTCCCTCCAGCTCCAGCCTCCAGGTCTAGGAAGCCATCAGGGGTGAGGTGCTGCTGCTGCTGGTGACCTGATGATGATGATGATGATCTCTCTGCATTCTCCCTGTTGAGCTTCTGAACCTCCTCTAGTAGCAACACCTGCTTCCTAAGGGAGATGGTATCTGCAGAAGAACAAACAGAACATCATAAGGGATACAGTTAAAATGAATTCAACCACCTGCATGAACGTCACTTTAGTAACTTTAATCAGACAATTGCACAATCCCTCAGAATGTTAACACAATCCTAGTACCCTCCTAAGAGGACGGCAAGTGGTTGTCTGATGTTTCAGTCTGAACTTTTGAGCTCTTTGATGTTTCAGTGTAATGATATACTTGTTAGTACAATACTGTTGTTTACGTCTGACAGGAAGAGTGTTGTGACTAGCCAGTTCCCTTTTCCTTTGGCTAAAAAGAAAGTATCGATTTTTCCTCTCCCGCTCTCGAAGCTTTCAGAACAGGTGTTGTTTTCATCTCACATGTTACATGTTGTGAGTGCTGCTGTGTGTGATTGAGGTTGTTTTGACTAATAAAGGTCACTGTGTGTGTGAGTGGTGTATGGCTGTGATGTATTTTTGACACATTTGAATGTGCTGTGATGTGAGCACCTGCTGTGTCTGGGGGCTTCTTCTTTTTCTGTGCTTTCAGACCCTTCGGGCTCAGACCCGACTTCTCCTTCCCATCCTTCTTCTTGTGATCTTTTGGCTAAAGGAAGGGAAGAACGTGATATAAGATCATCACGCTCTGCATTTGGTCTGCATGTCAACATTCTTTAAAAGGAGGTCAGGTATGTATATTTCCCTTAAACCACTACCAGAATGCAATTACAATATTTACTGCTCAGAAACGTCATGAAAACAGGTTTTCTTTGAGCAATTTAACACATACAAAGTTTCTGGTGGGTTTGCTGTTTGCAAGGAAATTCTTTGGTCCGTGGAGCTTTGTTTTCTTGTGACTGTGAGTGGTCTCCGGGGTGCTGGGTTTGCGTTCACATGCAGGGTTTATCATCCCTTGAGTACCTTTAGTGGCTTTAGTAGAAGTCGTTTTCTGTTAAGAAGACAGACAGCATGGCAATGTTAGTTGGACATGGTGAATGCCATGCAACATGAGATGGATAAAGACACAGTTAGGAAGGGTAAGGAGGAAAGGTGAGGGGTGGTGAGGGGGTAAGTTACAACTGAACAAGAAAAATGGAAACAATACATGAATGAGTAAGGAAGAATTACATTAAAGTGACCGTCAAACATATAACCTAGCCTTATCAGTTGTTTTATTCAGGGTAGCACCCTGATCCTGCATTAATATGCATTAATATAAAGACATACTTTGTTTCAGTCAAAGCATTCTGTTGATTGCCCACAGCAGATGAATGGATAGGGTGTTACATATGTACTAGGCTGTGAATTTATAGCATATCACCTGTCATAGTGAGTAATAGCATGCAATGCCGACCCTGAGCGGAAACATTTCTCGCAACCAACCAAACAAGTCTTCTCAAACAGACTTCGGTAAGGCGGGGCTCACTAGTACCACAGAAAACGCTCCAGTCCTTTTATGAGCAGGTCAACGTCTTAAAAAATGTCTCAAGGCATGACCCTTGGGGGCCTCTTAGTTGTTGGTTGTGAGGTAAGCACTGCTCAGTAGTAAGGCAGATAAGATATTTTGAGGATAGGGTTTCCACAGTGACAGCAGTGTTTCTTCCTGAAGGACAAATCTAAGGATAGGGGGGTTGGGTACAGTGTGTGTGTGTGTGTGTGTGTGTGTGTGTGTGTGTGTGTGTGTGTGTGTGTGTGTGTGTGTGTGTGTGTGTGTGTGTGTGTGTGTGTGTGTGTGTGTGTGTGTGTGTGTGTGTGTGCCGGGAGGGGGGGGGGGGCTAAAGTGACAGATGTCTCTGGTGGACAGACATCTCATACCTTGGAGTTGATGGGAGCTGGCCAGAGGCTGAAGGTAGAACCTGACGAAAGCTCTGATGACAATGAGAATTCCTGGCGATCTGCGTCATACAGTAGCCAATAGCTAATCACAGAAGTTTGGATGCTGCCCTAACGTATGGAGTTATAAACCGTAAACATCTGGTTTTCAGGGATACAGTATATTCAACCTAGCTTCCTTGTCCTCTGAAAACCAGATGTAGGGACCCCGCTCAGACGTTTCTTTACACCTGCTACGTTAGGTTAGGACTTATATGACCTTACAGTTGCTGTTTGAATTCTAACCTCAAATCAAGCTGAAAACGTCATGTCTGTATCACATTTGTCTGTTTTGTGCTAGAACTGTGTTGAAATGGAATGACCCTTATCTAACCAAATAAGGGTCTGACTACATTAAAATGATCCGATACCAGTACCTATTTACAGTACCCCTTCCCTTATTTCCTAGTTCATCTACTTTACACTACTCTACACCATGAAATGTGAAAACTCTTACACTACACTATATCTCATTCACCATCTAAATAAGTTGGTCTATTCTTGAATTTGTTTTTTAAAATAAAATGGATCCTGCAGTTAATAGACCCTGGGCATGAAAACAGATACCTGCCTGGCTTCCACCCTAATGCCAGTGATGGAGAGTGATGGGGTACCTATAACTCCCGCGTAAGGCTTTAATGCCAAACACTCTACCCATTGACTTTCAGTGTCTGTGCCTAAGACCACCCTCCGCGTGTTACTGCTGTTCACATTGTATCAACAACTTCAAGTGCTTGTTGAAGTTGGAAGGAAGTGACTGCCCCTGAAGCCCAGAGGAATTGGGTGCCACACATTGTGTAACCCAGTGCTGTAGACAGTATGATTCAAATTCCTCTCTTTCTGTTATCTATTCAGTCCAGTACCAAATCTAGTCAACCAAATGCTTATACTAACTTCCCTAAGATTAACAAATATATTTATTGTCACATACACCAGCTAGGTTCAGCCATAGTAGTACAGCATCAATGGAGCAAATGAGGGTTAAGTGCTTTGTTCAAGGGTAAATCAACATATTTTCACCTTGTCATCTCAGGTATTTGAACCAGCGAACTCTCAATGCTCTAACCACTAGGCTATCTCTCACCCCTGTCACTACCTGTTGCCAATGATTCCTTAACCAGTTTGAACCCTATTTAAGCCACATGCCTGCTTCTTGTAAAAAGGCAAATACATTCTACCGGTCCAGCACTCCATCCCCAAGCAATAATATGAATCTGAAAACAGCACCTACAGCATATAGCAACTCAAATGAAATCAAATTGTATTAGTCACATGCGCAGAATACAACAGGTGTAGACCTTACAGAGAAATGCTTACTTACGAGCCCCTAACCGATAGTGCAGTTTCAAAAAACACAGAATAGAACCATATAGAACCACTCCACTATTAAAAACACTCTCCCCTATACAGGTCCATCCTCTTCTTCCTATTTTGAGCCACTCAAATCTGAAGAAGAGCCAACCTCTGTGAAATGTATCATACAGTGTAAAGTACAGACATTTAGATCAATGGCTGTTTGACACTGTTACTATGGCGGGAGGTAAATAATGTACATGGGGGGGTTGCCCTGAATCAGAGCTTGGAGAAGCCTAATTACCATGACTAAATGGTCACATGGAATTAAACTGCCATCACAACTCGTGACCGCCGGTGTGGTGGTAATACGGTCACTGTAACAAGCCTAGTGGTGGAAAGTTCCCCATCAATTTTACCACTGTGTATAGGCTTTGGCGCCTTCCATACAGTATGGCCTAGTATGCATGGCACTATAAAACCAGTGGAGATCGCTATATAAGTCATATTGGTTTGACACATCTTCCAGAACTTCATGAGGAAAAGTAGCATGAGCAAAGCCACAATCCTTCCTTAGGAAACAGAACACTTGACTAGTCAGCTTTGCTGCTCTGATCATTTTCCTCTGCAGTGGCAAGTCATAAAACTAAATCAAATCATAAACCAAACATGACAACATGGAACGCCATGTCTATCTCCGAACCTATATACAACTGTGCAAATCTTTTTAAGGACATGTAACTTGCAGGTCATGAGGGAACAGTGAACCCAGCAATTCATCTAACCTAAGTTGCCGTCACATCCACATCATCAATCCATTATAGAAATATGAATGCAGTTCACATTAACGTATCCAGGGCTCCGTTGAGTGCATAAAGTACCTTAATAAAGCAACCTTTATATAGTCTACATAGACCTGCAAAAACACACCTCTTTGGTTAGCGCAGTTAGAACTCCCAGTCTCACCTTGTTGGTCTTCTTAGTAACTGAGCTCTTGCTCTTTTCTCCGGACGATTGCCTCTTAATAGCCATCTTGAGGTCTTTTGACTTGGAGGCCTTGCGTGCTGCCGGACCCATAAACATCATCTCCATAACCCGGGGGCTCTTCATCGTCTCCCCAATGAATCTGATGACCTGATGGATGCTGAGGACCAGCTTTTCCATTCCGTCCAGCTTCTCAGCCTGCTTCTCCGAGCGCTGGTCCAGCACTGTCATGAAGGAGCTCATCTCCTGACACATCTCTCTCACTTCGCCCCCCATGCCCGTGACCTGGGTTTGAGCCAGGGCCGGTGGTAGAGTTCGGGCTCTGGCAGGGATATGGATCTCTTCCTTATCCACCTTCAGTGTTTCCATGTCCCTCTCTATACTGTCAATGTCCTGGCACATTCCATCCAGCCGTTTGAGGACCTTCTCCTGGATGTTGATGAGTTTGTCCATCTTACTGTTCAGAGACTCAATGCGATTCTGAATGAGGTCCAAGCTGGCACCATTGCAATCGGTTACGTTATCCATCGTGCTTGGCTTTCTTGAGGTTGAGTTATAGTTCACTATCTTGGAACTCATGATAGAATAATGTTAGGATGCCCAATCGAAACAGAAAAAGGGTCACAGAAAGGTTGATGACCAATGTCCGTGAGACAGACGGGGAAACTTTTTTGGAAAATGTAGCCAGCCTTATCCCTCTGTGCTCATCTTCAAGTGTACAGACAAGCTGATCTAATGACGGAAATGGGAATGAAATGCCAATTTCTCGATGAAAAATAAACAAGTGAACAAAATTCAAATCCATGAAGAGTAAAACAGAAAGATACAGCTAGTAACGGTCACTGGAATCTGTGAGATTGTCCCTATGCCCCCATGTCGCTCACCCACAGTTTGACACCTCTGCACTTCTCCCTACGGGAGGTGGTATTAAGAATGGAATAAGCTGATCTCCCTAAATGTAAACAGAACAGCCAACGTCAGCAGGGGACCAGCAATGGGGGCGGAGGGCTGTGGGTGGCTGTGACTGGCAGGGGTCCGTCACCCGTCGCTGGCCCGCCTACCAAGTTTCAAAATGGCCAGTGTACACAGTCCCTCTCTCTGAGGCAAAGTGGAAAGTTGTCTGGGATGATGCTAAACGCTTTGGGTTTCTTTTAATTTATTTGCATGTAAATTAGTAGACTTTTCAGTCTGACTTGGTGGTTTCACAATGATTAGGCTGAACAGGTGTCACAGATGGGGAGGGGAAAGGAGGGGGGACACTGACGAGTTTTATTTATAACCGGTAGGGGACATTTTTAGGTCAACTCAAAATATCAAACAATTGTCAAAAGATCCACTTCACAAAGAACAGCTGTGTTTGCAAAAAAAATTAACATTTTAAAAAGATCCTTATTAATGACAGGTGGAGCAATTCACATCTTAGAAGTGTTTATGAGAGCCTAAAAAATAATGGTTGCAATAACATCTGGAAAATACTTGCATGTGAGCCCTGATTTTCAGTATTTAAGACAGTCATGTACGTTGCTATGGAAATCTCTTCGCTGGCTGCAAAACAGCTGTAACGAGCACCCACCCAGTAAGGGAGCAAGAGAAAATCAAGGCAGGTTCAGGTTGTAGCCTGTAGTCCCCTGGCTGAGAAAGCACTTAAGATCTTTAGCCTCTGTGCTGAAATTGGAGAGGGGGTGACAGCCATGATTAATACTGTGTCTCTCTCTCACAAGAACATCCAGTCAGGTCTTAGCCTACTCATAGACAGTTAAGTCAGTTACAATTTGTTTTACTTAGGGCCTGGTAATTGGACCCCTCAACAGTGTACCCAATAAGCCTATCAACATATGCTTGATGCAGTGGTCCATCTGGGACATACAGTACCAGTCAAAACCTTGTACACCTACTCATTCAAAGGTTTTTCTTTATTTTTACTATTTTCTAGTAAAGACATCAAAACTATGAAATAATACAAATGGAATCATGTAGTAACCAAAAAAGTGTTAAACAAATCAAAATATATGTTATATTTCAGATTCTTCAATGTAGCCACCCTTTGCCTCGATGACAGCTTTGCACACTCTTGGCATTTTCTCAACCAGCTTCATGAGGTAGTCACCTGGAATGAATTTCAATTAACAGGTGTGCCTTGTTAAAAGTTAATTTGTGAAATTTCTTTCCTTCTTAATAATGTGTTTCAGCCAATCAGGTGTGTTGTGACAAGGTAGGGGTAATATACAGAAGATAGCCCTATTTGGTAAAAGACCAAGTCCATATTATGGCAACAACAGCTCAAATAAGCAAAGAGAAACGAGAGTCCATCATTACTTTAAGACATGAAGGTCAGTCAATCTGGACTATTTTAAGAACTTTGAAAGTTTCTTCAAGTGCAGTTGCAATAACCATTAAGCGCTATGATGAAACTGGCTCTCATGAGGTCCACCACAGAAAGACCCAGAGTTAACTCTGCAGCAGAGGATAAGTTCATTAGAGTTACCGGCCTCAGAAATTGCAGACCAAATAAATGCTTCACAGAGTTCAAGTAACAGACACATCTCAACATCAACTGTTCAGAGAAGACTGCGTGAATCAGGCCTTTATGGTCGAATTTCTGCAAAGAAACCACTACTAAAGGACACCAATAAGAAGAAGAGACTTGGTTGGGCCAAGAAATACAAGCAATGGACATTAGACCAGTGGAAATCTGTCCTTTGGTCTGATGAGTCCAAATTTGAGATCTTTGGTTCCAACTGCTGTCTTTGTGAGACACAGAGTAGGTGAACGGATGATCTCAGCATATGTGGTTCCCACCGTGAAGCATGGAGGAGGAGGTGTGATGGTGTGGGGGTGCTTTGCTGGTGACACTGTCGATGATTAATTTAGAATTCAAGGTGCACTTAACTGTCTGGTTTGCGCTTAGTGGGACTGCCATTTATTTATCAACAGGACAATAACCCAAAACACACCTCCAGGCTGTGTAAGGGCTATTTGATGAAGAAGGAGAGTGATGGAGTGCTGCATCAGATGGTCTGGCCTCCACAATCACTCAACCTCAACCCAATTGAGATGGTTTGGGATGAGTTTGGGATGAACCGCAAAGTGAAGGAAAAGCAGCCAACAAGTTCTTAGCATATGTGGGAACTCCTTCAAGACTCCTTCAAAACAAATTCCTCATGAAGCTGGTTGAGAGAATGCCAAGAGTGTGCAAAGCTGTCATCAAGGCAAAGGATGGCTTTGAAGAATCTCAAATACAAAATAAGTTTGGATTTGTTTAACACTTTTTTGGTTACTACATGATTCCATATGTGTTATTTCATAGTTTTGATGTCTTCACTATTATTATACAATGTCGAAAATAGTGAAAATAAAGAAAAACTCTTGAATGAGTAAGTGTGTCCAAACTTTTGACTCGTACTCTATGTGCTTTGCATCAATGGAAAGTGTAATAAGAGACATATGCATCATCAATACAAACACTGCTTATTGCCCCTGAACAAGGGAATGGGGTAATTCACAGTGAGATCTAGGGTTTTCCACAGCCACTTTGGAGACAAAAACATATTGGATAAATGTTGTACTCTACTGCATACAGAATATGCATGTTGGCATACACAACTGTCATAAATTATCATCATGCATAGGTTTATATAAAAAAATGGAATCTATCGCTATACTTATTATATTGTAATTCACAGATTGATAGATGATAATATAGTTATTTAACCATACAACTTGAACTGAACTAAGAGAACACATGGTGTCATTGATGTGTGTGCCAACTCCCCCGTCCAATTCCGTCATAGATTCAAGGATGATACGGCTAAGGAGACAGATTAGCAGATAAGATAAGGAGACAGATTAACCTGCCCTCCCAGGCCTCTGTGAAACATGTCGTTGACAAAGACAGGGGCCCACAGACTACAAACTGGGAGAGGGAACGGGGGGGGGGGGGGACCTGTCCTTGGGTACCAACAGGTGACAGAATGGCAATTTAGACAACGTAGGTCATTCGACAACGTAGGCTTAGCTTGTGTCACTTTCAGAGGTGCAGAGGGTTACCTTACGCATGCAAATATAGTACTCTAAAGAATACTTCAGCAGATATCTATTTACCTGAATATTTCTGTCCTCCAATACAGGCCTTGGAGCATGCTATTAACTGCAGCTCTAAGTAGCAGACCACAAAACTCTGAGCACAACTGTGAAAGCTTCCACAGATATGGGGTAAAATGTTCACATCTACCTCGAAAGCCAATGCATATAATAGTGGTTCATATTACACTACATTGGTGTGGGCCGGCTAGGGGGAACTGTAAGACGATTAAACTGTGGATGAGACCGGGAGGAATAAACATGCTTCAGTAGTGGGGCTGATTACATAAACCAGAGGTCGAGTTTATATCACCAACACTTTAAAGTGAAACTGGAGCAGTGGCTGTCAGAGAGCCCAAACTCAAGTCCCTCCCTACCCACCCTCTCAATATCTGCCAAGTAGAGGAGCTACAGTATGTGTGTGTGGAGCTTTTACAACTTCAGCCACACACACATACACACACACCGGAGGGTTGCAGGCAGCAAAGGAATAGCACAATCAAAATGTTATTTTGTGTGTGTGTGTGTGTGTGTGTGTGTGTGTGTGTGTGTGTGTGTGTGTGTGTGTGTGTGTGTGTGTGTGTGTGTGTGTGTGTGTGTGTGTGTGTGTGGATGTGTGGATGTGTGTGGATGTGTTTAACTATTCTTGTGGGGATGAGAAGTCCCCACAAGAATAGTAAACAAACAACAATTTTACCAACTGAGGAAATTTTGTTTGTCCCCACGAGGTCAAATGCTATTTCTAGGGGATTTAGGGTTCAGGTTAGAATTAGGGTTAGAATTATGTTAAGGATTAGGAGCAAGGGTTAGTGTTAGGGTTAGGAGCTATGGTTAGGATTAGGGTTAAGGTTAGGGTTAAGGCTGGGGAAAATAGGATTTTTAATGGGACTGAATTGTGTGTCCCCACAAGGTTAACTGTACAAGACTGTGTGTGTGCACGTGTGCGTAAGTGTGCGTAAGTGTGTGTGTGCATGCATGTGTGTGCGCGCAAGCGTGTGCGCACATGCGTGCATGTTTGAACGTGTGTGTGTCCTGACTGACCCTGCAGGTTTGGAACACCTAATCACAGAATAATAAGACCCTGTCATTCACCTCAACAATCTTTTACTTGTTTACATCCCAAGTTCCTCAAAAGATAGGCTATTTTGAAATGCAGAAAGGAAATGACTTTCACCTGCTGTTGCTAAATCACATTACACCCCTTATTAGTGAGTATTAGCAAGTACTGTAGCACATTTGCCATGACACTACTATTGCAAGAGTGACAGCACACTTGCATGCATACTCACACACACATCTTTATAATGCTAATGTCTGCGTTAACTTTAACCGTGTCTTATTCTGAACAGGTTAAACAGTCTCTGCCGGGGGAGTATACTGTGTGGTTTTAGAGTGGCGTTTGTTTGTCAAGGAGACAAACTACGCTGTTATAAATGGACCTCTGCCTCTCTCACCCAGAACACGCTGTTCTGGGATGCTCCAGGGTCGTGTGCTGCCTGCTGGGGGGGGGGGCCTGAGGTTGGACACCTATCCCTCTACTGTCCCCTAGCCCTGTCCCCCTGTCACACCACCTAGCCTGCCAACTCTTTACCAGTCCTGGCGGTCTCTTGGAAAGTAAGGGGTAAAAACTAAAGTGGCAGCTGAGAAACTTAACACCTGTTAACAGCTTAGAAGCCCCCCCATCACCCCCATATTCACTGGTTTTCTTTACTGAACTTTGTGGGATGGAACACTAGGCCAGTGTTTGTGAGACAAGATGAGTACTAAGTTGAACTGAATTTACAGTTAAAATAAATGTAATTAAAGAAATGTGTGTGCACTAGTATGCTTCCGCATATTAGTTAATGAAAAGGTTTTCTGATTGGGTAATAAGAGTTTGCGTTATTCATTAGATAATTATTATGTAGGTACCATTTCCTCAAGTACATTCCAGAGAAGTAGCAGGCTAAAATGAAGATTCACTTTAATTTATTGATTTATCTTGCTGTCTTGCTTTTTATTTGGGATTTTATAAGGAAGGTACCTTCAATACATTAGTTTACTGTGCTTGATCACATTCTGTATTTCTCAACACTTGACAGGTCCCGCTCTAAGTCAAGCTCAAGGGAGGACCATTACTTTATGGTCCCGAGGCCATCAAAATGGTTCTGATTAGTCAGGACAGTCCTCACATGTGATGGACTAGAAGTTGAGGATGGTCAAGATATTGATAGATCAAAGTTTCTTTATTTATTTTTCGTAAGTTTGTTTAATTGTTTGTATGATCAGCTGATGTATCAAAAAGAGCAATCCTCACTACTGAATGAAATACTGTTCAGTGGCATGATCCCCCCAAAAAAGTCATACAATGACAGTGAGACTTTACCAGTGCGGTAAATGTCCATTAAATTGTATCAATACTGAACAAAAATATAAACGCAACATGTAAAGTGTTGGTCCCATGTTTCATGAGCTGGAATAAAAGATCCCTGAAATTTTCCATAAAAAGCTTATTACTCTCGAATTCTGTGCACAAATATGTTTATACCCCTGCTAGTGAGCATTTCTCCTTCGCCAACACAATTCATCCACCTGACAGGTGTGGTATATCAACAAGCTGATCAAACGGCATGATCATTACACAGGCGCACCTTGTGCTGGGGACAATAATAGGCCACTCATAAAATGTGCAGTTTTGTCACACAACACAATGACACAGATGTCTCAAGTTGAGGCAGCGAGCAATTGGCATGCTGACTGCAGGAATGTCCACCAGAACTGTTGACAGACAATATTTTAATGTTTGTTTTTACCTTTATTTAACTAAGTAAGTCAGTTAAGAACAAATTCTTATTTACAATGACGGCCTACACCAGCCAAACCCGGACAACGCTGGGCCAATTGTGCGCCACCCTATGGGACTCCTAATCACGGTCGGTTGTGATACAGCCTGGATTCAAACCAGGGTGTCTGTAGCAATGCCAATAGCACTGAGATGAAGTGCCTTATACCGCTGCGTCACTCGGGACCCCGAGCTGCCTCCAATGTCATTTTAGAGAATTTTTGCAGTAATCCAACTGGCCTCACAACCGCAGACCATGTGTAACCATGCCAGCCCAGGACCTCCACATCCGGCTTCTTCACCTGCCGGATCGTTGTGAGACCAGCCACCCAGACAGCTGATGAAACTGTGGAGTATTTATGTCTGTAATAAAGCCCTTTTGTGGGAAAAAACAAATTCTGATTGATTTGGCCTGGCTCCCTAGTAGGTGGACCTGGCTCCCAAGTGGCTGGGCCTATGCCCTCCCAGGCCCACCCGTGGCTGCACCCCTGCCCAGTCATGTGAAATCCATAGATTAGGGCCTAATGTATTTATTTCAATTGACTGATTTCCTTATACGAACTGTAACTTAATAAAATCGTTGAAATTGCTGCATGTTGTGTTTGTATTTTTTTTCAGTATAACACATCCTTACTGTGTATTATAACACTTACCTAATGGCCAATTAGTCTGAAATGTAAGGGCATCTTCCATGGAGGACGCCATAGTGTTGCGTACTGTACATGTACTGTGTTGCAATCTCGTGTAACTAGCAAGTCGACTGGATGTCCTGAGTTACACATGGAAAGCTAAGCCACATGTATTAATAGTGCTGCAGATCGTACCAGATGCCACGACAGAGAGGGGAACCGGAGAAGGTGATAGATCATCTTGTCTTTGGAACTTTACTGATGGAACACATCATTGCTCAACATCTAAACCAAAGCCAAGATTAACAATGACTCAACCGTAGTCAGCAGTTCATTGAACCTAATAACCCACTGAGCTATTTGTTCAGTGCGCTGCTCAAAGTGTGCCAAAGGCCTGTCTACAGTGTATAGTACTGTACAGATCCCATACCTCTGTTTTATCAAGATATCCCCATCTTTGCAATGAAAACTATCCAACTTGTGAAAAGGGTGTTCTTTTCCACACGTTAATGCTTGCCTCAGACTATGGAAGCCATGATTTCTGTATTAGCCAACATCCTCAATATTATACAGTGAGGCAGCTTCAAAATCATTCACTGCTGGGATCATCGACTCACATTACTCTTCAACACTACCACACATACTGTAATCCCCATTCCATGTGTTGAGCTCAGTAATTGAATTGAATGTGACATTTAGCTAAAGCACATCATGTTCCAGGAGATAATACAGCCAGTAGAGCTGTGATGGTTACCTGTGGTATCAGAGATGTGATCAGGACAACATCAGGGAAAATTGATATTGACTTGGGTTGATTACAATAAAATATATTGTCTACCCTGGCCATTTCAGGACAATGAAAACGGTACTGTACGTGAAGAGGAGACAAGGATGTCTACTGTGAAACTAAATACAATTACATTCCCTGGGGAGTTATTCTTGGTGGCTGGATGGCAACTGTCTGGCAGCAGAGTACTGTGATTATGATAGGGGGATTCAAAAGGAAACCAGTTCCCTGCTGCCATAAAATTCCTTATCTATTGATGGACAGTGCAGTACCCTTTGTCTGCACTGTATCACAACACCTGATGCTATAATAAGCCACACGCTCTACCCGTAGTTCCCCTCGGAGCACAGCGTCCTTTCTCCCCAACTGAATCAAACTGGGTGATCTCCAAGGCTTCACAGGCTACCCACGCTACCAGGGCCATGTCCAGGGGGTGGCCACAACACCCTCTGAAATCTGATTGGCCACCCCAGTGCCCCTACCCCAGAAATTCTGAGATCTGATAGGTCGTCTCTCGATATATTGAGAATTTTGAACAAGACGTGCACCAACAGCAAGACTCATCAATCTCACCAGAGAAAGCATCCAAGCAAGCGAAACAGCACCTCTCTGTCTTAGTAGGTGAAGCCCATGTATCTAATGCTGTCTGGCCAAAAAGAGTATGACAAGCGTGTGCATACATAGGAGGTCCCACTAAAAAAATTAAGACCCTACCGAATGTTATTGTGTAATTTGCACTCTGGATGGCATTCTCAATTGAATTTACTTCTGTATGCTAATACGCTTATATACAGTCAAATCCTGACCTTGAACGCAAACACTGTAACAAGACTTTTGGAATTGAATTATGATTTATTTGAACAGGGAACTGTACCAAACCTAAGCTGAAGCATTTAATGCATTAAACTATCATAATTATATTGAGGTTCAAAATGTTATGGCCCCCTTAAACTGGGTCTGTGCCCCACCTTGGCCACCCCATTCAAAGTGATCTGGACACGCCACTGCATGCAACCCCCATTCGACAGGCGCCACTCTGACTACATGTCCACATGGTGACCAACATGCCTTTTCCTCCTCAAACTAACATACTCTAAAGGGAGAAGAACTGAAACCACTTATTTTTTGAGGAAACACACTGAGGAAACTTATAAAGAGCTAATGAGTAACGAACTGCTTATGTCTCCAAGTCCCCCTCTACCTGACCCATCACCCGAGTGGTCCAAACCCACTGCTGATTTGTGACCTTGTGTTTACTATTGTGACAAAATGGAGATGTCTCATTACATCAATCAACAGAAGGGGTGGCTGTACAAATATGGGTACCTGGTGGGTATAAGAGAACAATTTCAGCAGGCATCTCTGTACTGTCACACAGTGTCCTGCAATTTCAATTGACGTCAATAATGACTCTACTGTTCAAAAACATGCCAGCCTCAGTTGGCTTGTCTAGCCACCCCATAGTAAATATCTGTCATATCAAAACGTGATGCCAGGTTCTAACAGACGCTATTAAACTGTACTGTTTCTCACTGATTTGTACTGCTCTAGATGCCTCTCAGAGAGAGACAGAAAGAAAGAGGGAGAGACAGAAATAACTGTAGTCTTCTCTCTTTCGCATGGTCTTTTGCTCTTCCAAATCACCCATTTACCTTAATGGTTATGTCCATAACGTTAAAGACATCACACCATATATTCCCCACCTACAGTGTACAAATGAGGCCAGTTGAGGGGCATATTTAGTTCAGTTGCACTGTTACATAGCGGGGACACCACAGATCCTGTATACTGAACAAAAATGTAGACTTCAATGATTTTACTGAGATACAGTTCATATAAGGAAATCAGTCAATTTAAATAAATTCAATAGGCCCTAATCTATGGATTTCACATGATTGGGCAAGGGCATAGCCAGTCATGTGAAATACATAGATTAGGGCCTATTGAATTTATTTAAATTGACTGATTTCCTTATTTGAACTGTAACTCAGTAAAATCGTTGAAATTGTTGCATGTTGAGTTTATATTTTTGTTCAGTGCATTCAGAAAGTTGTCAGACCACTTCACTTTTGCCACATTGTGTTACTTTTTGGGGGATTCCACCTGTGATAAATTAAATTGATTGGACATGATTTGGAAAGGCACACACCTGTCTATATAAGGTCCCACAGTGCATGTCAGAGCAAAAACCAAGCCATGAGGTCGCAGGAATTGTCTGTAGAGCTCCAAGACATGATTGTGTCGAGACACAGATCTGGGGAAGGGTACCAAAAAATGTCTGCAGCATTGAAGGTCCCCAAGAACACAGCGGCCTCCATCATTCTTAAATGGAAGAAGTTTGGAACCAGCAAGACTCTTCGTATAGCTAGCCTCCCGGCCAAACTGAGCAATTGGGGAAGAAGGGCCTTGGTCAGGGAGGTGACCAAGAACCCGATGGTCACTCTGACAGAGCTCCAGAGTTTCTCTGTGGAGAAGGGAGAACCTTCCAGAAGGACAACTATCTCTACAGCACTCCACCAATCAGACCATTATGGTAGAGTGGCCAGATGGAAAGCCAGTCCTCAGTAAAAGGCACATGACAGCCCGCTTGGAGTTTTCCAAAAGGAACCTAAAGTACTCTCAGACCATGAAAAACAAGATTCTATGGTCTGATGAAACCAAGATTGAACTCTTTGGCCTGAATGCCAAGCGTCATGTCTGGAGGAAACCAGGCACCGCTTATAAACTGGCCAATACCATCCCTACGGTGAAGCATGGTGGTGGCAGCATTATGCTGTGAGAAATGTTTTTCAGCGGCAGGGACTGGGAGCCTGGCCTGGATTGAGGGAAAGATGAACAGAGTACAGAGAGATCCTTGATGAAAACCTGTTCCAGAGCGCTCAGGACCTCAGACTGGGGCGAAGGTTCACCTTCCAACAGGACAATGACCCTAAGCACACAGCCAAGACAACGCAGGAGTGGCTTCGGGACAAATCTCAATGTCTTTGAGTGGCCCAGCCAGAGCCCGAACTTGAACCCGATAGAACATCTCTGGAGAGACCTGAAAATAGCTGTGCAAGCGACACTCCCCATCCAACCTGACAGAGTTTGAGAGGCTCTGCAGAGAAGAATGGAAGAAACTCCCCAAATACAGGTGTGCCAAGCTTGTAGCGTCATACCTAAGAATACTCGAGGCTGTAATCGCTGCCAAAGGTGCTTCAACAAAGTACTGAGTAAAGGTCTGAAGACTTATGTAAATTTAATATTTCAGTGTTTTTTAATTATAAATTAGCAAAAAATACAAAAAAAATGTTTCGGGATTTGTCATTATGGGGCATTGTGTGTAGATTGATGCACATTATTATTTTTTTAGCAATTTTAGAATAAGGCTGTAACGTAACAAAATGTGGAAAAAGTGAAGGGGCCTGAATACTTTCCGAATGCCCTGTACATGATCTGTATACATGACCCACTGGGGAGCCAGGCCCAGCCAATCAGAATGACTTTTTCCATACAAAAGGGCTTTATTGCAGACAGAAATATGCCTCAGCACCCCCTCAGACAATCTCAAAGGTGAAGAAGCCAGATGTGGAGGTCCTGGGCTGGCGTGGTTACGATTGTGAGGCTGGATGGATGTACTACCAAATTCTCTAAAACGACATTGGAGGTGGCTTATGGTAGAGAAGCGAACATTCAATTCTCTGGCAACAGCTCTGATGGACATTCCTGTAGTGACATTAAAAAAACAAGTTTAAGTTCGTGTTGAAAGTGAAAATCTACAACTATCACATAATTGCTGGCAAGTCCTTCAGTGGAAACAAACTGGTGAAACAGCACGTGGTCATTTTAAGTGAAAAGGGTCCAATGCCTAAGGCCTTCTCATATCTGACCATGGTGCTGACAAGTATCGGTGGGCTATGTTCTACTTCAAACTTGTATCCAATGGAACATCACAACTGTGCCAGAATTGTAGGGTTTATACTGTTTTAAAGCTACAGTAACAGCATGCCATCTTGAATGAACAAACTGAACAAAAAAAGCTACGTTTCAAAGCCATGCCTTTCTTGCTAAAGTCCAAGGTCACATGAACCAGGTGCTGCATGCTGTCCCGTGCTTTGGGAGATAGCAATAAGTAGAATTTTCACAACACTCATTGGCATTAAGCAGACTCCACACTTCTCTTATTTACAAGACATCAAAAATACTTATTTTCTACCTGCATGTTGGCGGGGAATGGATTCTGTTGGCTTCCTCCTGTAGCAGAGTAAACCTCAGAGTCTGCGCCATAGTTACGAAGCCATCAGACACATACTGCTCACTAGCCAATTGTCCCTGCCCTTGAAAAAGTTACCTATGGCTTTATCCACTCTCTGCTCTGTCTTTAATCTCAGTATCAAACAGGGTCCTCTCGAACCTCAGAGAGAGGATTCAGAGGCTTCAGAGAGGAAGGTTAAGACAGATAGCAGAATGCTGATTAGCAGAGAGAGTGTGCCAATTTCCAGGGTTAGGAACGCCCAAACATTACTGCACAATTACCTCTGCTCCACCGCTCAAACTTTGTCAACTCCGTCAACCCCCACTCCTCAGCCCATCAGCTCCATGGGGTTCAAAGGACAGGTGGGTTTGTCCTGTAGACAAAAGAGTGACAGGTGCCAGCAAAGGGTGTCTAAGAGACAGACCTACTGAGAGGTCCGTGCTAAGTACGTCAGAATACGTACTTAGCGCCTTGGTTTGCAAGGGTAAAATCACTGGTTGTCATAGTAGAGATGATGATAATAGCACAAGGGAATGATTAATCGTGATTGGATATTATTTTTGACAATATATCGTATCATTTTGACAATATTGCAATATTATTTTTGCGCTAGTTGGCTGTACCTGCACCAAACCTCTAGTATTTTTCCTTCACCGCTTGTTCTCCATCTTCTTTTTAAATAGGCTCATGGCTCTCTCTTGTCCCTCTGCAGCAGACATTTGGTGAGCAATATGTTTACAACATTAAATCGCAATAAAATCACAGTATTGAATCGCAATACATACAGAATCGTGGGAATCGCAATACATATCGTATCGGCACCTAAGTATCGTTAGGTCCCTGACAATTCCCAGCCCTAATGATTCATGGATAAAAACAACATGTCACCAAACGTCATAGTAACTCTTAAAACTACCAAGAGCTGAGGGGGAACATGACGTACAAGAAAGGGTATTTGTGACAATAGGGGTGCCTGAAGGTTGGAGACTTGGAACGGAGTGTAAATAGCCAGTACTATTGGATTCGTGCCACAAATGTGGTGTCTTACTCCCTACTGTTTTGATTGGACCATGGCCTTTATACTTCAATTGACGATTACCAAGGGAATCTCTTTAGCTGAACTGTATTCATGTATTTCCACATCATTAGATTAGATTATCTTTCAATACACATCAATGGCTGAGCATTTGTAATGTACACTAAATTGCATATCGTCACAAAATTCACTGCATTTAAATGCAGAATTAATGTATTAGGCATTATTTCTCTCCTGTGGTGTCTACCGGTATGTCAGCAGAACTTAAAATGTTCCTCAAGGTCCTCTTTATAATGTTATGTTTCAGCAGAGCAGAACTGCTCAACAATGAAACATTTTGGCTGTGAAAGGACATACTGTCCCTGGTGGCTGGCAACACATCATCTGGCTAAATAAATAAAATAAAATCTGGCTAACGATGCCAGCTTGACACTCTGGGAGGCAGCATGGTAGCAGAGATACCAAAAAAACAGTGGCAAATGTGTGGCATGTCTGAAAAGGACCCTGGATTCCCTTGGCAACGCCACAGGCTCTGCCAAGCAGAGTAATGAGTTCACTGGTCTGGTGAATAGCAGCTTACCCTACACAACTGTACAAACTTAAGTGTTGGCTGTCTCTGATGAAAAAGAGGTATTGCTCTAAAATACTTTGGTACTGTAGACTTGTGAACCATACCACTGGTCTTTGACTACTTATAGAATGCAGAACAGGGTGACGTGGGGTAACAAGCCCCCTGTAATTATTACAGAAACCACTTTAACAAAACGTTTCTATGGTAAGCTGGTCTAATATTTTGAAACCGTTTTATATATAATCTAATTAAGTTATATCTATAAATGTTTTATATATAAAATATATACACCATATATACAAAAGTATGTGGACATGCCTTCAAATTAGTGGATTCTGCTATTTCAGCCACACCTGTTGCTGACAGGTGTATAAAATCGAGCACACAGCAATGCAATCTCCATAGACAAACATTGGCAGTAGAATGACCTTACTGAAGAGCTCAGTGACTTTCAACGTGGCACCGTCACAGGATGCCACCTTTTCAACAAGTCAGTTCGTCAAAGTTCTGCAGTGCTAGAGCTGCCCCGGTCAACTGTAAGTGGAAACGTCTAGGAGCAACAATGGCTCAGCTGCAAAGTGGTAGGCCTCACAAGCTCACAGAACGGGACTGCCGAGTGCTGAAGCACGTAGGTAAAATCATCTGTCCCTTGGTTGCAACACTACCGTGTCCCAAACTACCTCTGGAAGCAACGTCAGCACAAGAACTGCTAGTCGGGAGCTTCATAGTGCCAACTGTGTGGAGGAGGAATGATGGTCTGAGGCTGTTTTTCATGGTTCGGCCTAGGCCCCTTAGTTCCAGTGATGGGAAATCTTAATGCTATAGCATACAATGACATTCTAGATGATTCTGTGCTTACAACTTTATGGCAACAGTTTGGAGAAGGCCCTTTCCTATTTCAGCATGACATTGGCCCCGTGCACAAAGCGAGGTGGATAATTGGTTTGTTGAGATCGGTGTGGAAGGGTCTTCCCCAAAATATTTGGAATGAATTGGAACGGCGAGCCAGGCTTAATCGCAGTTACCCCGGTACTTGGAAAAAACGGTCCTTAAAAAAAATAAAAACATTTCATTAAATAACAAAATAAGTGTAAATTGTAGCCACCTATTTTCTTTAAAAGTTTGTAAGCAACTTTCCCTCCTACAGCCCCACATTTTTGACAAGGCCTACTCTGGGGGGCGCTGCATAACGGTTTCTTATCAAGTCCAAATTAGAGTGCAGCAGAGCAGGGTGTCGAGTCAATATAATGTCTTCTTTCTCAAAGTTGAGAGAGATGCCACCCTGTGGCTGAAACACTGACTACATCTTGGTTCTGTTCTTTAATTCCATAGATTTATGGTTCTGGGGGTTCGAGTTACAGCCCACTCTTGGGGAACTCAGTAGACTAGAGCTCAGTAGACTCCTTGAGGACCCCCAGCCCATCCATGTATTTCAACTATTCAAGAGCTGGCACACCTGATTCAATTTGTCAACCAGTTATCAAGCTGTTGATTAAGTGAAACAAGTTAGCTAGTTCAGGGCAACAACAGAATTGTGAAACGGCCAAGGTTCCCCCCGAGGAGGGGTTAACAAATCTCTGGACTGGAGATTGCAGTATGCTGCAGGGAAGGGACTTTAACACTAGATGGTGCCAGTCAACCAGTAACTTCATGGGAGTGGCAAAGTAAAAGGACACATGAAATCTGCCATATATATTATGCCTACCTCCTCAAAACCTCCCTCCAGCTGGATGTGCTTCAGCTCCCAGAAGCAGCGCATGGTCTCCACTCTCTCCGGGTAGTAGAAGAACGCCAGCTTGGCTATGTTGTTCTGGCTGTCAGTGCACTGGCGGCCCACCTTCAGCTTGGCCACCTTGGCTGGGGGAGACACCCAACCATGGTGGGCATTCTCTGTCCTCTGCAGGGGGACCTCTGGTGCCTGTCTCTCATGGCTGCTGGGCCTCTTGTCTGAGCTGAAGAGAGATCAAATATAGACAGTCAGAAATGCATGTAGTTGCAACAGAATATGTTGCTCCTGACAAGAGATGTTGATATACATTTGGATAATGGGAAAAATAAGAGTTGATTTACTTCACCTGTTCCACATTGCATCTAGCCCAGAATCCCACTCTCTGCAGAGCTATAAACAACAAATCCCATAATCATGCTAAAAAAATGTGACACCCCTAAACTGAAGACACAAGCGGCTCATATGTTGCAAGTGAACTCAAGAAATATGAAGTGTGATTTAAAAAAATGATACCTGCAATAATAAATGTAAAAGAGAACACGTGGTGAGTTCCCTCAGAAACAATACCCACCCATACACACTTTGCATCTACCTCAGAAAAGATACATTCGTTTTGAGTGTAGAATCTCAATCTGATCCAATGATGCCATTTGAGAGAGAGATTTTTCTCATAATTCTACTATTAGAATGGGAATCTGGTATTATATCACCCAACTAACCAAGACAACTCCTTAGACTGATGGTGAACGTTAATGGCCATTATCTCCTTTCACAGCTCAACACCATTGTGTGACAGTGCCCACACACCATTGTAATAATAATACTCGCTCTTTTGGATCACGGTTTGTGTTGTACTAAGTGTTACGTTATCTGGGACAAAGAACAACATCTTTACCACTGACCAGTACATATCGACTAAAACATATTTGATCCAACATTCATACAAAGTTGAACAAACTACAGTAGTAATAACACAGTATCCCTCTGATAACAACTGATAATAAGGATATTTATTGTTCATATCTACATTTTGTGTAGTATAATATGATAATATGATAGCTCTTCATTGTGGCACAGAACTACGCTTTATTCCTGTCTGTGTAAATCCTGATAACAATTAACGGATAGTTAGAGCAGGGCCGACCCTCTACACCCTGCTAGGCTAAAGAGGTGCTAAGACGCAAAACATAGACATCATAGCATGCATGAGATAACTTTGTCCTTTAACCATGTACCCTATAATGCTTTTACACAGCTACATTACAAACCAATGTACAATGAGGGATAGTGCCAATGGTATTTCATTTGCAGGTAATTTAAAGCACTATGACCTACCCTTCATATTGAGTCACTTTTTGGATGCTCAGCACTTCTTTTCCTCCCATGTCTCTCTCTTTTTTTTTTTTTTAATCTCTCCGTCTCTTGTTTTCTGTCTGTATGTAGGATACCTTCCTCCCTCATATGGAGTGTGGGACAGGGACTCTGATGGGGGCGACCACGGAGAACCCTTTGTTCCAGGTGAACACAGCTCTGCTGAGCAGGTGCAGGGTCCTGGTTCTGGACAAGCTGTCTGTGGAGGCGCTGGGGATCAGCGTACTGGAGAAGATCTCAGCGATCTCATGGATCAAGACGAGTTAGACTCGGCCGAGCTCGGATCAGAGTAAGTAGATAATGCCGTCTCCTCCGGGAATGCGTCCCTTGTTATCACGGAGCGCGCCGGATTCCACAGGGACACGTCATCTAGAAGTCTCAGATTCCTGAAACCTGATTGGTCGAGGGTGAGGACCTCTCTCTCCTCTGTACCCACCTTAAAATGTTTTCCTTTAGGTCATTTATGGGCTGTCTATGGGCAGACAGCCCTGGCAGTTGTGTTCTCTTTCTCTCTCTCTCTCTCTCTCTCTCTCTCTCTCTCTCTCTCTGTTGACAGTGATGGAGGAGTGTGTGTGTGTGTGTGTGTGTGTGTGTGTGTGTGTGTGTGTGTGTGTGTGTGTGTGTGTGTGTGTGTGTGTGTGTGTGTGTGTGTGTGTGTGTGTGTGTGTGTGTGTGTGTAGCGTAGCCTGTTTAAGTGAGACAGCTGTCAACTGCTGTCAGCGGATGAGGGCTCAGTTTTAACAGTCTGCTAGATATATGGCAGGGAGATTCATGGTCAAAATGGGTGTTAGTGAGTGGTGGAGGGGATTGAGCTAGTTGTTATGTTAGTGTTTAAAGATGGTGGTGCTGGTGCAGTAAGGGTGAGAAGCCATGGAGTGAAATGCTCTTTGGTTGTTGCATCTCATTGTTACATCTTACCCTGTTTAGATGTATTATTTTTCTAGGAGGGCTGATATAAGGCTCTGTCAAATTTATCTCACAATGATAGGTTCTAAGGGACATTTTCCACACCGCATCAGCAAAAAGTGGTGTCAGCCCTAGCTGCCATTTCTCATCCCTATCAAATTAAAAAGGCTCTATCATTTGGGACAGCCAGACGAGTTCCCTTTGTACATGTTCCTTTTGTACAGTACGTTCCCTTCCCTTATTACCCTCCTGACCCCTTTTCATTTGATCGGCCCTCCTTTTCTAAAAGCCATTAATATAATTAAAAGGATGGTAAGACATGTAATGAGCTGTTAGGGTCACAGAGCAATGGAATGCAGTTCAGATGTCAAGTGGACTGAATGTTAACAGTATAGATTATTTATCTAACCTCATATACAATGAGTGTACAAAACATTAGGAATGGCTTCCTGATATTGAGTTGCACCCCCTTTTCCCTCAGAACAGCCTCAATTCGTCAGGGTGTGGACTCTACAAGGTGTTCCACAGGGATGCTTGCCAATGTTGACTCCAATGCTTCCCACAGTTGTGTCAAGTTGGCCGGTTGTCTTTTAGGTGGTGGATCATTCTTGATAGACATGGGAAACCGTTGAGTGTTAAAAACCCACACACACTCAAATCAGTGCACCTGGCACCTATTACCATACCCCATTCAAAGGCACTTGAATCTTTTGTCTTGCCCAATCACCCTCTGAGTGGCACACATACAACATCCATGTCTCAATTGTCTCCAGGCTTAAAAATCCTTCTTTAACCTGTCTCCTCCCGTTAATCTACACGGATTGAAGTGGATTTAACAAGTGACATCAATAAGGGATCATAGCTTGGATTTAACTGGTCAGTATACCTGGTCATGGAAAGCGCAGGTGTCCCTAATGCTTTGTACACTCAGTGTAGCTGGATTGTTTTATTTAGGCACATAAATCAGAATCAGAAAACTGATACCTTAAATTATAATAAATTAAATAGAAGAACTGCATACATCAACATGAAAGATGATTGCACAAGTAGACTCTGATAGATGCCAAAAGAGACGGATAGATGTTGCTATCTGAGCTCTTATTCCTGGAGGTAAGTGAATAAATACTCTGACATTCTCTTCAAAAATGATGCGTTTTTCAAATGGCAAGTCCCTGGCATGGTGGGTTACGTCTGAGTTCATGAGGGTCAGTATTAAAGGGGTCGGTATTGGTGACAAGAGAAGTTGACATGTCCTGACTCACTTGGAGCTGATTCTCATGGTGTCACCGTCGACTCAACACTGTCCTGTATGTCTGTCATCTCACCTGACGCACAGGCAAGAAGAACAATCAGTTCAAGGCTAACTTCTCTCCAGCTTTTACAATGACATTATCACCCAGGCCTATTAAAGATGCTCCCCTGTATCGATGTCAAGTGGAAATCTGACTCCTGCTGACTCCATAAAGTTGTTGTTGGTAAGGGGGTTGAAATTGTATTTGTCACCTTAAGTGGCCAAGTGGAACAAATCTCTGTTGTGTACTTGTGTTAGAGACGGGTTTATTTGAGATTGCGGAGAATACCTTTGGATGACATAGAATACCTAAAATGGCTTTGAAATGTGGATAGTTGACTAATTTGCCTTTAAAGGGATACTTTGGGATTTTGCCAACTCATTTTCTCTTTATCTACTTCCCCAGAGTCAGATGAACATGTGCATAACATGTCTATGTCTCTGTGTCCAGTATGAAGGAAATTAGAGGTAGTTTCACGAGCCAATAGTAACTACCATTAGAGTAATGACTGGAAGTCAATACAGTAAGTATCTCCTAGCATGCTAGCAGTTCCACGAGTTCATCTGACTATGGAGATGTAGATAAAGGGCCTCATTGCCAAAATCCTTAAGTGCCCCTGTAAAGGTACTGTATCTAGGTCAAATAGGGGAGAGGCGTTGTGCTGTGATGTTGCTTTATCTGTTTTTTTAAACCAGGCCTGCTGTTCATTTGAGCAATATGAGATGAAAGGGAGTTCCATGCAATAATGGCTATATATAATACTGTACGCTTTCTTGAATTTGTTCTGGATTTGGGGACTATAATTGAATGTGTTACTGTTTTCATGTTTTGTAAACCAAGGGTCTATATTGAGAAGGCAGCTCTGGACACCATAGCCCTCCTGTGTGACAGCGACGCCCGGGCGGGGCTCAACAGGCTCCAGTTAGCCGTCCAGCCCCGGGTGGGTGCGGCCCGTCCTGGCCAATCAGCACCCGGCAGCGCCCCTCCTCGGGACATCATGCCTTAGGAGGAGCATGTGAAGGAGGGCCTTCAGAGGTCCCACATCCTCTATGTCTACGCAAAGCAGGTGAGTCCAATGATTCAATAGAAAAAAAGTAGAACTAGTCGCATAGCTATTGTACTATCCGGGTGCATGGAAAACAACTGTACACTAAATTGAAATTCCAGCACACTGATGATCTTGATGCTCCTCAATGGTTCAAGCATAACATTAGAATACATTAGAATACATTATATTCCATTGATTCATCTGCAGTCAGCGGACATGGACATTTTAGGTTGTACTGTACTGCACTGCACTGCTCCTCACTGGAATGACACAGACATTTAGATGACAAATGATGCTGTCATGATGTTGTCAAATGACGTGGCGACATCCTGTCTGGTTGGCTTCACAGCAGCTGCCCAGAAAGAATGACCCAAGCGGTCTGTCTCTCAGCCGATGGGAATGGATAGCAGAATAAACCTGTGAATAGTATAGTTGTGTTTCAACGGTCTCTGGTGGTATGGTGAATGTGCTGTTGTGTCCATAGAAGTAACTTTCCCTTCGCTCTGATTCTAAGAGATGCAGTCCGATCCAGCCAAGGAACACAGTGCGTTCTAGCACGTACAGTATACTCTTTCAATATGCCCTGCATTAGCTGAATCAGGCCAAGCGGCTGGCGCTAATTAGGTTAAAGTCCTCACACAGTGACTGTATCAGTGATGTCAAAGTGGTGTCAGCCTGTTAGGCGCTATGGTGCCAACTGCCCTTCATTGGTGCTTTAGAAGCAGGGGCTGATTGTTGTCACTGTCATCTTCCTGGAATCAATGAATAACCAGAATATCTTAGTCAGACACTTAGGAAATGAGTCGATTCGTTGGCGTGGTCATTAGGGCAAGGGATCTCACAAGACAAAATTATTATGATACTTAGGTGCCGATGTGATATGTATTGCGATTCTCACAATTCTATACAGTATGTACTGCGTTTCGATACTGCGATTTTATTGCGATTTGATGTTCCAAACATATTGCTCACTATATGTCTGCTGCAGAGAGACGAGAGCGTAAGAGAAAATTTGTTTTGATCAGTCACGGAATAAAAGTGCTGAAAACATTTTGCAATGTGCAAAGATGTCATCAAGGCAAAGGGTGGCGACTTTGAATAATCTCAAATATAACATATATTTTGATTTGTTTAACACTTTTTTGGTTACTACATGATTCCATATGTGTTATTTCATAATTTTGATGTCTTCACTATTATTCTACAATGTAGAAAATTGCGAAAATAAAGAAAAACCCTTGAATGAATAGCTGTGTCCAAACCTTTGACTGGTACCCTATATAAAATAATTTTTTACAAATTGATACTTGGAGTCAAAGTATTGATACAATATCAGCCAAAATAATATTGTGATATGTAACTGTATTGATTTTTCCCCCTATCGCTAGTGGTCCTAGACTATAGTATATGGTACCTGCCATTACACTTATATTATATGCATTAGTGTCTGAAAAGAGAACGTGAGGGGACTTGATCCTTTTAAGCTCTGGTTCTCAGCTTTACTTTTTCTGTCAACCTCAGTTGAGGATGGATATGCGGTCGGATGACCATTCCCAGTGTCTGTTCTCAATATTCCTAGTATTTTATTTCTCAGTGCATAACACCCTGTCATGATTTCACTAGTAAGTCAATCCAACACTACAAACAAGCCATACAACAAGAAAGGATCATTGAGTTTTGGAGGGAATCCTGATGACTGCTGCTGCTGCCAACCCACCACCAGAGACAGAGGGATGTCCCTGTCTGCCATGCACCATGACAAGTGTTTTCCAGCTGGCATGGGAGTTTATTATCAGAGCCCCTGACATCCATCATCCTCCATGGCGGATATTACAAAATGCCTCCAGGAGGACAAAGCCCTATCCAAAATAGCTGTGTCAACACACTAATGCCTCATGATTTGGGCTTGGATATGGAGGGTTGGGAAGGCGTTGGAGTCATCCATCTTGGACAGAGGGGAGAGAGGGACACCCTGAGTGACAAATGAGACAGCGTTGGTCCAGATTAGAGGACGGCCGTCTCATAATGGGATTTTGTCACGGCATGGGGCCGACTGGAAGCAGGGGATAGACCCTCACTTGCCTGCAGGGCAGGGGTCAATTCCATTGAAATTCCAGTGAATTCAGGAAGTACAGGTAACTGACAAAATAAAGGAAACACTTGAGTAAATGAGAGATACAAAGTATTTTGAAAGCAGGTGCTTCCACACAGGTGTGGTTCCTGAGTTAATTAAGCAATTAACATCCCATCATGCTTAGGCTCATATACAGTATAACAATGCCTAATTGCCTATCATTTTGTCGCCCATGGCTATAAGAAGAGATCTCAGTGGCTTTGAAAGAGAGGTCTCAAAGGCACATAGGGGGTTTAAAGGGTGTGTGTGCGTGTGTGTGTGTCTGTGTGTACGTGTGTCTCAGTCACCAGATCTCAACCCAATTGAACACTTATGGGAGATTCTGGAGCGGCAACTGAGACAGCGTTTTCCACCAGAATCAGCAAAACACCAAATTATGGAATTTCTAGTGGAAGAATGGTACTTTCTGAACTAACTGGAATTGAAACTGGAATTGAAATAGACCCCAAACCTGCTAGCCTGGTTCCAGACCTGTTTTGTGTTGTCTTGCCAACTTATATGGTCATTGTCACACCATAACATTTTGATAAGGCAGGAAAAACAGATCAAAGTCTAGGCTAGAAGGTCACCACAACGGTGGGTTCACTAGGCTGGGGTGCTGAGGTACTGACTGAGGTCCTCAAAATAATCCAGATCTTAAGTTAGCCTATGGAGTTAAAAGAGCTAGACTTTCCTCGGAAGGCGCCCCAGAAAGTATTTAAATATCTTAGCTTTGCAACAGGAACACATATATAACCTAGACCCAGCTCTGCAGCAGCATGACTTTTATCTCAAAACTTTCAAGACAATGCAGGATGGATGTTTTTACCAGCTATAGCCTTAATGGTAAATGTAGTGTATTTCATGTTTTGTCATGACCAAAACATGGCTGAAATTCATTCATGTCATTGCTTGTAGACCTACGTAGATCACTATTCTCTTATGTGAACACAATCGGACACTGCTTCATTAAGTGTTGTTAGTGTGAAGGATATTTTAATTAAAATATTTTTTTAAATATGAAACTAAAAACAAGCGACTTTGGTCAACCAAGCTTTTGTCTGGATTTGTTTCACAGTTTGGCATTTATTGGGATGACTCATGTACTGAAGGCAGCTCTGCAGGGTAGTCATTAGCTGACATAGCAACAAAGTCATACAATCTGATTTTAAACCTTAACCGCAATGCTAACCTTATGCCTAACCCTAACCTTAAATTAAGACTAAAAAGTGAATTTTTGTTTTCAGAAATTTTTCCCGATATTACTCAAATTTTGACTTTGCCGCTGGCAGATCTACTAGAAATCGCTCTGCCTCCAGGACAAGATTCATCCCAATAAACACCAACCTGCATTTGTTTCTAAGCCCTCTACAGTTAGCCAGTAACCTCTGTTTATCGCTCTTTGCCTTGGAAAGCCGCCAGTGAAGCTCTGGACAATTTAGGCCTCATGTCACAATGAGTACAGGCTATCTCTGTATTTCAGATGGATGAAGTATGGGTGTGGATTGAAGGGGGATGATGGAAAACATTAAGGACAGCTTGTGCAACACACACACCCCTCACATAGATCACATAGGGAACAAACCTGGGTTCAAACAGTAATTGTTTTCTTTCAGATACTTTGACTGTCTGGAGAGTTTGTATTTGTAGAACTATTCCATCGGCTCCATTGCACCAGGAAAACTCAAATAATGCGCTGCTTTCAAAGAAAATTAATACTATTTGAACCAAGGTCCACTAGGCCAGGGAGAAACATAAGACTAAAAGACATTAACATCCCTTCCACTGGCCCTTTCATGAGATTCAGCTGTTGGTCAGTCAGGGGCAGGGCAGAGATTTACTGTACCCTGCTTCTCTATAGGGCTTTACCAGGGGTGATGAAATTTCCCCTCAGCTTGACTAATGAAATGGATATGGGTGTGATGCCGTCGGGAATTGGCCTAGGGGGTTTAGTGTCACAAACAAATGGTGATGACATGCCACATTGACAATGATCTGTCCAAAGATATAGAATGAAATCTCCATAGAATCATTTTGCTATTTGATTTTGAATTGTAAGACCCCTTGACGTAAGTGTATATACAATGAGCTCCAAAAGTATTGGGACAGGGACATTTTTTGTTTTCGTTTTGGCTCTGTACTCCAGCACTTTGGATTTGAAATGATACAATGACGATGTTGTTAAAGTGCAGACTGTTAGCTTTAATTTGAGGGTATTTTTATCCATATTGGGTGAACCATGTAGAAATTACTGCACTTTTTGTACATATTCCCACCATTTTACGAGACCAAAAGTATTGGGACAAATTAACTTACATGTGTATTAAAGTAGTCAAAAGTTAAGTATTTGGTCCCATTTTCATTCGTAGCACGCAATGACTACATCAAGCTTGTGACTACAAATTTGTTGGATGCATTTGCTGTTTGTTTTGGTTGTTTCAGATTATTTTGTGCCCAATAGAAATAAATGGTAAATAATGTATTGTGTCATTTTGGAGTCACTTTTATTAAGAATAGAATATGTTTCTAAACACTTCTACATTCATGTGGATGCTGCCATGATTACGGATAGTACTGAATGAATCGTGAATAATGATGAGTGAGAAAGTTACAGAGGCATAAATATAATACTTTGAAAAAATGCTAATGTTAATGTAATGTAATGTAATGTAATGGTGAGAAGTTAGCATGTCTTGGGGGTATGATATTTGTGCGTCTGTAACTTTCTCACTCATCATTATTCACTCATCATTCAGGATTATCCGTAATCATGGTAGCAACCACATTAATGTAAAAGTATAAGATGAGGATGTGCTTTTAAAAAGGCAAGGGGAAATGGAGAACGTCTCACTTTCGCCGACACAAGCCAAGTTGGTCAAGAACTACCGTAGTTATCCTTTACCATCATCCCAGGGAGCATCCCAGGGAACACTTACTTTGGCCTGTGGCAGCTGTATTCTGTGCTGAGTCAGAGTAACCTACTTTCTTATTTTCCTTTGGTCTGCACCTCGTCTAAGTTTTTATGTGTGTGTCTCCAGCTCATACAGACAGTTGTTCTGTGCCTGTCAGGATTCAACTATACTACTCAAAGAGGTCTAGACCAGGTTATGGAATGTTCTGACTGGACGTCTTGTCCCTTTAGTTCAGGTATGGCAGATCGCTCTGCCCTTCCTCAGGCTGTAGCTCTCCCAGGCCTGCCACTTCATCAGGATGCCAGAGTGTGAGGTGCGAGAGCAGTCAGAACATGTCACCAAGGGAAACCAAGAGTTGTCCTTACATCTGCCTCTGTTAGATATCAACTCTTAATTATGTTGTGGATACAATAAAGAGAGAGGTTAGATTTTACCTGAGGAACTCTTTATTTTCCTACCCTGGTATCAGGTATACCTTTTAATATTGTGCCATATCACAACACTAATAAAGTTAATTCTCTCTCTACTCCCCTCTCTACTCCATTCTTTTCTTCCCTCGCTCCTTCTCTCGCTCCCTCAGGTTATCCTGGCTTAGTGTGTAGTGTACCTGGCCAGGGCTCCCAAGTTAGTAGAGCTCTACAAGGCATATGGTAACGTGAAGCCCAGTCTGAGGAACTGCCATCTGTTCCCCTGCACCTCTGGAACACCCCATGCTGATGAAGGACCTGGGCTACTCCAAGGGCTCCAAGTACAACCCTGCCTTCGGCTCCAGGACATGAACTACTTCACCTAGAACCCCTCTGACCCATAACCTCTGACCTTTGAGGTTGACCCATGACTAGGGCTGTAGCGGTCACGAAATTTTGTCAGCCGGTGATTGTCAGGCAAATAACTGTCGGTCTCACAGTAATTGACCGGTAATTAACATAAACACATTTAGCTTCTCCTGGCATCCACACAGTGGCTTGTAGGCTATCCATGTAATGTAGCCTACACCATAACAATAAATCCATTATTTATTTTAAACAGGTCTAAAGAAACATGATATGAAGAAAATGTAGTCTATTTCAGAAGAACAGAACAGCATACTCTGAGTTGTCCTTATGTTAGGTTCTGATGTGGCTATGCTAAATGGCTGTGGGCTACACTAGTTCCTTTAGCAGACAAGATTTGCTTAGAATTCTGTGGAATTATTTTATAATATGAAGAATACAATTGAACAAAGACGAATAAAATATAAATATTTTCTCCAAACGATTTGAGGGAGTGTGCACATGCAGCTATTCTGTGTTGAGCAGTTAACAAAGAAATATGTACTCCTATACACTTAATTTAGAGTTACTTTAGTTGTTCTACAAACATTGGGCTATATGTTTTGATTTGTAGTACATTCTAAGGCTGCATGATGCAACTAACGATGATTTGAAAAAAGTCGCTTGAAGGCATGAACTCTGCTTTGTTTTTTGCGCAGGCTGTACACACTTCATTAGTCTCTCATTCAAAATGTAATGCCTTGAATTTCACGCCGGCATCCCCTTTGTGGCCGTAATGCACCCTAAAACAATCCATGCCTTTTGCGGCCAGGGGTCGTTGTTGCCCTTCTCTCTGAGTGCTGTGCAATCTCACTCACATGGCTCTACACCAGGTGATTGGGTCTTTCACACAGGCTACAAGTGAAGACAGACACATCAGGGACGCAATTGCAATCGTCCCTATCCAATGCTGAGGTGCATATTGAAGATATTGGAAGAACTGTCCACATTTACTTTTCGTCAGCCAACAAGATGAGTGGGCCTAACGAACAGCAAAAGCACAAGCCTATGTCAATCTACTATCCCCCATAGTACAAAAGTCGACCGATTCTATTCTGTTCAAGAAATAAATATTCCAAACATAGTGTGGGACAGTTAACCCTCGCAGGGCTGCTGGCCCAGACGGCATCTCTGCCGTGTCCTCAAAGCATGTGCAGACCAGATGGCTGGTGTGTTTACAGACATATTCAATCGCTCCCTATCCCAGTCTGTTGTCCCCACATGCTTCAAGATGGCTAACATTGTTCCTGTACCCAAGAAGGCAAAGATAACTAACTAAATGACTATCCCCCCGTAGCACTCACTTCTGTTATCATGAAGTGCTTTCAGAGACTAGTCAAGGATCATATCACCTCCTCCTTACCAGCCACCCTAGACCCACTTCAGTTTGCATACCTCCCCAACAGGTCCACAGACGACACAATCACCATCACACTGCAGACTGTCCTATCCCATCTGGATGGTTTCTTCGACAAGCGGCCCATCGCCGGACCCCAGCACCCCGCTACCACATTGGGCAGAGGGTACGGCTTTCTACTCAGGATCTGCCACAGGAAACACAGGGATAAATACACTGGGGTAAATAAGAGACACCTGGGGGGTGGAGACAATCACAAGGACAGGTGAAACAGATCAGAGCGTGACAGTATCACAGGGGGTATCTCTCTGTGCCAGTTCATCTTGTATGTTTCCAAGTCAACCAACGTTTTTCCCCTTCTCCTGCTTTTTGCATTCTCCTTTTTCTAATCCTCCCGGTTTTGACCCTTGCCTGTTTCTGGACTTTGTACCCACCTGCCTGACCATTCTGCCTGCCTTGACTACGAGCCTGTCTGCCACTCTGTACCTCCTGGACTCTGATCTGGTTTTGACCTTTTTGCCTGTCCACGACCATTCTCTTGCCTACCCCTTTGGATTATAAACATTGTAAGACTCCAACCATCTGCCTCCTGTGTCTGCATTTGGGTCTCGCCTTGTGCCTTGAGAATACGAACTGGCCATGACAGACCCAGCAGACTTGGACCAGCTCCACCAAGCTGTCTCCCTGCAGGGAGCCACCATTGGGAGACATCAGGAGTTGCTACAGGGCCTTTTGGAAGGGCTCAATTCCTTGACGGAATGCCACGACCATGGGTTGAAGGCTATTATGGATCAAATCAGGGAGTTAGCTCAGAGACTGTCTGCCATCTCTGAAAAACCTCAAATCAACCAGTAATTTTTTCCCCATCTGTGGTGAGTTTGTACAGCCTATCCCGACTCCCCGTGAACCCCGCTTACCTCCTCCAGAGAGATATTCGGGGAATCCTGGCACCTGCCGGGGTTTTCTTTCTCAGTGCTCGCTTATTTTTCAGCTACAGCCATCTTCATTTTCTTCAGACCGATCGAAGATAGCGTATATAATTACGCTAATGTCGGGAAGGGCGCTCTCCTGGGCTACGACAGTTTGGGAACAACAATCTACCATTTGCGGTCATTTGGAGGACTTCATGGCAGAGGTGAGAAAAGTTTTTGAGTCTCAGGTATCTGGGAGAAAGGCGGCCAGCAAACTGCTTGACTTATGTCAAAACTCCGTAGTGTGACAGACTATGCGGTGGACTTTCGCACGTTGGCTGCCGAGAGTGCCTGGAATCCGGAGTCTCTTTTCGATACTTTTCTGCACGGATTATGTGAGGAGGTAAAGGATGAGCTAGCTGCTCGGGAACTGCCGGTGGACCTCGACTCTTATCTCCTTAACCATTAAAATCGATGGACACCTAAGGGAACGCAAGAGTGAGAGGAGGTTTGGTCTTGGGCACACTCGTGCACCCGATATGCCGCTTTCACCTCCTATGGAATCCGGAAGTTTCTGAAGGCAGCTTTTACGAGAGGAGTCGAAGTCACCCGAGCTCTCTCAAGAGTCTACGACGCAGAACAGGGCTCCGGGCAGCCGAGCGGAAATGGAGGAAAACTCGCCTCCCTGCGGACCTGGCATCCTTTCACGCCCTCCTCTCTACATTTTCCTCTTCTGTCTCTGCTGCTAAAGCCACTTTCTACCACTCTAAATTCCAAGCATCTGCCTCTAACCCTAGGAAGCTCTTTGCTACCTTCTCCTCCCTCCTGAATCCTCCTCCCCCTCCCCCCCTCCTCTCTCTCTGCGGATGACTTCGTCAACCATTTTGAAAAGAAGGCTGATGACATCCGATCCTCGTTTGCTAAGCCAAACGACACCGCTGGTCCTGCTCACACTGCCCTACCCTGTGCTTTGACCTCTTTCTCCCCTCTCTCTCCAGATGAAATCTCGCGTCTCGTGACGGCCGGCCACCCAACAACCTGCCCACTTGACCCTATCCCCTCCTCTCTTCTCCAGACCATTTCCGGAGACCTTCTCCCCTACCTCACCTCGCTCATCAACTCATCCTTGACCGCTGGCTACGTCCCTTCCGTCTTCAAGAGAGCGAGAGTTGCACCCCTTCTGAAAAAAACTACACTCGATCCCTCCGATATCAACAACTACAGACCAGTATCCCTTCTTTCTTTTCTCTCCAAAACTCTTGAACGTGCCGTCCTTGGCCAGCTCTCCTGCTATCTCTCTCAGAATGACCTTCTTGATCCTAATCAGTCAGGTTTCAAAACTGGGCATTCAACTGAGACTGCTCTTCTCTGTGTCACGGAGGCTCTCTCTCCTCTGCTCTCATCCTTCTAGACCTATCTGCTGCCTTTGATACCGTGAACCATCAGATCCTCCTCTCCACCCTCTCCGAGCTGGGCATCTCCGGCACGGCCCACGCTTGGATTGCGTCCTACCTGACAGGTCGCTCCTACCAGGTGGCGTGGCGAGAATCTGTCTCTGCACCACATGCTCTCACCACTGGTGTCCCCCAGGGCTCTGTTCTAGGCCCTCTCCTATTCTCACTATACACCAAGTCACTTGGCTCGGTCATATTCTCACATGGTCTCTCCTATCATTGCTACGCAGACGACACACAATTAATCTTCTCCTTTCCCCCTTCTGGTAACCAGGTGGCGAATCGCATCTCTGCATGTCTGGCAGACATATCAGTGTGGATGACGGCTCACCACCTCAAGCTGAACCTCGGCAAGACGGAGCTGCTCCTCCTCCCGGGGAAGGACTGCCCGTTCCATGATCTCACCATCACGGTTGACAACTCCCTTGTGTCCTCCTCCCAGAGTGCTAAGAACCTTGGCGTGACCCTGGACAACACCCTGTCGTTCTCCACTAACATCAAGGCGGTGACCCGATCCTGTAGGTTCATGCTCTACAACATTCGCAGAGTACGACCCTGCCTCACACAGGAAGCGGCGCAGGTCCTAGTCCAGGCACTTGTCATCTCCCGTCTGGATTACTGCAACTCGCTGTTGGCTGGGCTCCCTGCCTGTGCCATTAAACCCCTACAACTCATCCAGAACGCCGCAGCCCGTCTGGTGTTCAACCTTCCCAAGTTCTCTCACGCCACCCCGCTCCTCCGCTCTCTCCACTGGCTTCCAGTTGAAGCTCGCATCCGCTACAAGTCCATGGTGCTTGCCTACGGAGCTGTGAGGGGAACGGCACCTCCGTACCTTCAGGCTCTGATCAGGCCCTACACCCAAACAAGGGCACTGCGTTCATCCACCTCTGGCCTGCTCGCCTCCCTACCTCTGAGGAAGCACAGTTCCCGCTCAGCCCAGTCAAAACTGTTCACTGCTCTGGCACCCCAATGGTGGAACAAGCTCCCTCACGACGCCAGGACAGCGGAGTCAATCACCACCTTCCGGAGACACCTGAAACTCCACCTCTTTAAGGAATACCTGGGATAGGATAAAGTAATCCTTCTAACCCCCCCCCCCCCCCCCCCCAAAAGATTTAGATGCACTATTGTAAAGTGGTTGTTCCACTGGATATCTTAAGGTGAATGCACCAATTTGTAAGTCGCTCTGGATAAGAGCGTCTGCTAAATGACTTAAATGTAAATGAAATGAGTTGGATACTCCTGCGCCTATGCAGTTGGGAAGAACTAGACTATCAGTTTGGGAGCACTCACGGAGGATGAATAATAACTGTTGTCTGTACTGTGGAGGGGCAGGACATTTTATAGCTACCTGTCCTATTAGGAAACCCTTGTCTCTAGTGGGTACCAGTACTATGGTGAGTCAGACTGGGAGTTCCCTGATTCCCATCACCCGCACACCCCTTGTTGCTCTTATGCTGTGGGGAGACCAATCTAAGTCTCTCCGAGTGCTCATTGACTCTGGGGCTGATGAATGTCTTATGATAGCTTCGGAGCTTGGTATTCCTACTCAGCCTCTCTCTGTGCCCATGGATGCAACGGCACTGGACGGCCGCTCTATAGGGGAAGTCACCCCTAGTACTGTGCCCGTTCAATTACGGGTTTCTGGTAAGCACAGTGAGACCATACTGTTCCTCCTCATTGCATCTCCCCATGTTCCAGTTGTGTTGGGATTTTCCTGGCTACAAAACACAATCCTGTGATTGACTGGACCACAAGCTCCATCCAGGGTTGGAGTCCTTTTTGCCATTCCATTGCCTTCAAGCAGCACAGCCTTCCCCAAGTCGTGCTCCTCAGGATGTTAGCTAGACTGTGGATGTCTCTGCTATTCCTACTGAGTACCATGACCTCCTGGAATTGTTCAGTAAGGCACGTGCTACTTCCCTTCCGCCTCACCGTCCTTATGATTGTGCAATTGACCTTCTCCCAGGCACTACATCACCTCGGGGTTGGTTGTATTCTCTGTCCGGACCAGAGACCAAAGCTATGGAGGAGTACATACAGGAGTCTCCGGCCACTGGGGCTGGCCGTCCTGCTGCATCTCCTGCCGGCGCAGGGTTTTTCTTTGTGGAGAAGAAGGACAAGACCCTGTGCCTGTGCATTGACTACCGGGGACTTAACGATATCACTGTCAAAAATCGTTACCCCCTATCTCTCCTCTCCTCGGCGTTTGAACCTCTCCAGGGGGCTACCATGTTTTCCAAGTCTGACCTTCAGAATGCCTACCACCTGGTTCGGATACGCGAGGGGGATGAGTGGAAGACAGCCTTCAACACAGCCAGTGGACATTATGAGTACCAGGTCATGCCATTTGGATAATGCCACTTTAATAATGTTTACATGTCTTACATTACTCATATCACAAGTATATACTGTATTATATATCATCTATTGCACCTTCGCCATCGCTCATCCATACTTACATGTACATATTCTCATTCACCCCTTTAGATTTGTGTGTGTTAGGTAGTTGTTGGGGAATTGTTAGATTACTTGTTTAGATATTACTGTTAGATATTATTGTTAGATATTGCTGCGCTGTCGGAACCAGAAGCACAAGCATTTCGCTACACTCACATTAACATCTGCTAACAATGTGTATGTGACAAATAACATTTGATTTGATTTGTGGGATGCAATAGATCCCTTATTAATACAACCACTAGCAGCAATGTGGCTGACGCAACAGATCAGAACGTTTAGCTTAAAATGTTGATAAACTGTTAGGCTATTTCTTCCCATTACAAGAGCAGCAATGTGCACATGGTAGTAGGCTATAAGAGAATGTTCCATTAGCGGAAAACACAATTATCAAAAGTGACCGCAAATGCAATTATAAATCTCATGTTTTTATTATAAAGGTGCATTTTTATGGTGAAAATGATTTTCCCACCAACTTGAAACTCATGCGTTGCTTCTGTATGCCAGTTAGGCTCTAAACCCTTTGTAAAGCGGATTAATGTGCTTCGTTTTAAGAAGTTATTTGGCCACTTTAGTTGTGATTACAAACCTTATCTACACATATAGGCCTATGGGAGACGCTACACGAGGTGTGCGACTATATTTAGAAAAAGACGCAAAAAAAAGGGAGTTTCCTATGCTGGGCATAATTTACAAGTGATAATATATAGTTCACAAGTGATAGGCTATTCTTGATTTAATCTTGTCTTTACATATACGAAATAATAGCGAATTGAGGACGCTTTTCCTGTGGTTGATTTTCATGCCAGCCAGGTAGGCTATACTCCTATTGTTAAGATAAACAATGTGCTTAATATTAGGAAAGTTGAGAAATAAATATAGTAGGCCTAGTCTACAGAAAGCTGATGGGATCATCCTCTTTTAGTAAAGGCCATCACTCTGTTTTCTCACACAATTTAATAGCCGATAGAAATGTTGTGCAACATGAGCTCATGGGCTCTCATGAAGTGATTCGATTTTTGATTACATTTACATTGATGTCAGAGTGATCAGAGGGTCAATCGAGTGCTGAGTGCCAGGCAGTTAACAAGTTTGGTAGGCTACTAATGACCAGCAGCAGCATCAGAGCTTGGAGAAGCCTAATTACCATGACTAAACAGTCACGTGAAATTTGACTGCCTTTAGGACTCATGAGCGCCGGTGTGGGTGTAACACAGTCAACGCAACAGCCCTATCCATGACATCTGGCATCTGTCAAGGTTACTGTGAGGGTTATTAGGCTGAAGCTTTAAAGAATTCTGACTATGCTGCTGGATCTAACATGGATCAAACACTAATGACTAAGACCGATTGAGTTCAGTGATGTTATCACTTTGTTAAATAAATAGATAAATGTAATATTGTATTGTGTATTGTTACCATTAAAACATTTTTAATTCTCTCACATAACAGTATGAGGATATATTTTGTCCAAGATATGGAAACAGAGGAACAGTAATGACCACATTTTATTATAATGCATTTAATCATCTAGTACTCTAGGTCATTATATGTAGGCTATAGGGTTTTTCTTCAGTTTTGAGCCATTGTCTGTAAGCAAAAGACAATTGACCTTAAAGTTAAAAACTCTTAGGGATCGGATCCCGCTAGCGGGATCAAAATCGACAACATCTGGTGAAGCTGGAGCGCGCCAAATTCAAATTACAAAATTGTAATATTAAACATTTATGAACATACACGTGTCCTACATAATTTAAAAGCTTAACTTCTTGTTAATCCAACCGCGTTGTCAGATTTCAAAAAGGCTTTACGGCGAAAGCATACAATGCAATTATCTGAGGACAGCGCCCCTACATCAAAATACTTTTCCAACCAGCACGGGCTTAACAAAAATCACAAATAGCGATAAAATAAATCACTTACCTTTGAAGATCTTCCTCTGTTTGCAATCCCAAGGCTCCCAGCTACCCAACGAATGTTCGTTTTGTTCGATAAAGTCCTTCTTTATATCCAAAAAGTCAGTTTAGTTTGTGCCATTGATTTCAGTAATCAACATGCATACAAAGGAATCCAAAAAGCTACCGGTAAACTTCGTCCAAACAAGTCAATCAATGTTTCTAATCAATCCTCAGGTACCCTAATATGTAAATAAACGATAATATTTCAGACAGAAAGAACGGTGTTCAATAGAAAAGGGAAATAACAAAGAGCTCACCAAAAGTCTCCCTGTCCTGATGAGAACACCTTGGATAAACTACAACTACTTGTTTGTTTTTCAAGAAACATGCCTGAAACCCTTTCTAAAGACTGTTGACATCTAGTGGAAGCCATAGGAACTGCAATCTGGGTCCTATTTGTTTGTATATCCCATTGGCTAGCATTGAAAAGGTCTGTGACCTCAAAAAAAATCAGAATGGATTTTCCTCTGGTTTTCGCCTGCCATGTCAGTTCTGTTATACTCAGACATTATTTTAACAGGTTTTAGAAACTTCAGAGTGTTTTTTATCCAATTCTATCAATTATATGCATATCCTAGCTTCTGGGCCTGAGTAACAGGCAGTTTACTTTGGGCATGTCAGTCATCCAGAAATTCAGGATACTGCCCCCTAGCCTCCTATGCACTGCCACTTGGCTTTTTTTACACCAACTCTCTTGCAATCCATGTGCTGTTGCAACAGTTCTGCTGCACCACAGTTCAGTCAGTTAATCCCTGCTAGGTCTCGGGTGCCATTATTTTAACTATGTGATATTACTCAGCAGCTAGACAGCCTCGGCCTGGGGCCTCATAAATTACTTCATAACTCACCTGACTGATCCAGAGGATGAAGGAGGCAACACGGGTGAAGACAGTGGGTTTCTGGGGGATGTTGCAGCCTTTACCATTCGCAAAGCTGGTGACACCCTGGACATACCACCTACCGTCTGCCCTGACAGTTCAGTGGCCCACCTGAATCACCCTGGGGAGACACAAGAAGACCAGGGTGGAGGAGATGGAGAAAAAAGCAACTAGCCACATTGGAAATAATAAAAAAATGTCTGACGGTAGTACATACACAAAACACGACAAACATGCACTGTACACACCTGCGTTCACTCACGCACACACCCACACAGACATGCACTCATCCACACACACACATACTGTACATTCATACTACGACACACATCACAACTGCTGCTACCAGAATAGTATTATTATTGCTAAAAACTGTACAATTTGAACACTTGCCCCCCAATCTCCCCTTCCCCAAAACACATGTAAATATTGGATTATAAATTGGACCTTCCTGCTTAATAAATGCTTATTCTGCTGAGCCATTTACTTTATGTTCATATTCTTATATTTTATTATGTCTTATTGTTGTTGCATTGTCGAGAAGGGACATGCAAGTAAGCATTTTGTTGGACGGTGTATACCATGTGTATCCTGTGCATACGACTAATAAAACTTAAAACTAGAATGCATTCATCCAGTTTGGTGACCACTACTCACATGACAGGCGGACTTGCTCTCTCCGCCAGCGCAGATCATGGTGGTCTTTGCAGAGCTGCCCCACCAGTCACTATGGCTACAGACACTGTGCTTCACCACAGGAAGCAGGGCCTGCTGCAGGTGGTTGGCTGCGGGACCACCAGCTGAGAGAGGGAGAGTGAGAGAGAGAGAGAAAAACAAACAACACTGTATAATCATGTAGCCCTATATGTTTGCCATCATAATGTGTTATGTCTACATTTTGGCATTAGATGCCTACATAATGCCTAATAAAGTGAGACAACAGTAAAAGTAAACAAACAATATTTGACATGGGCTGCATTGAGTGTCTTACAGTAGATGCGCCCCCAGCCGGTGAAATAGCAGGGCTGGTTGTGGGTAAGGATGGCACCGCTCTCTGGAAGGCAGGCCAGCTGGACCTTGTCATTGATCACAGCACTCCTCACCTGCTTCAGAAGGGCAATGTCGTTCCTGAAAGTAATAGGAAACAGCAAACACCAAAGGAAAAGGGCAACACTGTCAGGGCAAGAGGATCTTATGACTGACTTTGACAATATGAGTTCTGTCTGTTATGTTACAGCCCATGTTTAAACAGCAAAGGTATATGATAACAGTATCATGTTCTGTCCTATCGCTGGCCCAGCGCGTTTCAACACCGTCTGCCATTATTTATTCAGCTGTTTGTCTCTGAAAGTGACTCATTATTAGAACCTGTTTTGTACTATATTTCTGGGCAGAAGGCCTTACCCACATGAGACACAGTTATCGTTCCAGTCAGGATGGAGGATCATCTTGTCCACCACGATGGACTCCTCATAACCCTCCTCTGTATTCATGTCATGCTCTGCCACGACCACTCTGTATGTGTGGAACCTGGATCAGATCAGAGGGAAGAAACACTAGTGAAGTAACCTGGTTGGCCCAGATCTGTTTGTGCTGTATAGCCAATTCCCAACAGCCTTAGTTCTCTATACAGCACAAACAGGCCTGGGGAGACTAGGCTACAGGTGAAGAGAATGTTTATTTTACTCTGCTGACGAGTGCAGCATTTGGTCTTACAGTGCCACATGCTGGTAGGGCATGTGGCACTGTACCAGAGTATCAGTGTTTGTTATGCCCTAGTTTGGTGATAGCTAAGGAGTATGTAAGAGAAAGCTTCTCAGGGAACATTATGGGAACAGATTTGGCAGGGTTTCATAGAGCAGCAGGAGAGCCTATATATAAAGGTGTTCAATGTTTCTGTCATACCCCAGCCTTATTTACTTATTGGATGCCTATTATGATACTAGCTATATTTGATAGAATCATACAGCCATTTGCATGGCATATTGTATGCTGGATTCACGTAATGCAGTGTGCAGCCGTCATGACCCAGTTATCAGCGATGAGCGTACCTCCTCAGGTGGGGAAGAACGACTCCAGAGAAACCTAAGAATAAATGGCAAACCCATACATGGGTCTAAACAGTAGCATAATTGTGTGTGTGTGCATGTGCATGTGAGTCTATATTAATAAACCAGGAATGAAAAGTATGCATTATGTGCTCTCATCGGATAAGTTACAAATCGAAAAACAGGCAGGTCCCTAATCAGCAATTCAGGTCATATAAAGGGACTTGTAGGTCAAGATATGTGGTATAATTAGTTCATGACTGGGGACATTTGTGAAATTATGCAAAAATACTGTGTGTCTACGTATGTCTCCAAAAACGTATGTTACAACAATTTGTCTATTTACAGTATGATACTTTTTATTGTAAACAACTTGTAATAACTCATTAACAACGCAATCAATGTAAGTTTATCGTTACGCTGTACTGTTATTCATACTGTAATTCCCAGTCTTACCTGCCATGGCCAGCTGTAGGGCTGAGCTTCTTCCCCGTTCACAACCTTGCTGGTTGATGGGGGGGGGGGGAGTGGGTATGCCACAACCTGAGACTAATGAATACATACAGAGATAATGACTGGCAGTGTAAGTGATCTCTCAAAAACAGCATCACAAAATAGCGTCCGCTCAGGTGCATTATAGGTAATGAGAAAATCCACATATGCCCCATCTTATGAGATACAATCCATGTTTTGTAAACCACATAGGATTCTATCATTTCAGTGACCCTTTTTTTCACTTTTCTGTTATAGCTTTTAGAATAAACAATTGAAAAAGATCATTCTAATGCACACTCACCTGCAGTGACTGCTAGCACCAAAACAAATGCCAGTTCCAATAATTTCTCAATTCTCCATCACCCCAAGCCAAGGTCATATTGTATGAGCTCATAGACCATTATATACCCAGGACAACCTCTTATAACTAGGCCTGCCTGGGATCAGACCACCCACTCTCCACCTACTGATCAGTTTTTTACAGGTGGCATTGAAAAACGATTGACATCATACTGTAATTTTCTAACTGTTATAATAATTGCATATAGGCATTTATAGATTTAAAGACAATTGTGATGTATTATTCATTAATAATGAACTATTATACACAAGTAGTAGTTCTAGAGGGGTCTTCTAGAGGAACTTGTCTGGTCAAATAAATCCTTTCAATTAATAGATACAAACTGTACTTTAAAAGTACGTTTTTTTGTCTAAAAAATGGCAGGTTAGCGTTTTTTGTTGTTGTCATGGAGACAGCTATGCAGAATGGTCACTAGCTGGCACAGCCACAAATTCATAAAATCTGATTTGAAATCTAACCCTAAACCACACTGCTAATCCTAATGCCCACGCCTAACCTTAAACCATTTTTTTCCATAATTTTTTACTACATAGCCAATTTTGCAGCTGACTTAAGCGGGAGTCAAGACTCATGACAATAAATGTCAACCTGCTAAAAAAAAAAATACACTTTACAGCAGCAATAATTGTGGAGTGGCACCTTATCACTCCACGGCGGAAAGTGTCAGTGTATACACGTGTCATTCATTATTTTGTGTTGTCACTACGGAAGTGCGAGACATGGCACTATTGAAAGGAGTGATTTCTGGGTTAGCGTTAAGTGTGGCGGTGGAGCAGTTGAAGTTGAAGATTTCTGGTGATGTGACACCTGCCATTTGGTGTGTCTGCTGCATCGCAGACCCGGTGGGTAGCGTGGCGAAACAGAGGAGTCACTGTCAGCACTTTTGAGTCAATATCCGACAAAGTCATATTATACAGTGCATTCGGAAAGTATTCAGACCCCTTGACTTTTTCCACATTTTGTTAAGTTACAGCCTTGTTCTAAAATGGAATTTAAAAAAATCCTAATCAATCTACACACAATACCCCATAAAGACAAAGCAAAAACAGCTTAAATGTTTTTTGCACTGAAATATCAGATTTATATAAGTATTCAGACCCTGTACTTTGTTGAAGCACCTTTGGCAGCGATTACAGCCTCGAGTCTTCTTGGGTATGACGCTACCAGCTTGGCACACCAGTATTTGGGGAGTTTTCTCCCAGTTTTGCAGATCCTCTCAAACTTTGTCAGGTTGGATGGGGAGCGTCGCTGCACAGCTATTTTCAGGTCTCTCCAGAGATGTTCAGACTTGTCCCAAAGTCACTCCTGCTTTGTCTTGGCTGTGTGCTTAGGGTCGTTGTCCTATTGGAAGGTGAACCTTCGCCCCAGTCTGATGTCCTAACCGATCTGGATCAGGTTTTCATCAAGGATCTTTTTGTACTTTGCTCCGTTCATCTTCCCCTCGATCCTGACTAGTCTCCCAGTCCCTGCCACTGAAAAACATCCCCACAGCATGATGCTGTCACCACTATGCATCAGGTTTCCTCCAGATGTGTCGCTTGGCATTCAGGCCAAAGAGTACCATAAAGGCCTGATTGGTGGAGTGCTGCAGAGATGGGAGTAAAAACTAACGGGGGCATTGTTTAATGCGTTTCACAAAACATTCCAAGCATTCCAATATACGTAAGCAGGGGGGTACTACAGGTGCCCTAAAGGGACAAACTAGAATATCAATACACAACATATTCCTCCCCCTTTACTTTTGATACCTCATAAGGAAAAAGTAAATATTCACTGTTTTGCATATTATTTTCCTTTTTAAAAAACTGTTCTCTTAATGTAAATAAAGGACGTTTTCAGAATAACCTTTCCTGAACTAGGGAAAGACGGTAGACTGTCTGAGTTCCCAGACTTAACCCTGGGGTGTATTCTGCCCCAATGTCGGAGGTTAGTCTGAACTAAATATTCAACCTTTCAGGGGGTCATCTTTCTCTTGAAGGGTAATGACGTTGTACAGGTGAGTCTACAGTCACATTGTCTCTGAGTCTCAGTGGTGATGGTGTATGGCCACACTGGGGTGCAAGAGTACCCTGAGTAGGCACTCTGCCTGGTTCAGGTGAGTCTGTAGCACTTTCCAAATTTGTAGGTCCTGCAGTGGATGTTCAGGTGATGGCTCGTAGACATGGTAGGTCTCCAGTAGCTGATCTTGGTTTGTCACTTGACAAGAGTCATCTCTGAGGTTGGTTCCTGGCAACAGTTGATCCAAGTGTCTCTTCCAGATGATGTTCTCTGGTCTGTGAAATGTGTAGGACACATGGCCTGTTTGTGTGACCACTGTTGCTGGTTTCCACTTTGGACCTTTGCCGGCAGTTCCGAGCAAGAACTCTCTCTCCAGGTCTGAAGCAATGAAAAGCTAATTAACCTATTGAATTATAAGCATGGCTGGTCAAATGCATTTTCGGCAGGGAACCGATTAACGGTTAACCATCCCTGTATTCTGTGTGTGTGTGTGTGTGTGTGTGTGTGTGTGTGTGTGTGTGTGTGTGTGTGTGTGTGTGTGTGTGTGTGTGTGTGTGTGTGTGTGTGTGTGTGTGTGTGTGTGTGTGTGTGTGTGTGTGTGTGTGTGTGTATTTACCCATTCCGGTCTTGTTCCAGGGGAGAGTAGCAGTTCCCCAGTCTGTAACGTACCTTCTTCGGTGCAATCAAGTCCAACGGTAACATGTTCATCAGAGGCTCCTCAGCAGCCCACCCCCTCGCCCTATTGCTGCTAATCGACTGTGACATCACAAAGAGGTACAATTCAATTACCACAACATCAGTACAACTTTATGGTTCCTGAGTGGCATTAGAAACTACTGGTACTGTAGAGAATTCACCATTCACCAACTACTGCACATACACTTGCAGTGACACTAAAGATATGTCATTGAGGGCCTCAGTAGCTTTATCAATACCAATGTCAATTGAGAGTGGAATTATACAGTTAAATTCCGCATTGGTAAAAAGGGTGCAAGAAGCTAGTCGAACAGCCAGTGTTCAATGTACATAGGGCAGAAGTCTCTAAGGTATCGCCTCTTGTCATGGACGTCGTAAGGATTGGACCAAGGCGCAGCAGGTAAAGTTCTCATCTTCTTAATTTATTTAAAGAAAACACTTAAACAAAATAAACAAAATGACGAAACAGTTCCGTAAGGCAACACAGGCTATATAGGAAAACAACCACCCACAAAAAACAAGTGAAACAAACCCCAACTAAATATGGCCTCCAATTAGAGGAAACGACAACCAGCTGTCTCTAATTGGAGGTCCTACCAAAAACCCAACATAGAAATAGAAAACATAGAACCTAAACCAAAAACACCGAAACACACAAAACAAACACCCCCTACCACATCCTGACCAAACTACAATGACAAATAACCCCTTTTAATGGTCAGGACGTGACAGTACCCCCCCTCCCCCAAAAGTGCAGACCCCAAATGCACCTCAAAAACAACCCCAAACTTAAAGGGAGGGAAGGGAGGGTGGCCACCGTCAACAACGGTTCCTGTGCTACACCCCCCCCCCCCCTCCCAATCCTCCCACTACGGAGGTGGCTTTGGGCGTCGCTCCCGTTCAGAAGACTCTAGGCTGGGGAGAGTCGCTGGAGCCTCCTGGCTGAGGAGCGTCGCTGGAGGCTCTGGGCTGAGGAGCGTCGCCGGAGACTCCGGGCTGGGGAGCGTCGCTGGAGGCTCAGTGCTGAGGAGCGTCGCTGGAGGCTCAGTGTTGAGGAGCGTCGCTGGAGGCTCAGGGCTGAGGAGCGTCGCTGGAGGCTCAGGGCTGAGGAGCATCGCTGGAGACCGAGTGCTCACAGCAGGTACTGGCTGTACCGGGTTATGGAGGTGCACTGGAGGGTGAGTGCGGGGAGCAGGAACAGGACGTACTAATGGCCAAGTGCTCACAGCAGGCACTGGCTGTACCGGGTTATGGAGGCTCACTGGAGGCCTGGTGCGTGGGGCTGGCTTTGGAGGCGCCAGACTAGTAACATGCACCTCAATGCGAGTGCAGGGAGCAGGAACAGGACGTACTGGACTGGGCAGGCGCACTAGAGGCCTGATGCGTGGGGCTGGCTTTGGAGGCGCCAGACTAGTGACACACACCTCAGGGCTAGTGCGGGGAGCAGGAACAGGATGTATTGGACTGGGCAGGCGCACTAGTCGTGATGCGTGTGGCTGGCTTTGGAGGCGCCAGACTAGTAACACGCACCTCAGGGCTAGTGTGGGGAGCAGGAACAGGATGTACTGGACTGGGCAGGCGCACTAGAGGCCTGATGCGTGGGGCTGGCTTTGGAGGCGCCAGACTAGTGACACGCACCTCAGGGCTAGTGCGGGAAGCAGGAACAGGACGTACTGGACTGGGCAGGCGTACTAGAGGCCTGATGCGTGGGGCTGGCTTTGGAGGCGCCAGACTAGTGACACACACCTCAGGGCTAGTGCGGGAAGCAGGAACAGGACGTATTGGACTGGGCAGGCGCACTAGAGGCCTGATGCGTGGGGCTGGCTTTGGAGGCGCTAGACTAGTGACACACACCTCAGGGCTAGTGCGGGAAGCAGGAACAGGACGTATTGGACTGGGCAGGCGCACTAGAGGCCTGATGCGTGGGGCTGGCTTTGGAGGCGCCAGACTAGTGACACACACCTCAGGGCTAGTGCGGGGAGCAGGAACAGGATGTATTGGACTGGGCAGGCGCACTAGTCGTGATGCGTGTGGCTGGCTTTGGAGGCGCCAGACTAGTAACACGCACCTCAGGGCTAGTGTGGGGAGCAGGAACAGGATGTACTGGACTGGGCAGGCGCACTAGAGGCCTGATGCGTGGGGCTGGCTTTGGAGGCGCCAGACTAGTGACACTCACCTCAGGGCTAGTGCGGGAAGCAGGAACAGGACGTACTGGACTGGGCAGGCGTACTAGAGGCCTGATGCGTGGGGCTGGCTTTGGAGGCGCCAGACTAGTGACACACACCTCAGGGCTAGTGTGGGAAGCAGGAACAGGACGTATTGGACTGGGCAGGCGCACTAGAGGCCTGATGCGTGGGGCTGGCTTTGGAGGCGCTAGACTAGTGACACACACCTCAGGGCTAGTGCGGGAAGCAGGAACAGGACGTATTGGACTGGGCAGGCGCACTAGAGGCCTGATGCGTGGGGCTGGCTTTGGAGGCGCCAGACTAGTGACACACACCTCAGGGCTAGTGCGGGAAGCAGGAACAGGACGTATTGGACTGGGCAGGCGCACTAGAGGCCTGATGCGTGGGGCTGGCATTGGAGGCGCCAGACTAGTGACACACACCTCAGGGCTAGTGCGGGAAGCAGGAACAGGACGTATTGGACTGGGCAGGCGCACTAGAGGCCTGATGCGTGGGGCTGGCTTTGGAGGCGCCAGACTAGTAACACGCACCTCAGGGCTAGTGCGGGGAGCAGGAACAGGGTAAACTGGACCGAGGAGATGCACTGGTGGCCAGATGCGCTGCGCCGGCGCACTTCTCCCTGGCTGCCGGCCAACTCTCGCCCGGCAACGCTGCGGAGCCCTTATTGACGGCACCAGACTGTGCGTGCATATGGGCGACACAGTGCGTATCTCCGCATAACAAGGTGCTTTCTTGATCCGTCGCTCCCCATAATAAGCACGGGGAGTTGGCTCAGGTCTCCATCCTGACTCTGCCTAACTCGGCCTCATGTAGTTCCCTTAATTTCCTCTCCCAGAAACGTTGTTCTGCCTCCCACGTCCATCCTTCTCCTTGGTGCTCCAATCCCCGCTGCTTGGTCCTTGTTTGGTGGGTGGTTCTGTCATGGGCGTCATAAGGATTGGACCAAGGCGCAGCGGGCATAGTGCTCATCTTCTTAATTTATTTAAAGATAACACTTAAACAAAATAAACAAAATGATGAAACAGTTCCGTAAGGCAACACAGGCTATACAGGAAAACAACCTCCCACAAAACACAAGTGAAACAAACCCCAACTAAATATGGCCTCCAATTAGAGGCAACGACAACCAGCTGACTCTAATTGGAGGTCCTACCAAAAACCCAACATAGAAATAGAAAACTAGATTTACACATAGAAAACATACAACCTAAACCAAAAACACCGAAACACACAAAACAAACACCCCCTGCCACGTCCTGACCAAACTACAATGACAAATAACCCCTTTTACTGGTCAGGACGTGGCACCTCTAAGATAGAGTAACGGGTGGTAGCCGGCTAGTATTTAAGGTGCAGGGCAGGGTACCAGGCGGAGGCCGGCTAGTGATGGCTGTCTTACATCTAGATGTTCCGCTAGCGGAACACCTGCTCCAATATCCAATGATGGGCGTGGCGCGAAATACAAATTCCTCTAAAATCCGAAAACTTCCATTTTTCAAACATATGACTATTTTACAGCATTTTAAAGACAAGACTCTCGTTAATCTAACCACACTGTCCGATTTCAAAAAGGCTTTACAGCGAAAGCAAAACATTAGATTATGTCAGCAGAGTACCCAGCCAGAAATAATCAGACACCCATTTTTCAAGCTAGCATATAATGTCACAAAAAACAAAACCACAGCTAAATGCAAACCTCCGGTGAATTTACTAAATTACTCACGATAAACGTTCACAAAAAACATAACAATTATTTTAAGAATTATAGATACAGAACTCCTCTATGCACTCGATATGTCCGATTTTAAAATAGCTTTTCGGTGAAAGCACATTTTACAATATTCTCAGTAGATAGCCTGGCATCACAGGGCTAGCTATTTAGACACCCAGCAAGTTTAGCCTTCACCAAAATCAGATTTACTATTAGAAAAGTTTGATTACCTTTCCTGTTCTTCGTCAGAATGCACTCCCAGGACTTCTACTTCAATAACAAATGTAGGTTTGGTCCAAAATAATCCATAGTTATGTTCCAACAGCGACGTTTTGTTCGTGCGTTCTAGACACTATCCCAATGGTAAATAACGATCACGCGCATGGCGCATTTCGTGACAAAAGATTTCTAAATATTTCATTACCGTACTTCGAAGCATGTCAACCGCTGTTTAAAATCATTTTCTCGTAAAAAAGCGATAATATTCCGACCGGGAGTCGTTGAATCCGTTCAGAGACGATAGAATAAAATCATGGTGTCGTATCGTGCACGAGCATGAAGCCCTTTGTCCGCTGATAGACCACTTAGCAAAAGCGCTCGTGTGTTTCAGCCAGGGCTTTGAATTACGTCATTCAGCTTTTTCCCGGGCTCTGAGACCCCATGGAAGCCGTAGGAAGTGTCACGTAACAGCAGAGATCCTTTGTAATGGATAGAGAGAATCAAGAAGGGGAAGAAATGGTCAGACAGGGTACTTCCTGAACAGAATCTTCTCATGTTTTGGCCTGCCAAATGAGTTCTGTTATACTCACAGACACCATTCAAACAGTTTTAGAAACTTTGGAGTGTTTTCTATCCAAAGCTAATAATTATATGCATATTCTAGTTTCTGGGCAGGAGTAATAATCTGATTAAATCGGGTACGTTTTTTATCTGGCCGTGAAAATACTGCCCCCTATCCATAACAGGTTAACAGTCAGATGACATGGAGAAAGAAGCTGTTTTTCATCCTCTCGTTCTCAGCGTTGATGCACCTTCACTGACAATAGATGGTAGCAGGGTGAAAAGGCTGTGGCTCGGGTGGATGAGGTCCTTGATGATCTCCTTGGCCTTCCAGTGACATAGGGTGCTGTAGATGTCCTGCATGGCAGGCAGGGTGCCCCCAGAGATGCGTTGGGCTGACCGCACCACCCTCTGGAGAGCCCTGTGGTTGCAGGCAGTGCAGTTGCTGTACCAGGAGGTGATACAGCCCGGCAGAATGCTCTCGATGGTGCATCTGTAGAAGTTTGTGAGGGTCTTAGGGGCCAAACCAATTTTCTTCAGCCTCCATGGGTTGAATACGTGCTGTTAACTGGTATCTCTGTTAATTGGGGGCACGGCTCTATTGCATCCTGCAGTGTGTGTGATGTTTGGTGTGGCGTTCTTTTATGTTTTCAATTTGTACACATTAATTTGTGTGTAAACTAATGTACACATTAGTTTACACACAATCTGCCAACCATGGATTCACAGTGGTGGGGTGTTGGACTGATCTTGTTGATCGTGTACATACCCGCTACAAACGGACTGAATTATGAAAACGCTGCTGGCAGCGGAATCCAATACAGCAGGGAGTTCTTACTACAATGCAACTCAAACACAAACGCGATGGATATCCTAATGGCCCATCTAATCCCTGATTGTCTGCGAGTGAATTACAAACCCAAATGCAAATGTGGAAAACGCGGGGGAATCAGACAAAGACTTAAAAAAATGAAAGAACAAACTTCCCTTACCCACCTTGATGATTAATGCCAGGTCACTGAGAGGGAACGAGGATGAGCTGTCAGCAAATCTGCGCTTCCAACACGAATATCGGGAGGCCTGTTTGCTGGCATTTACTGAGACTTGGCTGGATGACAGAGTCCCGGACAGAGAAGTGGAGCCGGCTGGCTGGTCAGAGCGGACCGTGATCTGACAGTCACAGGAAAACTTCACGGCGGGGGCGTGAATCCATCTCCCCGACGCACCCAAATGTATTTTAGGGGATTTTAACAACTGTACTTTGCACAAAGTCCTGTGCACATACCACCAGTATGTGAAATGTCACACTAGGAAAGATAGGACTCTTGACTTGTGCTATGGGACAATACCAAATGCGTTTTCTGCCACCACCAGAACTCCCCTGGGGACATCAGACCACAATGTGGTCTACCTCAGGCCAACCTACTGTCGGCTCCTGGAGAGGGAGAAACCCACAGTTAAAACTGTCCAGATCTGGAACGACAACAGTATCACTTGTCTCTAGGGGTGTTTTGACTGTACTATGTGGGAGGTATTTGAGGACAGCAGCTCTGATCTTGATGACAGATGATGTTTCAGACTATGTAAACTTCTGTGTTGAGTCAGTTGTGCCTACTAAAACCTGTAAAATTATCCCTAACAATAAGCCTTCGGTATCAAAACATCTAAAATCACTACTTGATAGGAAGAAGGCAGTTTATGCTGAGGGTGATAGACAGGCTTTAAGAGATGTGCAATGCGAGATCAAAAGATAGATACTGCTGGACAAGGAGGCAGACAAGCAAAGGGTGGATAGGACCCTCTCCTCAGGAAACGCAAGGGTGGCCTGGCAAGGGATTAAATCCATGGCTAGTGCCCCCCACATAGGCAGGGGAAAAACCAGTGCTGACCTTGGGAGATAGGAGGGCCAGAACATGGCTAATGAACTGAATGTTTTCTTCTCAAGATTTGAATCAGACGACTTTGTGTCGGAGGTTAAACAACTGGAAGCATCATTACAAATGTTTGAGAGAGTTGTGGTTAAACAGTCTGATGTTTAAAAGTTGTTCAGGGGATGTAACACACACAAAAACCCAGGCCCAGACAAAATAAGTGGACATGTGTTAAAGCACTCTGCTGAACAATTGGCTGGTGTTTTTACAGACATTTTCCAATCCTCACTCGACCAGCAACACGTGCCAGTATTGTGGAAAATCTCAATAATTATACCAATTCCTAAAGCATCTAATCCCTCTGTGCTGAATGACTACCGCCCTGTTGCCTTGACATCCTTAGTAATGAAATGCCTTGAGAAACTTGTGAAAAGTCATATTCTCAGAGTCACCCAGAAACTTCTCGACCCATTTCAGTTTGCCTATCAGCCTAGCAGAGGAGTTGATGATGCCATTCTTACCCTATTTAACATGGTCTATAGACATCTAGAAGTTGCCAAATCCCATGTTAGGGTTCTGTTCGTTGACTTTTATTCTGCCTTCAACACAATCCAGCCCTACATTCTGGCACAGAGACTCATTCGGGACTTCTCCTTAGATGGGGGGCTGGTTTTGTGGCTGTTGGATTCCCTGAGCCAGCGCTCACAGCGAGTCAAAATAGGTCCCCACGTGTCAGACATACGCAATACCAACACAGGCTCTCCTCAGGGATGTGTTTTGTCCCCACTCCTGTACATCTTGTACAATAATAGTTGTACTAGTTCCCATCCTGACAGACACCTCGTTAAGTTTGCTGATGACACTGCCTTGATCAGCCTGTGGCATGATGACGAGGAACACCATGGCCGGGTCCTAAATGACTTTGTAGAGTGTTGTGACGAATCACACTCGGTCCTCAATACCAATAAGACCAAAGAGATGTGCATAGACTTCAGAAAGTGTACAACACCTACCTCTGCAACATCTATCAGAGGTCAGAACATAGAGATTGTAGAGGAATACAAATACCTGGGTGTCCTCTTGGACAATAAGCTTCAGTGGAGTAAATGTACAGACCTGATCTACAAAAAGAGTCAACAGAGACTGTACTTTCTCAAAAAGCTGGGATCTTTTAAGGTTGACTGTACTATACTGACTCTGTTTTACAAATCTTTAATTGAGAGCATTTAAACTTTTTGTATTGTTTGTTGGTTTGGCAATACCACTATCAGCCAGATAAATATGCTGAGAAGGATTATCACCACAGCAAGCAAGGTACTTGGAGTCAAACAGACAGGCCTGGATGAGATCTTTAAGGTCAGGGCCCACCGCAAGGCAAAAACATTTTAGACCCAAGCCACCCCCTGTAACCGGACATTGAACTACTCCCCTCTGGGTGCAGGTATAGGGCACCCCTCAGCAGGAAAACAGAACTAGATAATTTGTGCCAGGAGTGATATCCCTCCTAAATAGCTCGGGCTAATGTTCTTATCGACTCAGTAAGGCCAGCAGGCGAGCCTTTTAAAAAACATGTTTTATTGGTATGTAACTGTTATGAAAGTTGTATTGTCAATTTTGTTTTGTATTTAAACACCACTTTAAACGTGTACATGACACTGCAACAAAATTTCCCCATGGGGACAATAAAGTCAGTAAGTAAGTTGTGCCTTCTTCACCACACAGTCTGTGTGAAGTGACCATTTCAGGTCATCAGTGATGTGCATGCCAAGGAACTTGAAGCTTTTGACCTTCTCTACTGTGAACCCACCAATGTGGATGGGGGCATGCTCTCTCTGCTGTCTCCTGTAGCCCATAATCAGTGCCTTCATTTTTTTTTACGTTGAGGGAGAGGTTATTTTCCTGGCACGACTACGCCAGGGCTCTCACCTCTTCCCTGTAGGATGTCTTGTCATTGTTGGTAATCACTGTTGTGTCGTCAGCAAACTTGATGATTGAGTTGGAGACGGGTGAACATAGAGTTCAGGAGAGGGCTGAAAGAGCACCCCTGTAGGATCCCGTGTTGAGGATCAGCATTGCGGAGTTGTTGTCGCCTACCGTCACCACCTGAGGTTGGCCCGTCAGGAAGTCTAGGTGTTATGTTGTACAGGGAGAGGTTCAGACCCAGGGCCCTGAGCTTTGTGTTCAGCTTAGAGGGCACTATGGTGTTGAAGACTGAGCTGTTGTCGATGATCAGCATTCTCACATAGGTATTCTTTTTGTCCATGTGGGATAGGGCAGTGTGTAGTGCAATGACGATTGTGTTGTCTGTGGATCTGTTGGGGAGGTATGCAAATTGTAGTGGGTCTAGGGTGTCAGGTAAGGTGGAGGTGATATGGTCTTTAAAGAGCAACTGCCCCTAAAAAAAACATCTAATCCCAATGTGTTTAAAGGATCACAGCCGTTTGAGATTGGAAAGCCCTGGACCATAGCCAACTATGGTTTGCATACCCTGCCGAAGGACCAGGTGGTCGGAGTTCGTTGGTCTCCAATGGTGGTGAGTTCACTGGTAGCTAGATCATAGACTGCTGGTTATGTATCTGGTTATGTATATTTTGATAATCATTATCACTATCATCGCTATCATAACTGACATTAGCTAGATACCTAACTAGTTAGCTAACTACTTAATTAGCTGGCTAACATTAGCCTACCTCAATACAACTCCGTTACAACACATTTCAAAAAGAAGTCAACTAAATAGTAGGAAAACCTTTTGTCATGATTGTGATGTCACCAGATGTAGATGCAGTAATGTTATAACTTTAGCCAGCTAAGATTGAGGGAACCACCACACATTAACATTGCTAGCTGGCCTCCCGGGTGGCGCAGTGGTCTAAGGCGGTGCCACCAGAGATTCTGGGTTCGAGCCCAGGCTCTGCCGCAGCCGGCCGCGACCTGGAGGCCCATGGGGCGGCGCACAATTGGCCCAGCATCGTCCGGGTTAGGGAGGGTTTGGCCGGCAGGGATATCCCTGTCTCATCGCGCACTAGCGACTCCTGTGGCGGGCTGGGTGCAGTGCATGCTGACCAGGTCGCTAGGTGTATGGTGTTTCCTCTGACACGTTGGCTTCCGGGTTGGATGTGCGTTGTGTCAAGAAGCAGTGCGGCTAGGTTGGGTTGTGTTTCGGAGGACGCATGGCTCTCGACCTTTGTCTCTCCCAAGTCCATATGGGAGTTGCAGTGATGAGACAAGACAGTAGACACTACCAATTGGGGTAAAAAAATAAAAATAATAACATTGCTAGCTATATTTCAAACTTTGCTAGTAACAGTAATGGCAACATTGCCATCTCTCTAAAGTAAATTTGACAACATAATATGTTAAAGTTGTTGCTGACACACTAATGGTATCAGCATTATGTGAGGATCGACGCTGGAGACAGGAAGCAGGTACAGGGAGAACATTTAATGAGCAACGGACATGAAACAGGACAGGAACAGCGTCTGGACAGGGGAAAAAATAACGACATCAATGCAGACACAGTGAACAAACGGGGGAGCAGAAAGTTATAGGCTGGTTAATCAACAAAGGGAAGGAGTCCAGGTGAGTCCAATGAGCGCTGCTGGGCGTAATAATGGTGACAGGTGTGCGTAATGAAGGGTAGCCTGGCGCCCTCGGATGCCAGAGAGGGAGAGCGGGAGCAGGCATGACACTATAGGTAGGAGGTGAAATCTAGTTACTCGTTTAAACTGAGTGTGGATACAGAATGTAATTTATATACCAACATGGCTTCTCTTTGGAGTAATTTGTTGTCATAATCACCTCTGTGTGGTGGATGAACTTTTTCGATCCCAATGAAATGCAATTCATTAATGGAATGATTTTGTTCTATAAAGTGTCTCGCAGCTGGCAAGGTGATATCTAGACGTCTGATAGTGGATTTATGTTCTCCAAGGCGAACTTTCAAGGTGCGCAATGTTTTTCCAATATAAATCTTATTGCAAGAACACTGTAACATATAAAAAAACTATTTTACTAGTCCAAGTTATACATTACTTTATCTCATAGGTCCTAGAAGTCTGAGGGCATGCTAAGTTAGAACATTTCCTTATGGTGCTACATGAGGTACATGATCTACAGGGGAAGCATCCTTTTACAAATTACTCGTTCTCTGTCTGACCACATGTGATTTAACCAATATGTTTGACAGATTTCTTAATTGTTTGTAGGTGAAAAGGTGGATTCTGGAAAGCAGGATTTAAAGAGGAGTCTGATAATAGTATATACCAGTGTTTATTGACAATAGACTTGATGCCATGGAAGATGGCGCCGACAGAGATGGTCGCCTCGCTTCAGGTCCTTAGAAAACTATGCAGTTATTTGTTTTTTATGTATTATTTCTTACATTGTTAGCCCAGAAAATCTCAAGTGATATTACATACAGTCGGGAAGAACTATTGGATATAAAAGTGATGTCAACTTTCCATCATTACGACCAGGAATACGTCTTTCCCGAAGTGGATCCTTTGTTCGGACCTCCACCCTGGACATGCGATCTTATCTGAGAGGTCGACCCAAAACAACGCGGTCACAGCAGGACAGGCAGATGGAGCGGCCTACTGGTCAGACCCAGAAGGCGAGCACACCATCCACTGCTTCCGAGCATATTACTCGCCAATGTCCAATCTCTAGATAACAAGGTGGACGAAATTAGGGCACGAGTTGCCTTCCAGAGAGACATCAGAGATTGTAACATTCTCTGTTTCACGGAAACATGGCTCACTCGGGATATGTTGTCAGAGTCGGTACAGCAACCCGGTTTATTTACGCATCACGCCGACAGAAACAAACATCTCTCTGGTAAAGATGGGGGTGTATGCCTTATGCCACAGCCGTGTATATCCCCCTCCATTTTGTTGCTCCCAGCCTATAGACAGAAACTAAAACAGGAAACGCTCGTGCTCACATCAATACATTGCTGGTCTGACCAATCGGATTCCACGCTTCAAGATTGCTTCGATCACGTGGACTGGGATATGTTCCGGATAGCCTCAGACAATAACATTGATGTATACGCTGACTCAGTGAGCGAGTTTATTAGCAAGTGCATCGGAGATGTCGTACCCTCTCTGACCATTAAAACCTTCCCTAAACAGAAACAGTGGATTGATGGCAGCATTCGCGCAAAACTGAAAGCGCAAACCACCGCTTTTAATCATGGCAAGGCGACCGGAAACACGACCGAATACAAACAGTGCAGCTATTCCCCTTCGGAACAATTGCAATTGCAAATGAAATTGTCTATATAGCGGGTTCAATATTTAACATGATCTTTGTAAGGATTATTTTCATAAATAAAATAAAAAATGTATAGTTCGGAGCTAATGGGTTTCCCATTGGTTTTCCAAAGGTCTTGTAAAATAAATTAAGGCAATTCCACGAAGTACTAATTGAGTGTATGTAAACTTCTGACCCACTGGGAATGTGATGAAAGAAATAAAATATGAAATAAATCATTCTCTCTACTATTATTCTGACATTTCACATTTTTAAAATAAAGTGGTGATCCTAGCTGACCTAAGACATGGAATTTTTACTAGGATTAAATGTCAGGAATTGTGAAAAACTGAGTTTAAATGTATTTGGCTAAGGTGTATGTAAACTTCTGACTAAAACTGTGTATGTATATATACACTGCTCAAAAAAATAAAGGGAACACTTAAACAACACAATGTAACTCCAAGTCAATCACACTTCTGTGAAATCAAACTGTCTGACAGACACAGCAAACCTTCTTGCCACAGCTCGCATTGATGTGCCATCCTGGATGAGCTGCACTACCTGAGCCACTTGTGTGGGTTGTAGACTCTGTCTCATGCTACCACTGGAGTGAAAGCACCGCCAGCATTCAAAAGTGACCAAAACATCAGCCAGGAAGCATAAGAACTGAGAAGTGGTCTGTGGTCACCACCTGCCGAACCACTCCTTTATTGGGGGTGTTTGCTAATTGCCTATAATTTCCACCTGTTGTCTATTCCATTTGCACAACAGCATGTGAAATTTATTGTCAATCAGTGTTGCTTCCAAAGTGGACAGTTTGATTTCACAGAAGTGTGATTGACTTGGAGTTACATTGTGTTGTTTAAGTGTTCCCTTTATTTTTTTGAGCAGTGTATATATATACATATATATATATATATATATATATATATATATATACATATATATATATATATATATATATATATATATATATATACATATATATATATATATATATATATATATATATATATATATATATATATATATATATATATATATATATGTATATATATATATATATATATGTATATATATATATATATATATATGTATATATATATATATATATATATATATATATATATATATGTATATATATATATATATATATATATATATGTATATATATATATATATATGTATATATATATATATATATATGTATATATATATATATATATATATATATATATATATATATATATATATATATATATATATATATACATTTGTTTTATTATTTGTTTTTTTACTTTTACTTCACTACATTCCTACAAAAAATATGTACTTCTTACTCCATACACTTTCCTGGACACCCAAAAGTACTGGTTACATTTTGAATGCTTAGCAGGACAGGAAAATGGTCCAATTCACGCACTTATCAAGATAACATCCCTGGTCTACCCTATTGCCTCTAATCTGATGGACACACTAAACACAAAAGCTTCATTTGCATGTTATGTCTGCGTGTTGGAGTGAGCCCCTGGCTATCTATAAATAAATACAAAATAAGAAAACTGTGCCATCTGGTTTGATATAAGTAATTTTAAATTATTTATACTTTTACTTTTGATACTTAAGTATATTTAAAATCAAATACTTTCAGACTTTTACTCAAGTAGTAGTTACCTGGTTGACTTTCACTTTTACTTGAGTCATTTTCTAAAAAGGTATCTTACTTTTACTCAAGTATTACAATTGGGTACTTTTTCCACCACTGCCAAACAGATTAAATAACACATATTGTATATCTAGCAAGCTAGCTAGCTATGTTTACTAGCAAACAGTGAGGATTAACAATAATACAACAATTTACTGTTTTAAATCTCTAAAACTGAAGTTGGTTTAACTATAAAAAATATTTGCCTAAGCATGCCTGATAGACATGTCTGTAGGTAGAATCCTGTCTGCCTACCTATGTACCTAAGCAGACATGTTCTGGTCACTGTGCAAAAGTTGAGGGTTATGCCATATTTATTTATATTTAAGCGAAATATTGTTGTAAATGTAATCTCTATGACTGTTGATGTTACGTTGGCACAGTTCAACTGTTGTTCAAACTACAATAGAGTAATTTATTTAATTTGTTTGTCTTAGACAATACCCTGGTGCCTGGCTGGATTCTAGACACAAACAGAATTACTTTGCCTGTGTCTCATTGCAGCAGAACCATATCCCGTGAACTGAATCCCTCTCGGGGGATTAGACTTTATGCTGGATTTCAAGCAGATGACTCATGAGGAGCTGAATGGCAGTTTGATCATGACAACACTCCTCCCACAGCTTTAAAAGTATTCCCTGATCATACTGTATGTTTCTTTGTGAATAGTAATTTTGTTCATGACCACCAGCTCTCTTAGCTACAGATTGTTACACCAGATAATGTGATTTAACCAAAGATTTTTGGTATCCATTACTCAAAATTACAGGATAAATACTGTTTGCTGTAGCACAGAGAATTTTCTACCAACCTTAGCGATGCCGTCTTCGTCCTCGATTCGGGGAAACAGGAGTCTCATAAAATGTCCGTGTCCAGTTGCAGGGGGTCAGTTTGAATTTAGAAAATGCTCCATTACTCTTTTTGCTCCACTTAATATTTTTTTTTACTTTAACCTTTATTTAACTGCTCCATTTAAGTAATCCAACAATGTGTACAATGCCATCTTGTTTATTTCAAGTCTTCTCTCATTGATCGAGACAGGTATGTCATCATGAGGGCTACTGAGTGGCGCAGCGGTCTGCGGCACTGCATCTCAGTGCTAGAGGTGCCATTACAAACCCTAGTTCGATTCCAGGCTGTATCACAATCAGCTGTGATTGGGAGTCCCATAGGGCGGCACACAATTGGCCCAGTGTCGTTAGGGTCTGTCCGGGATAGGCCGTCATTGTAAATAAGAATTCGTTCTTAACTGACTTGCCTAGAAAAATTTAAAAAATCATGACACAGCACTTTGGGGTGGACACACACCGGTCTCGATCAATGAGAGAAGACTTGAAATAGATAAGATGTTGGTAAAAATCTTTGGGTAAATCACATTAACTTCTGTAACAATCTGTAGCTACAGTTCTCTGCACTTGTGTGTCTCTACAAATGAGACACAGTGAAGTGTATTACACTGTTCATACAACAAATGTTGTATGTTTCTTTTACCCTATAACATTCTTGTTAAATACCCAGTTCTCTAGAGTTAGCATTAAATAGTATACACTCCCCTGTATTTTAGATTTGGAAAATAAACATTCTTCGGATATCATAATGTCTAACGTTTGTTTGATACTCCAGAGCCCTGTACATGTTAAATAAATATATTCTGTGAATCTATAAAGGCAGACAAATTTAGAAGATTTATAGGACAGATCCATATTTATTTGATGGTGGTTCTACACGGTCTTATGCTGAACAATACTAGCTTCGTTTACACAGGCAGCCCAATTCTGATATTTTTCCCACTAATTGGTCTTAATCATATCAGGTAGTTTTCAGAACCTATCTGATTGGTCAAAATACCAATTAGTCAAAAAAAGATCCGAATTTGGCTGCTTGTGTAAATGCAGCGATAGTCCTTTATCCGGCTTCGGTACACTGGCAATGATGTTCGGCATGGTGGGCTGGGGAAGCTGAGACTCTTTGTGCTTATGGCGAATGGTCTTGTCCTGTCTGCGGTGAACGGCCAGCTGGATAAGACTCTACCGAATGCGGTGTAGGTCTTCTTAACCACCAACTTTTTGGCCCTCTTGCAGAAGATTTGCTGGTACTGCATGTCTCCTGGAAAGAAATGGTTGTGGTGTTAGCATTTTACACATTTTGTGGAAGGGATGTAGGGCAATACGTCTTTGTTGGTGAAGGTGTCAACCGAATGGGACTGGCTAGCGTATTGTTTAGGGACAAGGAGGGGACATTGGGAGCGGCTTTTGAGAGGAAAGATCAGTCAACAAAGTGAATGGGCTGGGTGGCTGAAGGTGTGAAAAGTCTTATGAGTGCAGTTCTTACACAGTATGAATTGTTGTGTATGTTAGATTGAGGATAAATGGCACCTCAATCGCTTTCATATACAACAATACATTTACTGTCTAAGCCAACATTTACTGTCTAAGTCAGTGTTTCCCAAACTCGGTCCTGGGGACCCCAAGGGGTCCACATTTTGGTTTTTGCCCTTGCTGATTCAAATAATCGAAGCTTGATGAAGAGTTCATTATTTGAATCAGCTGTGTAGTGCTAGGGCAAAAACCAAAATGTGCACCCCTTGGGGTATCCAGGACCAAGTTTGGGAAATGCTGGTCTAAGCACAACCCAGTCATTCCACAGTGCCCTGCTGAAAAATACCCGAAAGCGGCAGCATTTTGGCTACAAAAGCATGAGGGAGCGGGCACACCTTGCAATTATGGAGCATAAGATTGTGGGACAGAAACCAGCAGGGGACACTGAAAGGTATACAATCAAGACTCCAACAGTAATGACAGAACCACCTCATTCTTCTCTCTGCAGATTCTCAAAACACAATGAAAAGACATGTCTACAAAAAGCCCCTGCAAAGGGCTACTATTGACAAGAATGATCTGTCAAAGTCAATGGGCTGGGGGAGGTTTACAGACAGTACTTCCCCCCAGCCCATTGACTTTGACAGATCATTCTTGTCAATAGTAGCCCTTTGCAGGGGCTTTTTGTAGACATGTCTTTTCATTGTGTTTAAATACAGGGGAGTGACTCCAGATAACCTGAGTATTACAACGACAAAAGGTCAAAAGAGAAGAGGGGTAGATTAAATTGATTACATGGTCTGAAAGGTGCTCTGTGGTCCTACAGAAGTTCTGAGATTGCTGGATATTGTTCGTTTGAAGTACACAATGCCATATTCCAAGTTTGTGAGCACGCCCCATCTACCTTAGCGGGGAGTATCTGCATTTGCTATTAATGCCGGACTTTGTGGTTTATTATGAGCAGACGAATATACAGGAAGTCAAAACTTCCCGATTCTACCAGTGAAATGAAAATGTGCTAGTTTTAGCTTGCAGTTTGGATAATGTTTATGATAAAAATTTAATGTTGTTAATATAGTAATGATTATATGCCGTGGCAGAGCATGGGTGAAATTCCCCCTTAAGCTTGAAAAGCTGGTGAATGGCAAGTTGAACGGTTGCTTCCTGGGCTAAAGGAGAATCGCCATATTCCATGTGTCCTGTAAAGCCATATTCTGCTTCAGATCGTAGTCAGATATGACTGTACTGCGCAGCAGAGCATGAGCAAATGGCTCAGCTTCAAAATGTTAGTGATCAATTTAGTGACACCAGAGCCCTGCCCGTACCTTAGTTATGGATTAAAAACAGGCCTTACCCACCCCTAACATGAAGTTTAATGTCGGTTAGCAGAGCTCTACTTTGCAGCCTGAATGGAGAATATTTTATGTACAAAGCAGTCCATGGGGGATATGAGCACAGATAGAATAATGAGACAGATATTTCACCGGATGTATAAATGTGAAGCATCCACTTGGCGTTTCCACTCACTACCAAATATGGTTGTGAGAGGAAGCCCACTGGCCAGTAGTGGGAGAAGATGGAATGAGATGGATTTTGGCCGACATTCCGCAAATTTTGTCATCGATGAAACATTTGATCTCAATAAAGTTTTCTATTCTCAAAACTAGAATATGTTATGAAGAGATTGGACTAAGTTTTGTAGACTTTACCCTTTGCAAAAGTTTTTTAAAATTCCATTGTTTGTTCTGCCCACTATGACTAATTTGTTCCCGTTGGAAACGGCAGGCTCTGGTCCATCTTGTGTATAGCCAGTTGTATAGATTCAATTTGGACGGTAAGATGAAACGACTCAATATCGCGACCTGTCGGACTTTAGGCTAGTGAACGCGTTATTATTGTATTAGACTCACTTTAAGTATAATTGATTGTTTTCCTCCTCATGATCAATAATATACTTATTTATCACTGGATATTATTATTATAATACCGAATACAGCATTCATTAACGTTGCAACAATTAACACGGTGTGCAAAGCTGTTTTTTCTCCATCTCGACCTCGGACCATGTTTATTAAGACCGGTTTCCATCGGAGGTAAATAAAGGACGAACCAAGCTACTTCCTGTTTTGATATTTTTTGGGGGGGGTTGTTTCGTTTCACTATCGTAGCTAGGCGAGAGACAAGCCAGATAGATAGCTACAATGAAACGCTATCACTTTACTAACAGGTAGGCTGCTAAAAAAACAAGACTGATACAACTAGCGATACCGACATAGCTACCGTTGTGCTTTGGAGATTCCAACTGTTTTTGTGATTGTGGGATATGGCACTGAGTTCTGGCGGTTGGGGTAAACCGCCTGTGCCATCCCCGTCCCAGTCAGATCATGGCGGGCCCGCGCTGGCTAACTGCAATACCGTTTTGATGTCGGTACGGGTGTCGGTTTGCCATTCGGGTATTCGACCGCTTTGCCTCCCTGGAGCTGGCGATGAGGCTCTCCGTCTTCAACTTAGCATGGACCCCAGCAAAGCTGGAGAGTTTCGGCTAGCACTGAGGGACATTAGCGGAAGCGGCCGTAGTGTGGTAAGATACAGTAGATCTAGACGTTACAGAGCAGTGTATCTAGACACCTGATGTAATGCCATGCAATACATTTCATGCGTTGACATGAGAAATTGCACACATGTTTGTTGGTTGGAGCAATATCTGTTTACAGAAAATACAGTAGTCACTGAATTGGAATCTTGTTTAATCACATACTACAGTAATCCCATTGGTGGGAAACGATGTCTTGTGATGATTACAGTTTACTTATCTGTCCTTGTGTTTGTCTGTACAAGGGAAGACAAAATGTTCTTTATGGAAGATTATTCCAGCATGTAAACAACTAAACATCAAAGTTAGCACATTGCCACTGGGGTTACAGTTTGTCCCTCTAAGGTGAAGTAGGTCCATATCCACGAAGTCCACAAAGATAAGAGATCTAAGCAAATTATTCTCTTTTTCTTTCTCCCAGTTCATTGCCGAGTTTGACCTGCGCTCTGTGCAGTATGAGGTCAAGTCCCCATGCCTTCACGAGATGCGCTTGGCCACGCCCCCTCATGACTGTATCCGCTTCAACTTCCGCTGTGACCTGGAGGCTGAGCAGTGGGCCACTGTGGTGATGTCATCACTAAGAGAGGCACACAGAGGTCAGAGGGCACGGCAGTCTTTTTCCTCTTGTCTGCTTGCTTAGATGCATTCATGTCGTTGTGTATTAGGAGTGTCTTCCTAGTATACCATACTATGGCTAGCACAATTGACCACTCTCTCCCTCACTGTAGTTGCTGTAAATAGTTCCCCACATCCTATGGATGACCGACAGCAGCACGCAGCAGCTCTAGAACAGCGCAGCACAGCCTCCTTACCACTCACTGGTGAGTACCCTCACCACACGATTCCCCAACTCTCTCTTTCTACAACATTTGCAAGACTACATAGGGTACATTTTTCTGTGTGTGAATGAACATGTTCTCTCTCTGAAGAGGAGCTGTGCTTGGAGCTTGCCCGGGCGATCGAGGCAGGTGACAGCCAGGGTGCTGCTCAGCACGCGTCTGCTCTAGCTCGTCAGAAGGCAGTACTCACTATCCAACTGTCTGAGAAGAATTACGCCGAAGGAGAGATAAGGTGAGAAGTAACAGGCAGTAGCTTGGGAGTAGTCCAAAAGAACATGGATAATTTGTGCTAATGAAGTTTCATGTCTCTATTGCAGTTTGTCTGTGGCAGTGGAAGACATCTCCTCTTCCTGTTGCGTTACAGTGAAAGTCTTTCCCCACATGACTGTCGCAGCACTCAAGCAGCAGGTCAGATACATTTCTGTCTCTGTTTGCTAGAATACTTGGGCTACATTCGGCAAATGAAACTGTCCACGAATTTCTCCTCTGTCATTGCTCTCTCTCAGGTGTTTTTGGAGTATGGCTTTCACCCTCGCGTGCAACGCTGGGTGATTGGACAATGCCTGTGCACAGAGCCTAGGTCCCTGGCCTCGTATGGGGTCCAGAGGGATGGGGATACGGCCTACCTTTACTTGGTCTCAGCCCGCCACGCCCGCCTCACCCGCCAGCTATTCCAGCAGGACCAGGAGGGTGCCCAACTCACCCCAGCCCCCAGCAACGGGCCTCTGTCCCAGGACTGGAGGGGCTACAGCACCCTGCCCTCCAGGCTCAGCCACAACACCCAGGGTAAGTTTACCTCTTGGCATGCACTTACACACATGCGCACACATGACTGAACTCCTTTTTCATTGTTGTGATTGGCTGTAGGGAGCACCGGAAGTGGGGCCGAGAGGTTGGGTACGAGTGAGATCCGAGACGCCCTCAACCTGGAGACGCTGCATCTAGACGATAAACCTGATAAGCCCAGCAAGGCCAGTAAAACACAGGTCAACCCCGATGTTTAAATTTGTGATTGATTGTTTTTACGCAAGATGATCGAGTTGAGCATCTACTCTTCCTTTACTTGATAGTTCCATGTAGCTAGTGTACCGCTGAACATCACTGGTTGTGATACGCTAATAGAAAGTTCCTACTCTCACACACATCCTCTCTGTCCTTCTGATCTGCAGACCGAATGGGCGTGTCCCTCCTGCACCTTCATCAACAAGCCTACACGACCAGGCTGTGAAATCTGCAGTACAGCCAGACCTGACTCACGCAAGCACAGCCGCATACAACAGGTACTGTATCTATTGCATGCCTACAGACAGATGGCACACATCACTGTTATTCTCCCTTTAGTAAACTACAGTATTTTCTTTATTCTCATCTGTGTGATAAAGGAGAAAGGAAGAAGAGAGGAGCAGATCAGTGCATTGAGCAGTTAACTGCCTCAACCGTAACCTATACAATAACCTGGAAGACTGATCACTTACACACCAACTTAGAGCTACAAACCCACCACCACTACTGACATACTATGATGACAAACCTCTGGATGCTGCAGCACAGACATGGAACTCCACTTGCTGAGGCTCACGAAAGGAACTACCTGTATAGCCAATGAGCTGGCTTTTGACTCTGTGGACATGAGTCAGCATCCTTTGCCTTGTGGCAGACTTTACCATTTATTTATTTTACATAAGGGATGGGGGGGGGGTGGACTAGTCCAATATTTATTTTAGAGGGGTGGGTGGTGCTTCCCTCATCCCTCTACCTGATATATCTCAGATGAGATAATATTATATATTTTGAAGTTGGCCAACTCTGAAAGTTGATACTTTGAAAGCTGAAAAAAGTTGTTTTTAAAACCAGGGCCTGTATTCAAACAGTCTCAGAGTGCTGGCTGTCCCAATCCCCAAAAAAATATTGGTAGCCTTGGTCTACTTCTATGCGTAATCAGGTGCATGTCTTTACTCAACATTGAGTGCTCCAAACAAAAAAGACTGAGTAAATTTGACAACTAAAAAATGGAATGAAATAAACCTAAACTTGTTTCTCACAAGTGTAGCATAGGTTGTGCACTCCGCAAACAGTGTCCACTTTGACAATGAGAACGGTAAACGACTAATAATACTGAATGCATTCACAGAAACTACTGTAAAGAAATTAACGGTAAATGTACTACTGGTGATATGGGTGTGGCATCCTCGCGGCCTCCAATGGATTTGTACACTGAGACAGGCGCAAATCAGACAGGTCTCGTGTGCCATAAAAAAACACATTTGACTGCTTGACTAAAATCTTGGTTGACGAAACAATCGACCAGTTGGCTAAATGGGGTGAGCCCTACTAGGATCAGATTAGATCATAATTAAATAAACATTGGGGACCTGATCCTAGATCAGCACTCCAACTCTGAGACGATGAGGGGATTCGATTAATGCCCCAGGTGAACCGGGTAAGAGTTGATTGTGTTCGAGTTGGAACCGAGCGTGAGCCAGGTGCCCTGCTTTTGAAGTCAGCTCAAAGCAACCATGATGTAGGTTAAGCAGGTGGGGTAATGAGTAGGATTCTGTGTTTTCACATGCAAACATGATTGCGTGGATAAAAACACTGACAATGAAAACTAGTTAAATTCGAACAGGTATTTTATGTAAAAGATGTTTCTGAGCGATGCATCAGGATGCCTTGTTGACATGACTGAGCGGCGCAGATTGCTGTTTGATTTGAGATTGGCGCTTCTCTCTCACCGCTTTTGCCCGTTCATGGTTCAGCTTAATCAGGCACCCTCAGTGTGAATACAGGCCCAGGTCTCGTCTGTCATTGGTTGGTGCCATATTGTTTTATAGGTGGGGAATTGCTAGGAGGCTGTGGAAGTGACAGGGTTTTAAAGTGCTTTTATTTTTTATAACATTGTATTTAGTGTTTTAACAGAATGTTTGGCAGTGTTAATGTTGACGGGTAATGCGTTTCACCTACTTGCCAATAAGTTTCTGTCTGAACTGTGATAGTGACAATGTTTTGTCAGAAACATGACTGTATAAAATGGTGTTAACTGAATAAACGTAAGTTAATCAAGTTTGAGTTAAGTTTTTATTTGAGCATTTATAAATTAGTGTTCAAGTACTTTTTTTTTAAAATATTTGAAAGTAAAGACAATTCTTAGTTCATACAGTAGATGTAATTATGGATGTTTTTACTTACCATGAGGTTGGCAGTAGGATGTTGCTGCCTCCTTAACATTCTATTTTGTCCCTTCCAATGTCAGTGGTACTGTTGTTCAGTTTGATCAATTAGCAGAATATTCACGAACATAGCTAAGAAACATCCAAAACAGTTTCAGTTATGTATTTGGGTATGATAAACCAAAACCATCCCATGCACACAAGCCTGAACCTAATGCAACCTTATAGTTGTAATTCTGCCACACAAGCCCAACCTAATGCACTTAACCACTCCCGGGCACGTCAGTCATCCTAATCCTTGGTGAAAGGCCAGACCTGAGCACACCTCAGTTCATTCCATAAATGCAGGTCTAGAACCCATTTCATACTTCAGGATAGGTGGAGTTCCCATAACGGCAGGTCTGGGACCAGTCTTCCCCCAGTTACCTTTTACTTCCAGAAGAGGATGTTCCTGAGCAGCAGCCAGCGTAGAGGGCGTGGTCCAGAATGCCCTATGAGATGACGGACAGAAAGAGCATCCAACCGTCTTGCAGAGTACAGCCGGGGCTCAGCAGCACCATGATGGCTGCAGACAGAGCCCTGGGGAGAGAGGGTAAAGACAATACTACAGAACTCTGGTAGGGAAACTTAACAGTGGAGCACCATGACTGCAAACAGCACTCCGACAGTGAAGGAGGGAGCGAAACATCTCCCCCTCTAGGCAAGGACAGGGCACAGAGCAGGGCTGGAGGGTGCTGAAGCTGGTAGCTCTACTATACCTGGCCGTTTTACTGGGCTGCACTGCCCTAATCCACTTCTCCCTGGGCTTCATCGTGGCTCTGTCCCTGGTGCCCATCGCTGCCCTCATCAACTTCTCCCTGGGCTTCATCATGGCTCTATCCCTGGTGCCCATCGCTGCCCTCATCAACTTCTCCCTGGGCTTCATCGTGGCTCTGTCCCTGGTGCCCATCGCTGCCCTCATCAACTTCTCCCTGGGCTTCATCGTGGCTCTATCCCTGGTGCCCATCGCTGCCCTCATCAACTTCTCCCTGGGCTTCATCGTGGCTCTATCCCTGGTGCCCATCGCTGCCCTCATCAACTTCTCCCTGGGCTTCATCGTGGCTCTATCCCTGGTGCCCATCGCTGCCCTCATCAACTTCTCCCTGGGCTTCATCGTGGCTCTGTCCCTGGTGCCCATCGCTTCCCTCATCAACTTCTCCCTGGGCTTCATCGTGGCTCTGTCCCTAGTGCCCATCGCTGCCCTCATCAACTTCTCCCTGGGCTAATCGTGGCTCTGTCCCTGGTGCCCATCGCTGCCTTCATCACACCACACACGCCCAAGTAATACTCTCACCCACAAGTTTCTCCCTGTGTTTCTTATAGAAGTAATACTTCTCAGTATGTGTCTTCTCATTGACGTTGCACTCTAGTTTAATGCCTAAGGGCTTGATTCAATCTGTAGCTCTGTAGATCAGCGTTGTAGCGCTATTGAAATTGAAAGGCTATTTTCCGATTTGGCCGACATATGCAGTGTTTACCGTGGAATCAGTCTCCGCGAACATTGCCTTTACATTTCTATCGCGCTGTAGAGCAGGTCTTCTGTGCAACGGATTGAATCGAGCCCTAAGGGCACAATGCAGTGTTTGTTCCACTGTTCCTTGAGTGTGAGGATATTGTGTACGTGTAATGTTTCAAAATCCCTGTTGATACTTGGTGCTAACATGCAACCTTTGTCCTGATGATGTCCACATTTAGACCAGTGTAGACTATTAAAAGACTGATTGTGATCAGCTCTTCCTGACCACCTCTGTAGTCTTTATCAATAAAGTGTAAACCGATCTGGATGGTCAAACCATTGAAATAATCATTATACCGGCCTCTAAAATCATTGACAGGTAGCACAATATTGACTTATCGCATCAGTAACTGTCTTAATCACATGTAGTCTGAATTGATGCGTCCACTGCTGTCTGGACGCGTCTCGGTCACTACTCTCTGCCTAAGCCGGTCCAGCAAAATAAATAGTGGGGGTACGCCGTACCAGTAAAAGTTGAGCCTATTACTAATTAACACAATGCCAAAAAAACAATACCGTTATTTAACATTACCACTTGTCAGCCGCATGAAAAAGGGGTGGGATTTGTTCCAAATTGCGTTGTGGTTCGACGAGAACACTTACATTTTAATTTCACCCTTGGTCGCCTCTACATATTGTATTAAAATGGATCCCTTAACCCTCCATTGTGTCCGCATTTTCATCAGATTAGCTGGTGCCTCCCTGTATGCACGTTATACAGATATTGTTTTAAAAATAAAATTCATTTCTTTATCTTAGGTTACACATCTAGTTGTTTAGTAACCGCTGCGCCACTTAGAAGGCACTTCTATATTTCATTCTATGATTACACCTAGGCTATTAAAAATTGCGTGCACACAGGGAGTCACGTACCGGTAAGAAATGAAATCTACTTTCACCCCTGGACGCAACAAACCTTGATCAGATAATATCACAATACTCGCGTTAGCGCAAGGTGTCACTGAGGCTGGAGTTAGAGGGACATGGTGAAATTAAATAATTTACCGCAGCCACAGTATCTTCAAGGTGTGTGTGATAATTGGGGAAAACCTGGCATAGATGCATATTGTTAGTGTGTGAGACAAGATAGTTATGCAGGCTGTGCAGTTTTTTTCAACAAGCACATTGAGTAGCCAGCCACACAGCGAAATTATTGAATACTTTGAGTTTACCTTCCAAAAAATGAAAATGTGTGCATTCAGTGTATTGTTTGTTTTGGGGGATATTGTCTAGGCCTATATGATCAGGATCATTTTCTAAGTAATCAGGAGTATTTTCTAAGTAAGAGAACATTAATAAACCTTTTTTAACATTTAACCTGTCCTCTCTTGTGATGAAAGTATTTTACTGCAAGATATGTTGCCACAATGTTTGTTCTTCAAATTAAAACAGAAATGGAAGTAAATAGCCCAAATAGTTTTTATTTTTTATTAAAGGTTAAATTTCAAATCAAACAAATTGTGTGATGAGCAATTTTACAAATGGAAAAATAGGTCTCTCAAATAAACAGAATAGATGCTCAATTAAGTTATGGGTCCATACATGTTAAGAGAAGAGAAAACAACATCAGTTAAATTTGTGTTTGCAACTCTGTGAATTGCAGTATGTCATTTATTCTAAAAAAAAATACTTTAACATCTGACCCACAGATTTTTTTTTAAAGAATCTTGTAAGAGTCTGCTGACTTCAACAAGCTTCAAGCTTCCTTTTAAAGAGGCATTTTCTCAGCCATCTGCACTACAGGTATGATTGAAGAATGAAGGAAGTGTTAATCATGGGCTTTGCTACACAGAAAGCAGCATGTTAACACGTTGATTAAATCAGTAGACCTGTATCAATATCTCTGAAAATACCATATAAGTATCATTAGCTTTTACAACAATTCAATCTGTTTTCTTTTATCATATTTTGCACCCGTGTGAGAGTATCGCTCCACTAGCCTACAGTGGGGGGAAAAAAGTATTTGATCCCCTGCTGATTTTGTACGTTTGCCCACTGATAAAGAAAGGATCAGTCTATAATTTTAATGGTAGGTTTATTTGAACAGTGAGAGACAGAATAACAACAAAAATATTCAGAAAAGCGCATGTCAAAAATGTTATAAATTGATTTGCATTTTAATGAGGGAAATAAGTATTTGACCCCCTCTCAATCAGAAGGATTTCTGGTTCCCAGATGTCTTTTATACAGGTAACGAGCTGAGATTAGGTGCACACTCTTAAAGGGAGTGCTCCTAACTGCAGCTTGTTACCTGTAAAAAAGACACCTGTCCACAGAAGCAATCAATCAATCAGATTCCAAACTCTCCACCATGGCCAAGACCAAAGAGCTCTCCAAGGATTTCAGGGACAAGATTGTAGACCTACACAAGGCTGGAATGGGCTACAAGACCATCGCCAAGCAGCTTGGTGAGAAGGTGACAACATTTGGTGTGATTATTCGCAAATGGAAGAAACACAAAAGAACTGTCAATATCCCTCGGCCTGGGGCTCCATGCAATATCTCACCTCGTGGGGTTGCAATGATCATGAGAACGGTGAGGAATCAGCCAAGAACTATACGGGAGGATCTTGTCAATGATCTCAAGGCAGCTGGGACAATAGTCACCAAGAAAACAATTGGTAACACACTACGCCGTGAAGGACTGAAATCCTGCAGCGCCCGCAAGGTCCCCCTGCTCAAGAATACATATACATGCCCGTCTGAAGTTTTCCAATGAACATCTGAATGATTCAGAGGACAACTGGTGAAAGTGTTGTGGTCAGATGAGACCAAAATGGAGCTCTTTGACATCAACTCAACTCGCCGTGTTTGGAGGAGGAGGAATGCTGCCTATGACCCCAAGAACACCATCTCCACAGTCAAACATGGAGGTGGAAACATTATGCTTTGGGGGTGTTTTTCTGCTAAGGGGACAGGACAACTTCACCGCATCAAAGGGACGATGGATGAGGCCATGTTCCGTCAAATCTTGGGTGAGAACATCCTTCCCTCAGCCAGGGAATTGAAAATGGGTCGTGGATGGGTATTCCAGCATGACAATGACCCAAAACACACTGCCAAGGCAACAAAGGAGTGGCTCAAGAAGAAGCACATTAAGGTCCTGGAGTGGCCTAGCCAGTCTCCAGACCTTAATCCCATAGAATATCTGTGGAGGGAGCTGAAGGTTCGAGTTGCCAAACGTCAGCCTCGAAACCTTAATGACTTGGAGAAGATCTGAAAAGAGGAGTGGGACAAAATCCCTCCTGAAATGTGTGCAAACCTGGTGGCCAACTACAAGAAACGTCTGACCTCTGTGATTGCCAACAAGGGTTTTGCCAGCAAGTACTAAGTCATGTTTTGCAGAGGGGTCAAATACTTATTTCCCTCATTAAAATGCAAATCATTTTATAACATTTTTGACATGCGTTTTTCTGGATTTTTTTGTTGTTATTCTGTCTCTCACTGTTCAAATAAACCTACCATTAAAATTATAGACTGATCATTTCTTTGTAAGTGGGCAAACATACAAAATCAGCAGGGGATCAAATACTTTTTTCCCCCACTGTACCTATTGTTCCTGCAGATAATAGCCAAAAAGTCTACCAGTGTACAACTGATGAATCAGTCACTTTAACATCACTGTCTGGCACGTCCTGATGGAGTTCATATGAAAAATACAAACGAGAACTTTAGTTTACTTGTCCCAATGCGATATCATAGACATAACTACATTGTATGATTTATGAATGTAAAGGATATGAGATCGCCTTTATTCAGTCAGTTCCACACCATTTATAAACTAGTCAAGCTTGCTGTTCGTCAATCAAATCAGAGTAAGCCTATGCGCCAGCACTTTGTGGCTGTGTACAAATTGCAAAGGAAAATAAATGAATGTGCCAGAAAACAATAGGCTAAATGGATTTTGACTCATCATGACGACATTATATGGGACGTGCAAATTGACTCACAGACGATGAAGGAGCATCATGCTCTCACCCTTCGTGTAAAGAAATGTGACTGCAACCACAGCGTACACAACACACACCCACAGGTACCGGGAGGTGGGACAGACAGTCAAACCAGCAGTGTTTCCCTGTCATCGCTCACTTTGTGATTGACAGGCACCTGTCCTATCAAGATCACTAGAAGATGCATTTCGTTCATTCTAGTGGGAGGGCTCTGCTGCCTATTTTTCTGATATGCGAATTGAAAAAGTAGCCTAGTTAATTTAAGTGGAAAACGTACCCGGCTTAAAATGAGTGTGTAACCGGCTCTATAGCCGACAGCCAGCGCTAGTGGGAAAACAGAAGTTGTGTTTTCTTTGAGTGTGTATTTGAGAGGGAGAGGAAGAGAGGGTGTGTGTGTACCTGTGTGTGTTGTGTGGCAGGGCCTGCTGTGTAGATGACAATAGCAGTGAGGACCACAGTTTCAGTCTCAGACATCTGCTGTGAGAGGATAGGCAGGGTGTACAGAGCTACCCCTGTCATATGACTGATCACTACTGGAGTCAGTATAGACCGGATCCCTGGGCTGATGGAAGGACAGAGGAGGAGAAAGTAAATTCCAACCATCCTCCCCTCTTGGCCAGGTCTCCCTTTGGAAAAAGGTAATCTGACCTCAATTGGACTACCTGGTTAAATAACGGTTAAATAAAACTAGAATCCCCAAGGTCCCAGAGGTCGAAGGACACACGCAGCAGCATGATGACAGCCAGCTGGCCGAAGGCGGGCATGTAGTAACCACTGGAGGCAAAGCGAGAGAGTGAGGGCATGAGAAGTAGAACTGGTGCAGACGCTCCAGGAGGTTGTTCAGCTTCCCGTATATCCCCTCCAGGAGCCTGAGAATGAGGGACATACACAGGCTTATTTGCATGGAATTTTAAGAGTGAAAATGTCACCATAGAAATTACAAAAATGTTAATGTTTTCTGATCATCTGAATTGAAGCTTGGACATCAGTAGCTGACCTGCCGATAGTGGTGGTGTCGGTCTTGTACTGTCTGAAGGTGTTGATGCCCCTGACGGTGGCAGCCTCTGTGGTATCTAAGGAATGGGCCGTGGTCCCTCCAGGGCCTCCCGATGGCCTGCTTCAACACCATCACGGTCTGGGCCGCGTAGCTGTAGCCCGACCTCATTCCTCTGGAGCTGGATGGAGAGAGGGCAGTCAGCATGACAGCCGGATAATTACACATGTTATTACTGGCTCGTCCTTACCTGACACAAATACAGAGGAAGGGACAAGCTGAAATGTTTGTGGTGTGCTATTATTAGACCTCTGAAAACATTTTTCAAAATCGAAGTACCTTCTGCAAGTATATGAAATTAATTACTCACTGACGTAACTACTGGCATTTGGACTTCCTCCTTACCTTTCCCTGGATGGTACACAGGTATACCATCTTCTGGCAGAAGGCTTAGAAGAGGTTGGCCAGGTCCAGGTTTGGCAGCTGGCCGTTGAGCCCCTCCTTAACCAGGTGCAGACTGGTGATGATGTCACTGCTCTGCTCCAGAGACAGTGCTGCCTGGATGGAGCCACCTCTCCCCTGCAGCGGAGACCAGTCACCACCTGGGGGACCCAGAGTGAGGCACAGTGGTGGCAGGTTTGGGGTTGATGGTATAGAGACATTGAGAATACATACAGAGTCCATAATGGTGTCTCTACGACTGGTGCATTTCAGGGTTACATCATTACAGAGATGCAGGTACTGACCAGTGGTGTTGGTGTGGTGGTATCCCTCGAGCCAGGCCTGCATGCCGATCAGGTCATGTTCATTCGCCAGAAAGATATCCTTAGCCCAGTGGATCTGACCTGAGAAGAGACCGAATCATTGACTGATTAATTAAAGAAAGAAGGTAGGGGTGTATGCTTGTGTGGTGCTTCTCCAATGGTCTGTGTAAGTAGTATGCTTACTCCTGAAGTACTGGGAAAGGCCCAGCCTGGTTGTTGTTGTTTCCCTCACTACAGGGGACGCTCAGCACCAGGGCTTCAGTACGAGGGGCTCTGGGGGCCCGCAGGATCCCATAAATGTTAGTGCCATGCACCATCTGACCGAGACTGACAGACAAACAGAGAAAAGGATGAGTGAGAGAAAGAGAAGAAATTAAAGCCTGAGAGGAAGGAATGCATCTGTGTGAAAGTGTGTGCTCACTGTGATCAAATTAAATGCATGTTTAGACATCTTTGTCTTAGCACACACTCGCATATCTCTCTTTGTTTTCATCAGGGAAGGGAAGTTTGCAGGTGAAGCTCTGAGTAAACACTTCCAGCCATTGAGACTGCATAGTATACACCAGCCAATCCACCGGCATCCCACTACGGAGGAGAGGAAAGGAGAGGATGAGAAACGCAGAAGGAATGTTATGGGAGAGGACAGGGGGATTATATCATTCTTACAGCTGGAATTGTGATAGGTAAATTAAGCACTGAATGTCAAAGTTGGGGTTAGTGATAGGAAGGGCAGATGATTTTTCCTGACCTTAGTGATAGGCAATAGGAAGAAGGCATATCAGGCTGACTCACCCTACTTTTATAGGGGAACAATTTAAATGATACCCTACAAAGTGGATTGGATACATCAAGAGGATGCCCAGTTACATTCCATTCCACAATGGATTCTCCCTCAGGATTCTACAAGGACTCACCAAATTGGTGCATTGAAACAGGTGAGAAGGTCGGTCAGGGCTCGCCTTTGTTTGGGTCAGACAGCAGTCCCATATTGTTGCCTTGTACCACTCACACTGGCTCAGCTGGACCCTAGGAATCTAAGACTCACATAATAATATTCAATAATGTAGCGTTAGCTTTAGCGCTCAACATCGTTAACCTAGCTAGTAGCTAACGTACCTGCTAACCCAATATTGATTGGTAAGATGTGTTAGCTGGCGTCATAGAACCAGGTACGTTGCACACGCAAATACTGAAACGGTGTTTATTTTCAACCAAACAATGTGTCTTAGTACCTTTACAAATGTATAGTTACAAGCCAGAGCCTACCTCTCGGGCATAGTAACACCCAAGATGACAGGTGCAGCTAGGCCATACTGCGCTACATGTTTTTCCTCGTTTCTTACCGTACTATTGTGTGATGGACCAACTCAACTCTCGCTTTAGCAAAAAAAAAAAAAAAAACTTTACATTTTGTTCAGTATACATAAATATAGATTACTGTATTGCCATGTATGACTGGCTCTCCCTGTTGGTTTGGAAGATTACCTTAAAAGTTTCACAGAAATCCATTTAAAAAACACACGGTTCAGGTGATGCTACAGTTATCTATGGCTCTCTGTCAACCAATCATCTCAGTCAAGTTTATGGATCATTCAAAACACAGACAGAACACATCAATGGGTTTAGATTACATTTTTTTATAAATCATTTCATACAAAAGCATAACACGATTGTACAATAAAATAAAAATGTTTACTCCATCTGCTCCTCTACCTCCCCTGCCTTTCACGCAGACCAATCTACCCCAAAGTCCAAGCTACATCACTCTCCAGTCAGCGCAGACACCTCCTGTAGATGCTGCCTCACCACCTCGTCCAACACTTTGCTGACGCCCTTACAGGCCGTCATTGCCGCCTCCATCAGTGTCTCTAGGTGGTCCTGGTGGAGTCGGGCGTCCATCTGTAGCAGGGCGATGTGCCCGCCACGGGGCAACAATGCCAGGGCCAGTGATGTGCCCCCTCCACTCTCTTCAGCATGGCACAGGTCTGCCAATGGGGTCTCATCCACAAAGCCTGCAGTGCAGGCGCACACATAGTCACGCATGGGGATGCCCGCGTCGACTACTGCCAGAGTGGCGGCGTTCACACACGCGCTGTAGTTCCCTCCATCTGACTGCAAGATCTGAGAGGGAAGAGGGAGTGTGAAATGTTTCAATTCAAGTCAGGTTTTTTTTTTTAAACCCCTTGTTTCAGGGTTCAAATTGATGAAGAAATCTCTATACCCGAGAACATGAAACTAACCAAACAAAACTTAATTGGTTCAAAATCCCAAAGACAGGATATACAACCACTTTCATTTCACCATTTTATGAATAGCATCAGACTCCACCACAACCCATTTCATAGTTCATTCATATCTGAAATAGTGTGGTACCTTGACATAAATGTCTATTTGAGAGCGTGGGTACAGATTAGTCAACACTGCTGCCTCGAATGTCTGCTTGAGGTGAAGGCTCATCTCTGTGGACTTGCGATCCCCGTGGGGTCTTCTCTTCCTCTCCGCTGTACTGAAGGTAGCCATGCTGTATTGGCAGTTGATGACAGCACGGTCATGGAGGGTCTTGCTGCGGGAGCCTCGCACCTGGAGAACAGAGAACATTTGATTTTAAATAAACTCCTCTCGAACCCCCTAACTGCAGTCTCACTGATTCTTCAGTGAGATTCTCAATCACTGCATTGGTGGCAGCAGTGATATACCCTCACGTTTTCTTGGACCATAGGTGGGAAAGTGTAGTCTCCCTGTGTATACTACCATATCTGCCAAGAGGTCTGGACCCTAGGCACAGGTGGAAGTGCGCAGGGTGGCTAGTTTAGCTCTCTAGACTAGAAGAAGGGGGCTGAACACATTTACGTTGGCAATGTTGAAAAAATTACAATTTGGATAAACAAACTGATCTGAAATGCTAGCCGAGCTGAAGCAATTTCCATAGGTAATTCATCTCAGTTGTATGTTAGCTAGCGTGTTGTTATCTATGTAACGTTAGCTAACTAGGTATCTTGCTAACACGCTATTTTAGCAAGAAACTTACTTCATGAGGACCATACACAACTGCCAGCGCTTTGGTATTTCCCTGTTCTATGTACGCAGACCCGTCAGCTTGGGCAAATACACCCATACGAGCTTGTACTTTCCGCAGTTCAGCAGCTTTTCTTCCATCAAGACGATATCCTTGATCTGACAATAATTCCAGGCCGGCCATATTTTTAACGTTTGAACTGGCGATAGAATACTACGCACGTGTGTTATACACTACATTACCCACACGCCCACTGGAGTAGATACGGTGGCTTTAGGCAACCGAAATAGTGATGTACAGTTCGCGAACGAGTCATTATTTTTGAACGACTCTTTTCACTGACTCGATTTTCGTCTTTCTGCGTGACTCGTTCATTTCAGTCGTTCGTTTGACCTACTAGTGCTGGTTGCAATGAGACAAACATCAGGATTAATACACGCTCCTACGGCTCAGCGGCCCCAGAGATGTGCTCCAACCACTAACCGTCTGTCATATGAGCGCAGTAAAATAGATCATGAAATAAGCATAGAGAAGAACAATACATGTTTAGAACTGATAATTATTCACATGATGCAAGAATGAGTGCAATTAATTGCTTATTGAATGTTATGGACACAGCCTCTTTGTAGAACCAACACATACACAGCCTCTGCTCAAATTACTCGAACTCGAGAACGAATCGTTTGGGATTGTGCTTATCACCAAGCAATGCATTCCGCCAAGAGTTGTTCACAATATAGTCTTGTTGCGCCACAACTAGATCTCGTTTCAAATGTATCAATAAATAATATTATTTGTATGCCTAGCAATCAACAAATGTACATTGTTTAAAGCACACGTTTACAAGTCTTGTCACAAATGATAGCTCCAATATACCCCCTATGGTCATCGACTCGAGTTTTCTGTTCATCTTTCGCTGATAAGGGGTCCTGCGTGCTCTGGGTATTAATGACTCAAATGAACGAAATGAGTCGAAAGATTCGTTCTTCTGACTGAACGAGTCGGAAAGATCCAAGTCAGTAATAAGAGCCGAACTTCCCATCACTAACCTATAACTAAACCAAATACGATGTGGCGACCTTACCAAGACATTTAAAGTAGTGATGACCTTTTTTTAACCAAATCTCTGTTTGATGTAAATTGCATGGAAATATAACCATTTTCCATTCACTCTTTTGCGAGCATGCGCGTGCTTTCTCATTTGTCGTATCACCACAAGCTCGCACTCATAAGTATCGCTTGAGTCCAACAAAATGGAATAAGGTTGTGGATAAAGTAATACACCATTTCATGTGTACAACCTCTAAAGACCTGCATCACTGTACAGAGAGCTTTGCTATTTACAAAATGTCATTTTTTTTTGTGTACCTTTGTGTTTATCCATGGCCCTCTAGCCGAATATGTACTTGTAGCCCTTTCCTGCAGTCCTCATGGGTGTAATATTATTTTTCCTAATTAATAAACATCATGTGCAACATTTTTTTTACAGAAAATTGTGTTTGTTATAATTCGTATGTGCTGTATATAAAGTGTAACATTTGAATGCAAACTCAAATTGGAATACATTTTAACTCTGTATCTGATATGGTACCAGTGTCTCCATTTTTAAGCCCATAACCATGTGTGTGACGTATATAGTTTTGTTTCAAAGTAGATTTGTTTAAGACCAAGAAACACTGTGACCCTGATTTAGCCCACCGCAGTAAAAAGCTTTTTAAGGAGCCTACCGTTCGTTAATACTCCTTCTTTCAGAAGTAGACTGGCTATGGCAGCCAAATACTCCATCTAAACGTGAATAGATTCTCAATTGCAATGCGGTTCTAGAAACGTAAAGCCTTTTACTTTCATATCACATCAAACTAATTTTACAAACGCGAAATACACACTTACTGTACACTGTTTTACCCGACTTTATCACAGTTGCAGCAGACAGTATCTTTCCTCCCTGACAACACGTTTCTGGCGGCCTTTCTTCCGTTACATACAGGTGTTCGGGACATGCTAGATAGATAATTAGCACAGGTGGTCCTTCTGTCATCCGTAAACAGGCGCTGTAACATGGATATGGCCGTGTGGGGACACTAACCCTATAAAAAGGTGTGTATCAATTATTTTTTCCCCTCGCTGATATGAAAGATAAGTATTATGCTTACAAAAATGTACCGCAAGCGATGCGTGTTAATGTTCAGACTGAGCGTCGAGGCTCTTAATTAAACTCCCCCGTACAGAAGACGCCTTTGTTCAATAAATTGACTAATGTAATAGAACTGAGAGTCATGGAGGGCTAGTGGGCCCCATACTGAAGCAGAAGGCGCAATGAGGAAGTCTATTGCTGGTTTCACAAAAGCAAGTGAAATCTAAAGGAAAAAAAATGTCTGGACACTTATAACATACCATTTACATAAAAACATAGATTTGGTACAAAATAAAAGTGAACCACCCATTTAAGACTTTTGGCATAATGGTTTTGGAATGACAGTCACAGGGAAGAGGCTATAATAACTCCTAATTAAACTACACTGGTGTCAGAAGTAGGATAGCACATCCCTGACGAGTTTCAGGCACATTTCATTTTGGAGGCAAACTGCCATTTTTTCATATATAGCAGTCTACTAGTAAATCAGACCTATTCTTACTATATTGAACGGCTTCAGCTTCTAAAGAGCTTTGATTCCACATTTAACACATCTCCCATTACCATACAAATATTTTACGACAGCTAAGGAAAACACATTTTCTTCAGGAAATGTAATCATTTGTGAATCGTATACAATAAAATAAAATGTTGATGGAATTTCCCGAATTACTTAATTTATAGCCAAACTCATTGTAATGCCAAAGCCATCTCATTCGACTGGGAAATTATGAAAATGATTTAACTGAGAGAAGTGGACATGCCAAACAAAACCTATGACATACGCGAAAGTGATAAAAAAAAGTGAACAAGTACATGAACATTTCAGTCATGATGTGTGATGAAGCCTGGTCTCTCTCTTGGATGATATCCTGCTTTATATAGTTTGACAAATATAAGACCCACACATGAACACTCCTAGAGCAGTATGCCGGTATTTACACCACAAGATTACAAAAAAAACTTTCCAAACGTTGACACTTTAAAAAATAAAATGTATTAGCATCTCTAATGTGTATAAATAAAAACATATGAAACAATGCATATACTTATGTAATGAGCTGAACAATGACTGGATTATATGTGATACAAAGGTCAAGGAGCAGTCTTGTTTGTTTTTTGCCAGTGTATGTCTGTGAGAAAAAACTAATGTACCTTAATCAAGCATTTCAAACTATGCATACCTATAAGTTGCAACACTACATTCTGTCATAAGAATGAAACAAACAAGGAAAGGAGGGAAATCAAGAACAGCAATAGGGAAAAACATGGGAAAAAAATTGTGTTTTGCGATCCCTTTTGAGAAGCTTGCAAGACTGCTTAGCATCAATATATTGTTATGAAGTGTGTACTGGTTTTACTAACAATGTTGAGGCAAAAGCCACAACACTATACACACTGAACTGATCAATTTAAAGAGCACACCTCAAAAGGACTTGATTTCACTTTAACGCATCAGGAGCTCCGCAGCTCCACAAATTCATTTAAAAGTTTTTATTAGCGGACCTGAAATCTTAGGGACCAAAAAACCTTCAGTTTTAATCCATGTATTAAAATGTTAAATATAAAGGAGAGATTACAAATTCAACAAATTCTAGAATTTCTCTGACCACTTGTGTTATTTTCTGTTTGTAGTTGGGTTCGCCATTCCCTGCAATGACTTCCCTGTTGCAGGGCTAGAATACCAATGGGCCAGAGAATGGACGCTTTGTGGGGCCGTTGGAATTGGTCTAAAGGGGTCTACAGACAAAGGCAAAGAAAGGAAGGGACCTCTTTCCTCTGTCACCCAATTAGTTGTATTTTGGTCATGCTCTTAGCACTCAATGGTGTTTAATGTGTCTTACTTAGTGACAAAAAAATATACAAAGGACAAATACTATTTCTGAAAGCTGGCCAAAACATTGTCCTAGTAGAAGGTGAGAATCATTTTCTATTGAAAAGCATCAGATTTGTAACAGACCATAAAATCGAAACGGTTGACGACTGGAGGCACTGCCCTACAAAACCGCACAACCATGTGTGATACTGCCACAGACAAGTCGGTTTGAAGTTACACTGCGTGGACTTACATGAAATTGGCCTCATATAGTTACCCTCTCTGGTTTTCCTCCTAAATCGAAAAATATCACATCTGTAAAGGGGAGCACAACATCCAAGACAACAACTGCTTCAAAGTTCAAAAACAGAGTGGGGAGAGGGGATAAAAATAAAAAAAAAGTGGCGTGTCTGCTTTAATACGCAGGTATGTGTGACAGTGAAGGTGTTATCATTGGCACCCAAGGATCATGGCGACCTCATTCAGCCTTGTGGAATGAAGGAACTACGTAGTAATAGTTGAACAATGGTCTCTGCTCCAACCCCAAGTCTTTAGAAGAGTGCAAAGATCCCCTTATTTTTCATGTGTGTTTTAGCCCTGATATATCCACGTGTGCACGTCCTAAAACTCGGAAAACTCCTTTGCGCATTTTTCCGTTACGGAAACGCGGATCTCCTCCTCCTCGTAGTCGTCGAAGTTGCTCGTGTCTCCAGCGCCTCGACACTTTGGTATGAACGGGGCTTCCACCTGACAACACAGAGAGCAGGACAACCAAAGCGAGGTTAGAGTGTGGATTAGAGGAGACCAAGCCAGTACTTCAATGAGATTCTAATACTGCAAGAATTTTCAGATGCCTAGTACTGCAAGAATTTTCAGATGCCTAGGTAATACCTCCTTTCAGCAAAATGCATTATGAAGTCATTCTAGTAAGTCAAATATAAAACATTATGACACCATATAAAGACTATTGTTGTAAGATCACAATACTCAAGAAAGTGCTACTGGACACTAATAAAATACAGAGGCCTTGTCTGAATACCCGTACTTGTGTTAGGATTTTTGGCGATGTGAAAATAGAACGTTTTATAGAACGTGAAATTTAAATAAATGTAGCATACTTTAAATCCCAGGATGTCATACTCATTTTGGCTTTTCATTTAGAATTCGCTGCACACTATTGAGGAAGAGAATAAGTATTTTCAGACCCACGTCTGTTTGACAACAGCTAATCAGAATAGGGGACATGCTCTGCAAAAATGTACGAATGGCGTGGAACAAGAGATTGTGCATGTAGATTATGCCTTCTCAGTATGGCTGAGTAGTATGTTGATATTTGTTGCTGAAATAGTATGTAGTATGATTAATACACAGTATGTCGTTTTAGTAATAAGTTGGCAAGAATTTGGCCAATGTGTTTCATAAAAGTTAGATGCTATAAAAAGCAATTCAACTTCGCATTGATTGTCCTCATCCTCCAACACAGCCTTGTATGTACCTTCCTCTCGTAGATGGCAATCCAGTCCGTTGTAGCGAACCACTTGTGTCCTTTGATGTCGTTGACGCCGTTCTTCAGGTTGCCGTAGCGTTTGGTCAGGTCCACCTGCAGCAGGTTCCTCAGCAGGTCCTTCAGGTCAGAGCTAAAGTGGGATGGGAAGCGGACCTACAGGGGGACACCGAGGTTTGTCTAAATGGTCATGTATTGAGAAATGTACATTTGCTCCTAGTTGGACCTGTATAGTAAGTGATTAAAGACAGAAGAGGCTAAGCCAAAAGCAAGCCAAGCATTCATTGGGCAGCTAAAACCTCCTACTGAGTTAAACTTACTCCATGAGAACATGACAGGTGTTCAAAATGTGTTAAAACCTGAGGTTAAATAGGTAGGCCATTTCAGACATGCTTAATGTAAAAATGGACTTGTCCATACCTTTCCAGACACAATCTTCTCATAGATCTGAATAGGCTGGTCAGCAAAGAAGGGAGGGTATCCAGCAGCCATCTCATATATAAGGACCCCCAGGGCCCACCAGTCCACTGCTTTGTTGTAGCCCTACACACAGCACAATGACAAATGTAGTTCACAGACACATATGTAATCTAAATTCATGGCAACAAACTAATGTTCCATGTCTTCAAATGTAGTAATTTAATGCACTGTGTGTGAGCGAGAGATAGACAGGACTCTCACCTTGCTGAGGATGATCTCGGGCGCCAGGTACTCTGGAGTTCCACACAACGTCCAGGTTCTGCCTTTTACCCTCTTGGCAAATCCAAAGTCTGTCACCTGACCACCAAGAACACGTACAGTCGGTAAAGCAACATAGCAGAGAAAACATAACCCATCATTTCTGCAAAGCACTTTGAGATATCAGCTGATGTAAGAAGGGCTTTATAAATCCATTTGATTTGACATTGCAGTATACGCCATAGGCAGTGATGTGTCACGCACATTGCTCCAGTTGGGCCGGTGCTCACCGGTACACAGTACTGGCACCTCAAATGTTCTACTGTTTGAGAACAAGGATGCAAACTGGTGAGGGCCCAAAATGGTAACACAAAAATTCACTTGAATACATGAAAAATCTGTGCGAGGAGCAAGAAAACTGGCTTATTTTCAGAGAATAACAAGTAATAAATACACATTTGAATAATCGCAACACTCCTAACTTTACAAACCACAATAGACAGAGAAAATTGTGTCCTGGGGTAGGGGGGAGTTGGGCTCTTTGGTCTGGTTTAAGGTTTATCATGACAGGTAATGATAATCTGCCTCCCCAGACAGCAATACATAGGGCACTCTAAAATCAGTTTTATTTTTTTGCCAAATTCTGTTCTTGGTTTAGCTTTTCCAGGTTTCAGAATTTTCAGAAAAACCAACAAAATGTTTTGTTCTAAGTCCACAACCATGCTTAAAAACACATCAGGAGACCACATTTGAGGTCAAGAAATGTATTCATCTATGTGGGAGAGTAGTTGCCTTTTAATTCAGTTGTGCACCAGCAAGAGCCTATTGTGTTTGGCTAGTAGCAGTGTTTCTGTAGCGGTGTTTCATGTGAACCCGATTGGTACAAATGTATCATGATATCATTCTACCAGCCAGGTAAGCCTACTTTGCAGACAATATTTAATTTGGAAGTTTTTTTTGGAAAGCCTTCAGAAATGTTTCAGCATGCTAACTGGCTACACAACACACACACAAGTTTTACTTCTTCAGAAAGTTGCAGGAAATGCATATCACTGATGCATTATTTTCAGGAATTATGAGTTCAATACCTTTAACTTCCTGTGCTCAGTCAATGATTTCAATATGAGACACAGACCCCTTCCCCTTTTTCTCTTCGTATCTACACGATTCACTTGGATGGCCTATTCTGAGATCAAAACGGTGAATATCGCCGAAAAGCGACGGGTTTGCATCCCTGTCAGTAGGCCTACAGGCATCCCTTATGCAACATTGGCTCTAAAATAAGAACCCTGGTGCTGTACAATGAAAATGATCCACTTGAAGCACTGGTCACGCATACCTGGATGTAGCCATGCTGATCGATTAGAAGGTTCTCAGGCTTCAGATCTCTGTAGATAAGGTCTAGTGAATGGAGGTACTCAAACGTCAGTACTATCTGGGCCGCGTAAAACCGTGCGTGCGGTTCACTGTGAAGGAAAGGGAGGAGAATCTGTTTAACTGATCACGTAGTAAGCGCAAAAATGTAATCGGAGTTGTAATTAACTACCAGCTATATGAGCACTGAATTTAAAATAAACACACACTCCCCTCTGTATTTATTTGGACAGTGAAGCGAAAACATTTAATGCACTTTATCTAATCCCCCCCATTTGAAGGCGTCATAAGTATTTGGATTTCTGTTGTAGTGTATTCTGTTGGTACAAAAGTTACAAACAAAAAGGTACAAAAGTTTACTATTTGGTCCCATATTCCCAGCATGCAATGACGACGTCAAGGTTGTGACTCTACAAACTTGTTGGATGCATTTGCAGGATTATGTTGTGTGGTAGGTAGCCTGGTGGGTAGGAGCGTTGGGTCGGTAACCAAAAGATTGCTGGATCGAATCCCCGAGCCGACATCTGCCCCTGAGCAAGGCAGTTAACCCCGAAAAACAACTGGGCACCGATGACGTGGATATCGGTTAAGGCAAGCCCCCGGCACCTCTCTGACTCAGAGGAGTTGGATTAAATGCGGAAGACACATTTATGTTGAATAGATTCAGTTGTACAACTGGTATCCCCTTTCTCAATAGAAATGAATGATAAATAACGTATTGTCATTTTGGAGTCATTTTAATTGTAAATAAGAATAGAATATGTTTCTGAACACTTCTACAATAATGTGGATGCTACCATGATTACGGATAATCATTACTTTACAGCCTTATTTACAATAAACGTAACTCCAAAATAACACATTATTTAGAATTAATTTCTATTGGGCACAAAATAATCTGAAACACAACCAAAACAAACTGAAAACGCATCCAACAACTTTGTTGATTCACAAGCGTGATGTAGTCATTGCGTGCTAGGAATATGGGACCAAATACTCAACTTTTATTACTGAATTTTCTTAATACTTCCAACAACCTTCAAAATGGGGGGACTAGATACATAAAGTGCATTCATTTCTAAATGGTAAAACATATGTATGAAAATACCCTCATATAGAAAATACCCTCATATAGAACTTCTGATCTGAAATCTAATTCTGGAGAACAAAGCCAAATTAAAATGTTTTAAATTCACTGTCCCCAAAAATTACATAGATGAATGTAGGTAAAAATAAATGTTTCCCAAAACAATTTTCAATCAACAAATGGAAAATCTATAATCAACCAGATAATGTATTGATGAGCAGAACGTTCAGACAGACACTCACCTGAACCTTCCGATTCGTCTTAGATGTGAGAACATCTCTCCTCCTGGAACATACTCCATCACCATGTACAAATTGGAGTTGTCCTGTGGAGGGACAGACAGACAGACATAAACAAATCCAGTCAGATACTGAGGTAACTGAATAATAAAGAGGCCATATGTATTAAGCGTCTCATAGTGCTGGGATCAGCCCCCCGCCCCCCCGTGGCCATTTAAATCAAATTCATTATGATCAAAAAGGAAAAACGAGCCCTAAAATCAGCACTCCTAGTTTGAGACGCTTGATTCATAGCCTCTGATCTCAATGGCCAGATTAAAAACACTGTATGCAGAAGGAAAAAAAACTGAACTGTACCTTGAAGGCATAATCAAGTCTGACGAGGAAGGGAAAAGACACGGCCTGCAATATTCTCTTCTCATTTAGCGTGTGTTCTATTTGCTTGAGTTTCACCACCTACCAGACAAAGAAGTGATCATCAGACAACAGTCTTGACCGACAATTTAATTACAGTTTAATGATGGCATGACAAAGTTGTAGAGGTTTTTTTGGGGGGTGGGGCTTTAGTCTTGTAATTACCAGACCATTTATGTTAGCCCGCGAGATCAGGAGGCTTGCGTGGCTAGGACAGCTTTTAGATTGCATTCCAGTAATCACATTTTTGTCACACGCGCCAAATACAACAGCTGTAGACCTTACCGTGAAATGCTTACTTACAAGCCCTTAACCAACAATGCAGTTCAAAAAATTGAGTTATGAAAATATTTACTAAATTAAAAAAATAAGATACAATAACGAGGCTATATACAGGGGGTACCGGTAGCGAGTCAATGTGTGGGGGTACAGGTTAGTCGAGGTAATTTGTACATGTACATAGGGGTAAAGTGACTATGCATATATAAACAGCGAGTAGCAGCAGTGTAAAAACAAAGGGGGGGGGGGGCTGACCATTTTTTGGCCCTTCCTCTGACACCGCCTAGTATATAGGTCCTGGATGGCAGGAAGCTTGGCCCTAGTGATGTACAGGGCCATACGCAATACCCTCTGTAGCGCCATACGGTCGGATGCCGACCAGTTGCCATACCAGGCGGTGATGCAACCGGTCAGGATGCTCTCGATGGTGCAGCCGTAGAACTTTGATCTGGGGACCCATGCCAAATCCCTGAGGGGGAAAAGGTGTTGTCGTGCCCTCTTCACAACTGTCTTGGTATGTTTGGACCAGGATAGTTTGTGGGTGATGTAGACACCAAGGAGCTTGAAACTCTCGACCCGCTCCACTACAGCCCCGTCAATGTTAATGGGGGCCTGTCAGCCCTCATTTACCTGTAGTCCACGATCAGCTCCTTTGTCTTGCTCACATTGAGGGAGAGGTTGGAAAGAGACTATGGTATTATAATCCAGACACTAACAGGTCAGATCATATCCGTGCATGTGATGGGAGGAACCACTGGAAGACATTACTGCCGGCTGGTACTAACATTACACAATCATACTTATGTTATGCCACCAGATAACATCTACAGCAGTGGTATTCAAAGTTGGGGTCGCAACCTTGCAGTGGCGTTGCCCAATAAAAAATTACAAATATTTGAGTACATGTTATTGTATGGAACAAGTCACAACATACATTTGAGAAAGAAAAAAAAAATGAAAAAAATTATTTACTCAATAAAATTCTATTTGTTTTCTTTTAGTTTTGATAAGAGATAAATGTAATGAATTAAAAGGTATTTGTTGATGTAAAAATCGAAATGTACCGATTTCAAGGTTGTGTCATTAGATTTGGGATGGGGTCGCGAGAAATTCTGGCGAAAAAATGGGTTCCCCAGAGATTCTGGCGAAAAAAATGGGTTCCCGCTGGAAAAGTTTGAATACGACTGATCTACAGTGTTTTAATTCATTCTTGCCCCATTTTTTGTTTGATATTATTTTATTGGAGAGTGGAATTGCACACTATCTTTACTGTATTTTTGATGCTTCATTTAGACGGGTACAAACAGCTGGGATGAGAGTAAGGAGGTAGACATAGGTGGAAGGGGGGGGGGACAGGGTTGAACCCAGGTCTTCAGTGGGGAGGCATGCATGTGCTTTCTGCCTAGAGTGATACCCACTTGACCAAGGCTTTGCACTTGTTGCCCCGTTTGATGCCCTAAAATAGCATCTCTTCATCCTCTTCCCATAGCAAGGCGATACATTGCCTTGTCAGCTCATACATGGGTTACCCGTCCTTGAAAAGGCCAGCTGTTTTCCACTGGGCACCAACCTTTTGCTTGTCCAGTATTTTCATGGCGAAGAACTGCTCTGTTCCTTTATGTTTGACCAGCATGACTCTTCCAAACGAGCCTGTACCGAGGGTCTTTAGCCTGTCAAAGTCATCTAGGCCCGTCGTGCTCTAGAATGGGTCACACAAAACACAGGGTGTGGATTACCTAATGGATATACCACAGCAGCAGTCCCAGGCTTTTACTCAGTTCAACTTAGATATTCCCCACATCCACGTCTCCTTTTCTATACACATTGGTGAAGGACTTTGGACCTTCTCCCCAATTCGTTTTAGAAGAAGGCAAAGAGATAGGATGTGAGGAATCACAGAAAGAATAAACGAGAAAGAGTCCCCAAACCCTGGATTTGTAGCTCCAACCTTAAAGAGCATTGAAAACATCTCACCTGTGGTGGACATTCCCATTTCCGTAAGAAGTCTTCTTTGGCTTTGGCTAGGAACTCTTTCACTGTATGGAAGAAAGATATACACAGGCACAATTAGCTAACAGGAAGGAATTGTCTGACAACGCATGATTAATTCCTATTTATTGACTTGGGATTTGATTTGCATGGAGTGGGCAACAAAGTACAAAGGAAATCTTATGTGGAAATTGTAGAACAGTGACAGGGTATCAATTGTAACAAAATCAGTATGAAATTGAATTCAATGGAGACGAAGACTGGTAAGGTCTAACTAACCGAACTCCTATCTGTATTTTACATCCACAAAATACATGTATGGAGAAGGGGGGGGGGGGGGGGACGACAACGACAACATCATCATCAAAACGTTTGTTTGTAGTGATACAAAAAAAACACACCAACCAAGACGGGCAGTCTAAGTAAGAAGTGATGCCAAGAGCTCCATTTCTTTTTTTAAATAGATAGGGGGATGTAAGAATTCACTAAGACAGGTGAAGAGGCTGGGCTCTCTCGAAGCATGCAGAACTCTTGTGCATCGCTTTCTTTCTGCACTGACTGTGCATTAGGGCCCAATACTGTTAACGGGAAGGCTTTAACACTCAGAGTATTATATACAGAATTGTTTTTGACAAGCAAGGACAAACCAAAACACATGGAAAAACACAGCAGACAGGAGATATCCAGAATGACAGAATGCAGATGACAAAAACAGAGGTTTAGGTAATGGTTTTGACAGAACCTAGATCGAAGCATATACTGAACCACTACTACAAGCCAAGCTTGGGTTCATTTACAATAGAATCAATGCGTGCAAGGTTTCGGACTTCTGTCATTTTGGGAATCTAGTGGAAGAATGGGCATACCAAAAGTCTCTATAGATCACCCAAGGATTTGCAGGAACAATGTGGAAGGGATGATGTGGAAGAAAGAGACCGAGAGAGAGAGAGAGAGAGAGAGAGAGAGTGCATAAATCTAACAAGTATATCAGATCAACAAACATGGACCATATGCAGTGAAGAACAATAGAAGATGACAACGAAGGAAAGAAAAAAACAGTATTAGAGACTAGAGGTCGACCGATTAATCAGAATGGCCGATTAATTAGGGCCGATTTCAAGTTTTCAGAACAATCGGACATCGATATTTTTGGACACCGATTTGGCTGTTATTTTTTTTAAAACACTTTTATTTAACTAGGCAAGTCAGTTAAGAACACATTCTTATGTTCAATGACGGCCTAGGAACGGTGGGTTAACTGCCTTGTTCAGGGGCAGAACGACAGATTTTTACCTTGTCAGCTAGGGGATTCAATCTTGCAACCTTATGGTTAACTAGTCCAACGCTCTAACCACCTGCCTTACATTGCACTCCACGAGGAGCCTGCCTGTTACACGAATGCAGTAAGAAGCCAAGGTAAGTTGCTAGCTAGCATTAAACTTATCTTATAAAAATAATCAATCATAATCACTAGTTAACTACACATGGTTGATGATATTACTAGTTTATCTAGCGTGTCCTGCGTTGCATATAATCGATGTTGTGCATTCGCGAAAAGGACTGTCGTTGCTCCAACGTGTACCTAACCATAAACATCAATGCCTTTCTTAAAATCAATACACAAGTATATATTTTTAAACCTGCATATTTAGTTAATATTGCCCGCTAACATAAATTTATTTTAACTAGGAAAATTGTGTCACTTCTCTTGCAACAGAGACAGGGTATATGCAGCAGTTTGGGCCGCCTGGCTCGTTGGGAACTGTGTGAAGACTATTTCTTCCTAACAAAGACAGCCAACTTGTACCTAACCATACACATCAATACCTTTCTTAAAATCAATACACAGAAATATATTTTTAAACCTGCATATTTAGTTAAAAGAAATCCAGGTTAGCAGGCAATATTAACCAGGTGAAATTGTGTCATTTCTCTTGCGTTCATTGCACGCAGAGTCAGGGTATATGCAACAGTTTGGGCCGCCTGGCTCGTTGCGAACTAATTTGCCAGAATTTTACGTAATTATGACATAACATTGAAGTTTGTGCAATGTAACAGGAATATTTAGACTTAGGGATGCCACCCGTTAGATAAAAATACGGAACGGTTCCGTATTTCACTGAAAGAATAAACGTTTTGTTTTCAAGATGATAGTTTACGGATTCGACCATATTAATGACCTAAGGCTCGTATTTCTGTGTGTTATTATGTTATAATTAAATCTATGATTTGATAGAGCAGTCTGAGTGATGGTAGGCACCAGCAGGCTCGTAAGCATTCATTCAAACAGCACTTTTGTGCGTTTTGCCAGCAGCTCTTCACAATGCTTCAAGCATTGCGCTGTTTATGACTTCCAGCCTATCAACTCCCGAGATTAGGCTGGTGTAACAGATGTGAAATGGCTAGCTAATTAGCGGGGTGCGTGCTAATAGCGTTTCAAACGTCACTCGCTCTGAGACTTGGAGTAGTTGTTCCCCTTGCTCTGCATGGGTAACGCCGCTTCGAGGGTGGCTGTTGTCGATGTCTTCCTGGTTCGAGCCCAGGAAGGAGCGAGGAGAGGGACAGAAGCTATACTGTTACACTGGCAATACTAAAGTGCCTATAAGAACATCCAATAGTCAAAGGTATATGAAATACAAATTGTATAGAGAGAAATAGTCCTATAATTCCTATAATAACTACAACCTAAAACTTCTTACCTGGGAATATTGAAAACTCATGTTAAAAGGAACCACCAGCTTTCATATGTTCTCATGTTCTGAGCAAGGCACTTAAACGTTAGCTTTCTTACATGGCACATATTGCACTTTTACTTTCTTCTCCAACACTTTGTTTTTGCATTATTTAAACCAAATTTAACATGTTTCATTATTTATTTGAGGCCAAATTGATTTTATTGATGTATTATATTAAGTTAAAATAAGTGTTCATTCAGTATTGTTGTAATTGTCATTATTACAAATTTTTTTTAAAATAATAATAAATTGGCCGATTAATCGGTATCGTTTTTTGGTCCTCCAATAAATCGGTATCGGCGTTGAAAAATCATAAATCGGTCAACCTCTATTAGAGACAGAGACAAAGAGTTGTCATTCTTCTTCTGGAATTCAGTTTGACAAAGAAAAACACAAGACGACTAATTAGAATGTTTGTTAATGACTCCAGTGGATAAGAAAGTTACAACAGACATGACTAGGATGGCAAATTCTGTACAAATACAAAGATGTAGCAAATAGAAAAAGGCTTCAATAATTGTGCAGTTCTTTTTATATAGGCAACAGTGTGTTGAACCACTAAAAATCCCACATTACCCTGGCCTGACAAGTAGACTATACTGTATATGATTTTTTTTGTTTTAATTATCACATTTATATAGTGTATTCAGACCCTTTAATCAGTACATTGTTGAAACACCTTTGGCAACGGTTACAGCCTCAAGTCTTCTTGGCTTTGACACTATAAGACAACGAGTCTGAGTTGGTGAGGAGGTTAGTGCAACACACACATGGGCTATTATCAGGAACCAGGTTGCCGGCCCTGTAAACAGCAATAGGGCAGACAAATCTGTAGCAGCAGCAGTTGAGGGCACTGTGGCTTAGACAGGTTTAACACCAGAAGGTTGAGAGACTGGGGCTCATGTTATGTCAAAACAGACAGGAAAACAGACAGCACAGCACAGGCTTTTGGTTGCACTGATTAGATCAAAGAAAACCGCTTGCTTCCTGAAACTGGAAAGATAGCTGTGGCTGACCAGGTTCCTGTGCCTCTGCCTGGTCTCTTCCAACACTTCAGTAAATGTCATATGAACAGATTAACAGCATCGTAAAGTGACAAAGCTTTTAAACGACATAGATACATTACTACCTACCATAAATGTTCAAATTTGGCTGTACATTTATCAAAAGTGAAGTAGATGGAACAGCATATATCCAAACTCACAAGTCAGTGGCATTTCCCAGACTAACTTGCGTAAGATTAGTTTGCAAGCAGTTCACACACACTCAGATCTGAACACAAACCAACGCCTCAATATTCCTGACTGTATAGGACTTCATGGGGAAACATTTCAAATGTATCAAGTCATGCAGTGCATTGATTATCAGCATACATATGTCAAAGTGTACCACTGCAAATGAATAGTCCCAGGGCTAGTTGCGTCAAAGCTTGTAATTCCCCTTATCCTCTTACGAAGGTCTGGTGACAAGCTGTTCCAGTCAATGACAAACTGTGCTGTGTGTGTGTGTGTGCATGTAGAACTGCACATCACTAAGATTAAACAGACTCTAAACCAAAATGACTTGTGAGATAAATCACTTGGGAAGGTTGTATTACGGGCCTGGTTTTATGAATGGCAAGTGGGCATTTGTCATTTCTTCACCATATTTGGTCACTGTTTAGAGGAGCGCTAGAGAGTACTGTAGAGGGAAAGCTGTATATATATATACAGCGCCTCAAGACTGAGATGTGGAGGCACTGATAATTGAAACCCCATACTTATTAAACGACTTATCCTTATTGTGGTTAATCTAACATGACATTTGTAAATAGTTTAGGAGTGGAGAGTACTTCTGGTTGCTAATGATCTATCACACTTGTAAGATTACAAAATTAGCTAGCCAAAACAACTCTAATCTGCAAACGCAATATCAAAACAACAGGCCTCATAAGCTATGGGGCCAACACACGTCAGGTAGTCAAGCCTTTGGCTGGCTATGCTACAGTACTGTAGCTGGCATTGGACGTTACTCTGGCTTGGTGATGTCTCACGGGCCTAGTGGTGTCTCACTAACGCTGATATACAGCTAGCGCTCACTGACGTTAGCTAGGTAGACAACATCATAGCGAAAGTGCTAAAACAACCCGCTAGCTAATGTCAGTAGCTAGCTAGGCCTCTGGATCAGGTTGTAACTATTTAGTTACACATCCCTTGTACTGTAGCTAGTGATCTAGCTGGGATTCATTCACAAACCAATTACTATAAATTACCGTCGATAGCAAAATATAGGGGCGAGGGTGTAATGCATGTAAATGTTTACAACATCAGCGATACATTTGCGTGTGCGCCCTCCCGATGTTGTCCATTAAAAAAAAATCGAATGTGCTAATGTTAGCATACTAACTGGGTAGTTAGCTAACTTTAGCTAGTAAAGATAATGCTCCACGACCGCCCCAACTCACCGCTCTCCAGCTCGTTGCCTTTCTTGGCGGTAGCAGCGTTTCCCATCGTATGGAAGACACGGCGATCGCTCAGACTGCGGGAGATGGTGGTAGCTAGCTACAGCTGTTGTTGAGTGGTGTTCCCCTTGTAGGCAAAATCGTTAATTTGGAACTATATAGAGAAATTTAATTGATAACGTTACAGCCAAATATGAAAGAAGGAGCCCAAATCCCTGTTCACCACCCCCCTTCTTTAGTTATTCCCCTTCCTGGCTCTTCTCTATCTCGCTGACATGCAGCTAGCGGTCACTGCTCTCACACTTCTCCCCCAAGCGTTCACTGTTGATTGCTTGGTCAAAGACCTTCTATGTGAAGAGATGGGATATCGCACTCAATCTGCTTCCGCCTTTACTAAAGGCTTTAGTTAGAGGCTTGTGAGTTGGTCCAGGGGAGAACGACTGCCCCCTCTCACTGAAGCCACAGAAATTCAAGGCCGACCGTGGTACTGCAGGCATTGTTTGCAGAAAACAGGATCCCCCATTATAGTGAATGTAAAAATGGCATTCTCAATCTTCTTGGTCAATCCTCGTGTAAATACAAAAATACACCAGTGAACTGATTATAAAAGAAATCTCACACAGAAGACGTTATAACGATAATTAAGTTGCTAATGGCAGCCTGCAGTACCCCGGTCTGCCTTCAACATTGCTCTAATAATAAGGGTTAACCCACTTGGTGGGAATTGTAACTTTTCAAAATTATTAAATTATCTTTGGTTACGTGGCTCATATAGCAAGGACCGCTACAGTATGATCAAATACAGCTAACCCTTTAGCTAAATAGCTGTGGTAACTACAATACATGGGCAAAAGTACTCGTCGAACATCTCATTCCAAAATCATGAGCAATATTATAGAATTGGTCCCCCCTTTGTTGCTATAATAGCCTCCACTCTTTTGGGAAGGCTTGCCCCTAGATGTTGGAACATTGCTGCGGGGACTTGCTTCCATTCAGTCACTACAGTCCCTGGTTCGAATCCAGGCTGTATCACATCCGGCCATGATTGGGAGTCCCATAGGGCGGCGCACAATTGGCCCAGCGTTGTCCAGGTTTGGCAAGGATAGGCCGTCATTGTAAATAAGAATTTGTTCTTAACTGACTTGTCTAGTTAAATAAAGGTTAAAAAAAAAGCCTTAGTGAGGTCGCCCACTGATGTTGGGCAATTAGGCCTGGCTCGCAGTCGGCATTCCAATTCATCCCAAAGGTGTTCGATGGGGTTGAGGTCAGGGCTCTGTGCAGACAAATCAAGTTCTTCCACACCGATCTCGACAAACCATTTCTGTATGGACGTCGCTTTGTGCGCTGCGGCATTGTCACGCTAAAACAGGAAAGGGCCTTCCCCAAACTGTTGCCACAAAGTTGGAAGCACAGAATTGTCTAAATGTCATTGTACGCTATAGCGTTAAGATTTCCCTTCACTGGAACTAAAGGGCCTAGCCCGAACCATGAAAAACAGCCCCAGACCATTATTCCTTCTCCACCAAACTTTACAGTTGGCACTATGCATTGGGGTAGGTAGCGTTCTGACATCTACCAAACCGAGATCGGTCTGTCGGATTGCCAGATCACTCCAGAGAGTGATGAAGCTTTACACCACTTCAGCCAATGCTTGACATTACACATTGTGATTTTAGTCTTGTGTGCGGCTGCTCGGCCATGGAAACCCATTTCATGAAGCTCCCAACGAACAGTTATTGTGCTGACGTTGCTTCCAGAAGCACCTTGGAACTCGGTAGTGAGTGTTGCAACTGAGGACAGACGATTTTCACTTGGCAGTCCCGTTCTGTGAGCTTGTGTGGCCTACCATTTCGCGGGTGAGCCGTTGTGGCTCCTAAATGTTGCCACTTCAAAATAACAGCACTTACAGTTGACGGGGCAGCTCTAGCAGGGCAGAAATTTGACGAACTGACTTGTTGGAAAGGTGGCATCCTATGACGGTGCCACTTTGAACGTCACTGAGCTCTTCAGTAAGGTCATTTTACATATACAGAAAATATACACTGTATTGGCAAGACATTCTATATAACAAAAAGTATTAAGATCTGAACATGATAAAGATCTGAGAAAGAGGAAAAATGCTGCAAAATGACTCACTCTTCAGTCTCCATTGACTTGCAATGGATTTGATTATACTGCATATGGGAGTGTTTGAGAGAGAGTGTGTGTGGATTTCTTTAGATATTGTTTATATATAAATTGGTCTACATACCAACAAATATTAAGATCTGATCATTTGAACATGTATTCAAATGTGTAAATGTGTCCAAAGACTAAATATAGTACCATACAGAAAGGGATGTATTTCACAAACAACAATGAGTTGATCATATAGGGAGCAATACTATACATTTTAAACAGTTTAATTCTGAGAAAAAAATAAGAAACCCCCACACCGCTCTTGATAGTATCACTGCTCTTTAATAAGCTTTACGTATCGGCCTCACGGCTTTGTTTTTTCTCATTGAATTCAACTGTTACCATGCACCGGCAAAAAAGAAAGCTCAGATGTGCGAGTACCTTCTGAATTTTGAAAAACAGTTTAATTCTAAATTGTATTTCAAAATAGGTACAGTACCAGTCCAAAGTTTGTACACACATACTCATTCAAGGGTTTTTCTTTATTTTAACTATTTTCTACATTGTAGAATAATAGTGAAGATATTAGACCGGTGGAAATCTGTCCTTTGGTCTGATGAGTCCAAATTTGAGATTTTTGGTTCCAATCGCCGTGTCTTTGTGAGACGCAGAGTAGGTGAACGGATTATCTCTGCATGTGTAGTTCCCACCGTGAAGCATGGAGGAGGAGGTGTGATGGTGTGGGGGTGCTTTGCTGGTGACACTGTTGGTGATTTATTTAGTATTCAAGGCACACTTAAACACCATGGCTACCACAGAATTCTGCAGCGATACGCCATTCCATCTGGTTTGCGCTTAGTGGGACCTTCATTTGTTTTTCAACAGGACAATGACCCAACACACCTCCAGGCTTTGTAATTTAATTTTAAATTTTTTTATTTCACCTTTATTTAAGGTAGGCTAGTTGAGAACAAGTTCTAATTTTCAACTGCGACCTGGCCAAGATAAAGCATAGCAATTCAAAACATACAACAACACAGAGTTACACATGGAATAAACAAAACATACAGTCAATAATACAGTAGAAAAAATAAAATAAAAAGTCTATATACAGTGAGTGCAAATGAGGTAAGATAAGGGAGTTAAGGCAATAGATAGGCCATGGTGGCAAAGTAATTACAATATAGGAATTAAACACTGGAATGGTAGATGTGCAGAAGATGAATGTGCAAGTAGAGATACTGGGGTGCAAAGGAGCAAGATAAATAAATAAATACAGTATGGGGATGAGGTAGATAGATGGGCTGTTTACAGATGGGTTATGTACAGGTGCAGTGATCTGTGAGCTGCTCTGACAGCTGGTGCTTAAAGCTAGTGAGGGAGATATGAGTCTCCAGCTTCAGTGATTTTTGCAGTTCGTTTCAGTCATTGGCAGCAGAGAACTGGAAGGAAAGGCGACCAAAGGAGGAATTGGCTTTGGGGGTGACCAGTGAGATATACCTGCTGGAGCGTGTGCTACGAGTGGGTGCTGCTATGGTGACCAGTGAGCTGAGATAAGGCAGAGCTTTACCTAGCAGAGACTTGTAGATAACCTGTAGCCAGTGCATTTGGCGACGAGTATGAAGCGAGGGCCAACCAACGAGAGCGTACAGGTCGCAGTGGTGGGTAGTGTATGGGGCTTTGGTGACAAAACGTATGGCACTGTGATAGACTGCATCCAATTTGTTGAGTAGAGTGTTGGAGGCTATTTTATAGATGACATCGCCAAAGTCGAGGATCGGTAGGATGGTCAGTTTTACGAGGGTATAATTGGCAGCATGAGTGAAGGATGCTTTGTTGCGATATAGGAAGCCGATTCTAGATTTAATTTTGGATTGGAGATGCTTAATGTGAGTCTGGAAGGAGAGTTTACAGTCTAACCAGACATCTAGGTATTTGTAGTTGTCCACATATTCTAAGTCAGAGATGTCCAGAGTAGTGATACTGGACGGGCGGGCAGGTGTGGGCAGTGATCGATTTAATAACATACATTTAGTTTTACTTGCATTTAAGAGCAGGCCTATTTGACCAAGGAGTAGAGTGATGGAGTGCTGCATCAGATGACCTGGCCTCCACAATCACCCGACCTCAACTCAGTTGAGATGGTTTGGGATGAGTTGGACCACAGAGTGAAGGAAAGGCAGTCAACAAGTGCTCAGCATATGTGGGAACTACTGTTGTAAAAGCATTCCAGGTGAAGCTGGTTGAGAGAATGCCAAGAGTGTGTCAAGGCAAAGGGTGGCTATATTTTGATTTGTTTAACACTTTTTGGGTTACTACATGATTCCATATGTGTTATTTCATAGTTTTGATGTCTTCACTATTATTCTACAATGTAGAAAATAGTAAAAAATTAAGAAAAACCCTTGAATGAATAGGTGTGTCCAAACTTTTGACTGGTACTGGATGGTGAAGTAATTTTAATGATTCTTTCAAATGTTCTCAAAATCCCAATTTTGATTGACACTGTAAGTATGACAGATCATTGCAATCTTAATATTTAAATTTGGCCTGTCTAGACACTTGAACGATGTTGACACCAAATTTGATGGATTTACACCAAACAGAATTTGTGCTGTGGCGCATTTTGATATTGTGCTGTACATAGTTAAAGGATTTGAATGGGTGATGCGTTACTGATGTCAATACAGTGCATGGAATGTGCAATAAGGGACAAAACACAGAGCATTAAGTAATCCATTTGAACGTTCTAGAGCAGTCAACATACTCAAATGTGTAATGTCATAATGGGCCATGTTTTCAAATCAGGATGTCCTTGAATTCAAGTTGTTATTTGTCACTCATATATCACATTTATGATCAGCTGTCACCTTCTCATATTTCAATATTCCAAGTTCCTTCCACAATTTGATTTGAACATAAACATTGAAAAAGCTGAAGTTATGAGCAATTCATCAGCCCATCTCTGACTGTCATTGAGTGATTCTTTCCCTTTTGTCATAAATGTAGTGGTAGCAACAGTAGTAGTAGTTGTAGTATTGTACACCAATTTACAGTCATGACATCAATCATATATAGTAAAATCCTAAACCAACATAACACTTAATATAATGTTAAAATATGCAATATATACAAAACAACATTATTACAACGACAAGATTTGGGTGGCAGCTTTAGTAAATACATCTTTAGAGTCCTTAGGGAGCCATTTCTAAGGCTTCTGGGCTATATGGTGCGTGCATTGATCAGTTTAGTGTGGAATGGGATGGGAGAGTTCTGATAACAGCCTGTGCGTGTCATGGGAGTGTTACATTTTTGGCTGTTGCAGGTTGCCCATCCTGCTCTCCAAGGACATGATTACGAGGGTTTCGAGGGTTTCCCGGTAGCCTGTCCAGAATTATTCTGCAGGCTCTCTTCTGGACACGTTCCAGCTGAGCAGTCTGGGTTTGAGGCCACGCGGAGACAGCATACTCCAGAACTGGTCTTATGTAGCCCATGTAGATGAACAGTAGGCCTGCTGTAGCTACGGAGAAACATTTAATGTGCTTGAGGAGGAACAGCTTCCTGCTCTTAAAATATATATATATTTTTAAAGTAAGACTAGGCCTCCATCTAGTGGAAATGTGTGACATACTGTAGATTTAATTCACGCAATAGTTACAAATACAATAGCCATATAGGTCTTTCAACAATTGCATTGATATTTATTTTGTATATAATGTTCATGTCTGATTCCTTACACATATTTTTTTATTAATTCTAACAGTCAAACCTCATGTGATGAAATTAATAAATAAATAATTAATTTCCCATTCTGTGATAATGTAAACATTGACTATATCTCACTGTTTATAAGTCCAAAGTATTTGAGGTTGGTTAAAGGGTCTTCAAAGTACAGACACCCTGATCTTTTCCAATTGAGATAACATGGACTTTTCCCCTAAGATTTTTTTCAAGCACATACCATATATGGTTTCAAATTGACCTGACAGTACATACAACATCCAGCAGGGGGAAGCATTACTCTGTGAAGTAAATTGTTGATTCAACTTCGGAAAATGAAGCCTTATATATAGTATACTAACTTGTGAGCATTGAGGCTATGCTTGAGAACCACTTTTAGCAGCCTCAAATATGCAGGAAACGATTTAAGTGAGAGTACGACTAGCTTGTTCTAGTAAGAAGTAGATTGTCATCTTGCACCAAATGCATGTGCAGCTAGGGCAAAAGAGAATGTATTTTAAAGTCAGACTGTGTGCAAGAATGTGAAGACACATGGATATTAAATGTGAAAGTGAGTCTGTTTTCACTCTTCCATTCCCTCTATTTTCCCATTCCTCTCACCAACAAACAGCATGTCATGTTCATCCCAAATAACCAGCTGCTCTCCATATTGCCTTTCTTGCTTTCCGTTTCATGTTCTTTGCAAAGCAGGGTCAAAGGGAATGCAGATTGATGTTCTCAAATGATTGAATGAGAGGCCACATATTTTCCCATCACTGTTATGACTAATGTACAGTAACCCTGTCACATAGTTTTGCATTATTTATCTTGGAGAGACTTCCCTTGCATGGGATGTCCATTTCCTACCTGCCTTTCATTTCAGTGTGGTGGTGGTGGTACGCCAGCAGGTCATATACTGTAGTCTATGGCCAAACACCTATGTTTGTGCTTTGCCAATGTGTAGTGAGTGGGGTCACCACATGTTGAAAATAAAATCCTCATGTGTTTTTTATCATGGGAAAGTTATCACTGTTCTCTGAGGTGGTTAGAGAGAGACTAATTTAGAAGTTATGAGACGGTTATAGGGATAGGAGAAGAGAGAGGGAGGACTGAGGACACACAGAGAGGGAGAGAGAGACAGAGAGAGATGATCTGGAAATCTCTTTATTATCAATCACTAGCTCCTATTAGGATGTTGCATGTGGTTCCAGGACATTACCCATTTCCTCCCCTGTATATCAGAGCCTGCATCCCCTCTCCTCCCCCCTCCTCCATCCTAATTCACTCCAGATGAGCACAAGGGGACATTTGATTTAGTGTGCAAAGACACATGTATACAGCTGTGTCTGCCTGTCTCAAACAGCTGGTGCCGGGCCCGAAATACAACAGCAGGCAAGCCCCAATCACACATTTGTTTATGTAATTAAAACAGAGAAAATCGGAGCCAAAGAAAGATCTTTCTCTTTTTCTCTTTCTGTTCTCATCAGCTGAGGACTGATCTGGTATTTTTATATCATTGGGATATAGTTCTTGGCTTTGTTTGCCACTCATATAGTGAGTGCTGAAAAGTACAGTTCATGGTCTAATGATGTGCAGGTGATATAAGCCATGTGCTGCCGTCAGAAGACATTCCAATAGCATGTCAACAGTGTAGTCTTGAGCACTGACCCCTTCGTTCCACTGACAATGTACTTTTGGCACTGACAAGCTCAAACAACGTGTTGTATACGTGAAGCAAGTGTATTATGTACAGTGCCTTGCTGATGATTTACATTTATTTAATCCATTTTAGAATAAGGCTGTATTGTAACAAAATGTGGAAAAAGTCAAAAGGTCTGGATTCTTTCCGAAGGCAGTGTATGTTTTTGATACAGTCTATTGCAAAGATGCAGCCTTCTTGCAGACCTTTGATGCAGCCATCTCTCTTCCAACAACAGAGCATGACTTATTTTGTCAGAAAATGTATTATACACCAAAAGCAAATATTTCCTGACTCCTTGAATCATCGAGTCTTGAGCTCAACACAACATAGATTGGCTATACAGTAGAGGCAACTGACAAGCAGCCTTCATGTCTTAGTTACACCAGGTTTTCTCCAGCTCTACCAGGTTTTCTCCAGCTCTACCATGTTTTCTCCAGCTCTACCATGTTTTCTCCAGCTCTACCAGGTTTTCTCCAGCTCTACCAGGTTTTTTCCAGCTCTACCAGGTTTTTTCCAGCTCTACCAGGTTTTCTCCAGCTCTACCAGGTTTTCTCCAGCTCTACCATGTTTTCTCCAGCTCTACCATGTTTTCTCCAGCTCTACCATGTTTTCTCCAGCTCTACCATGTTTTCTCCAGCTCTACCAGGTTTTTTCCAGCTCTACCAGGTTTTTTCCAGCTCTACCAGGTTTTCTCCAGCTCTACCAGGTTTTCTCCAGCTCTACCAGGTTTTTTCCATCTCCACACAGTTGTACCTTTGTAACTCACTCCTCTCCTGAGTGTCAAAGATTTGATCCAGGGGATTTACAGTTTAGTGCCCCCTCTGCCACCTCTCGACTGGTCGGGTCTGGGCACTCTGTCCCAGAACAGCGGGGTGCCCTTAGTCTGTATTTGTCTGGGAATGTTGATTTGAAAACCATAAGGTGTAGTAGGGTTCGTGTCTATTTTGTTTCACTCACTGTACCAGATCTCTTTGTCCCATTGTGGCTGTCTGGCTGCAGAGAGAAAGCTTGTGCTGCTGTTTTATGCTTCTATGCAATGAACCCTGCATGGCTGCACTGTCTAGTGTCTGCAACATAAATGGTTGTAATTTCCCCTACACAGACTATTATGAGAGAGATAGAGCTAATTTACTTTTCAGAACAGAGGATGGCTCCAGAGCGCTCAGACGGTTGAACAAGCAGCTAATTTGAGATAGATGGCTAATCTGCCTTTGAAGTGCTGCTTCAGAGTTATACAGCTCAGAATCTTCCCTGCTACTTACAGAACATGAAAAGGATACTACAGTCCTTTTTGTGACACTACTGACTGTCCTCAAGTCACCCAAGCATTACATTTGTGCTGGTATGTGCAATGTTGTTAAGTAGCCTAATGAATGAAAGAAGGAAAAGATGATGATACTTGTGATCTTGTTTCAAATCAAATCCAATTTTATTGGTCACATACACATGTTTCGCAG